>NC_056747.1:876965028-877180028 GCF_019279795.1 Protopterus annectens
CCACATTTATCCAAACCCTAATAAAAAAAATTAAAACCTACTACCATTTCTGCTGACCTCCTCCCTGCAGAGTACCTAAAAAATGCTGCAGATGCCATTGAATACCCCATATATATCCTGATGAATAGAAACTTATCTGATGGTGCTATCCCCTCAATCTGGAAAATATCCCATGTCATCCCACTCCATAAAGGTGGAAGTTCCACAGAACTATCCAACTATAGACCCTTTGCAATTCTTTCACCACTAGCCAAAATAATGGTGAAGTGCATACATAAGCAATTAATGCATTATCTTATAGAGAACACTCTGCTGTCGAACTCTCAGCATGGCTTTAGGCCACATCACAGTACCACCTCTGCCCTCCTTTCCTTTACTGATGCCATTAACCAAAACAGGAATGACAATAGGCTATCCTTAGCCCTCTTTCTTGCCCTATCAAAATCCTTTGATATGGTCAACCATGATCAACTTCTCATTCATTCCCTAAAATCAATCTTCCTGAACAATCATGGAATCCAGTGATTCCAGTCCTATCTGACTGGCAGACAACAGACTGTATTATGGCAGAGCAAACTGTTCAGCCAGCTACCTCTCACACTCGGTGTCCCTCAAGGCTCCATTTTAGGACCACTACTCTTTTCTGTTATCATCAATAACCTTCACACTGCTATACACAAAGCTACCCGCATTCAGTATGCAGATGATTCCACTATGATCTGTTCAGCCTCCTCTCTATCAGACCTACAAATCTTAACCCAAAACACATTTAACACTATTGAAAACTGGCTCTCCAACCAACATCTACTGCTGAACCCCAGCAAAACTAAACTTCTACTCTTTACCCCCACTAGTATATCCACCCCATTTTCCTTCTCTGTTACTTCCAACAATCGTACCACTATCTCCCCGGACACCCATACTAAGCTTCTAGGAGTAATTATAGATGATAATCTTAAATTTGACCTACATGTCAACAAAACCATACAAACCATCAATAAGAAGCTTGGATCTCTTTACAGAAACAAGCCATTTTTAACCCCATTAGCTAGAACCGCAATTGCCCAGTTGCACCTACTCTCTACTCTTATATATGCCTCCCCTATACTCTCCAACCTTAATAAATCTAAACTGAGCAAGCTCTCCCACAGCTACAACCATATTGCCAGGTCCGCCACTGGCTCAACATACAGAACCCATCATTGCCAGAACCTTAATAAACTAGGGTGGCTAGAACTGCCCAGTTTAATTCAATTCAATCAACTCTTAATAGCACACAAAATTCTATACCAACCTGAAGATACCCCCTCACTTAAAAATATTATAAAACTATACAATAACTTAAGGTCACTATGGTCATCCAACAAACTATTGGTCCAAACCTACGAAGCTAATAACTCATCTGGTAAATCCCTGTTTGTCAACTTTGTTGGCAAAACTTGGAATTCACTGCCAAACTATATAACCCTCTAACCCTCACCAGGTCTCTTCAAAAAAGCATCAAACAGTATTTCAAAATGTACTGGCTTTGTCCCTGTACCAAACCTGATTAAGCTACAAAATGATAATCCTTCCTAGATAGTATTGTAAGCATTTAATGCTCAAAACTGTTTGTTGCAATCTGATGATTTTATTTTAATTTGACAAACTATGTAACTTGTGAGTTCCTGCTGGGGGCATCACTAAACCAACTTGTAACCTGAAGAAGTGTGAGAACTGGGCTTGTGCGAAAGTGCTTACAAAAATAAACAGGTATGTGAATTTTACAGCAAGCTGTCCTATTTTGTTTTCCAGTGTGAGAATTGCTGTTATATGCATTGCATACTGCTCGTTTTACAGGGTTTGTGTGTACATCCATTTGTGTTTCTGACTTCATATTCCTGCGTAAGGGTATGTTGCAACCAATCCTGTAATACCAGCAACTTTCACAGTGTATAATAGCAATATTGCAAATATGGCCCTGTGTTTCAGCCTCTGTCCACCACAAATGTACCAGGCTTTGTCCAGATGTCATGCAGTAAAAGGTTGTTAGGTAATGTTCTATCATTATTTAGTGCTGGCATTCCTGGTATCATTACAGTGATGTTGTGGACTCCCACACAAATTGTGGGGTAGGGTCCATATATATGAGGGCTACAGCTAGACAAAATGTGTGTGACCGTGTAGAGTCCAGAGGTCAGTGTATGGAAAACACTGTTATATGCCCTTGTAAGACATTTTATGGGGGAGGGGTATTAAATGTTTTTAACCTACGCTGTTACAACATGTGAGGGATATCAGTAGTAAGAAACATTAAGGTATATGGCTGTACATTTTCATACATTTCACCAGGGGAAAAGTGGTTGCCTAGATCTTACTGTCTTACACACAGTTCTGTTTGTCAGTGTGACAGTGATGGTTTAAGTTAAGCATTGTTATATAACAGATACATTTACATTGTGACAACTAATACTTTTCCCCCTAGAGGTTGAGTACAGAGTGTAATTGGAGGCTGCTGAACTACATCTGTAATTAACTGTTGAATGGGTCTAATCTTCAGGGCAAGTGTTTTTTTATTGTTGTACTACTTGAAGGCTTTACCCAGGATCGTCCACATAACGCATGCACTCAAGTCACTCCACAACAAGTATAAATACGACTCTGTCATAGCCATGTAGGAGTGAATGACATGAGACGTACCTCCCTGGACTACATGAAAAGAGACATGGAAGAGCTCTCAGATCATGTGGCCAGGCAGGTATGACCCTAGCCCTGAGTAGCATCCTGCCTTCACCCAGAATGATACCAGAGTATAAGGACAAAATGATTGACTTCAACAATTGGCTAAGCTTCTGGTGTCATTTAATGGGGATCCAGTATCTGTCTGCCTGGGACGACATGATCGACATCGACAAACCACGATGCTTTCCAGAGATGGACTGCACCTGTCACCCCTGAGATTCAGGTTACTGGCTAAAGCTCTTGCCACCCCTATAGTGCCTTTTTTAGGCAAGGTTCAAAGGACAAAACCACCACTGTAACAGATACAAGCATGCAAAATCTGAAGGTAATGCTATTCAATGCTAGAAGTCTAAAACTCAAAATGCACTCTCTCGAGGCACTCCTAAAATGGAGAACATCGATATCTGTGCAGTAACTGAGACCTGGTTCAAGGCTCCAGGGAGCACCCCTGCAATACTAAGCTACAATTCTTACCACACGTTTCGGCCACCAAACCAAGACCGAAACACTAAAGGTGGAGGAGTGTCCATATTCACCAAGGATATTCACACCTCCAGGCTAGTTACCCAACACAATGCATTTGAAATTCTCCAGGTGCAACTAACATTAGGTAAGACTGCAATCCAAATTGTAGCTTGCTACAGATCCCCCACCATGCCCCAAGATTCTCACAACACTTTTCTAAACATACTGGAAAATATTAAGATACAACCATACACCCTAATACTGGGTGATTTCAACTACCCTGCTATTAACTGGGCAAACTACTCGGGTACCAACACCTTTTCCCAACGGTTCTTGTTATTCAAAAATTCCAACGCCTTGGATCAACTAATCCATTGTCCCACTAGGGGCTCCAATATCCTAGACCTGGTCATTACCAACATGGGAGATAGATGCTCCACACCAGTGGTCACCCCCCTCATTGGTCAGGTCTGACCATAAGCAAATCACCCTTGACATCCCCACCCCCAAGTAAAGAAACCTTTGTAAAAAACTTCTCTAAAGTCAGCTTCATGCTACTCAAGTCAGAAGTGACAAATTTCATGGCACTCATGCAGGCGGGGTCTGAAAGTTCAACTGCTGAATCCTACACTAAGACACTGTACGAGCACATCCATCCGTGCATGAATCGTGCCATCCCAAATAGTACCAAGATGCTCTCCTCCAGAAAAAAGAAGCCAATCTAGTGGTCCCCTGCCATAAACAAACTATACAACAGAAGGAAGAAACTGTTGCAGAAAAGGGGAAAATCCCAGGATGCAAAAAACTCCCTTACCAGCCTCAGTAAGAAGCTGAGATCCCTCATAAAATCCTCAAAAGCTAGTTACAAAAATAAAATTGCCAAAGATTCCAAAGACAACCACAAGAGATTCTATAGTTATGTAAAGCTGTAAATGGCAATGCTCAGATCTGCTCTGAGCTACAACAGAATGGCATTAAATATACTGATCCCAAGGATATTGCCAATATCCTGGCAGATCGATTTAGTGCCAACGTCACCCCCCTGTCACCCCCTAAAGGGCCCATCTCAATATCAAAATATTGCCAAATTCCATTAATCACGGCCACACAGGTGAAACCACGCTCTCCAAAGCTTGGAATACAGCAGCCATGGGACCAGATGACATCATGGGCTGTGTACTACATGAACTACAAAATGAACTGGCACCTCACCTGTCATGTTTAATCATAGCCTCACCTCAGGCTTTGTGCCCACTGAGTGGCATACAGCTACAGTTATCCCACTCCACAAGGGGAGATCCACCTTGGATCCTGGGAACTACCGTCCCATCAGTCGGATGATCCTGATCTGCAAGGGCATGGAATGCATTATCATGGAACTTATAAACAAAGACATTGACAACCTTCAAACACTGGACCCCACCCAGTTTGGGTTAGTGAAGGGCCGATTCTGTCTGCTGAACCTGATTGACTGTCTCCAGAACTGTGGACAAGGGTAAGGCGGTCCACACAGCCTATCTGGACCTCACCAAGGCCTTCGACACCATTCCCCACTCTGGAATCATAGATAAACTTACTAAGCTGGGCATAAATCCCTACATCACTCAATGGGCTACCAACTGGCTTACTGACAGAACCCAGACTGTAAAAGTAGCCGACTCCAAATCCAGTTCCAGACAAGTGACAAGTGGAGTACTTCAGGATTCAGTCCTGGGACCGCTCTTGTTTGGCATCTACTTATCTGAAGTACAGGCCAACACTAAGGGACTCTGACTAACAAAGTTCTCAGATGACTGCAAACTGGGAGCCATTATTGAATCCCCAAATGATGTGGATATTCTACAAAAGGGCCTTATAGAAACAGATGTTTGGTGCCAGAGCCATGGCCTCAAGCTAAATGCCAAGAAATGTATAGTTTTCCCCTTTGGGAAAAAACATGTACCCATGAATAACCACATAGGTGGCAGTATACTAAACACTGAAAGTGTGATGAGAGACTTAGGGACACAGGTGGACAGTGGTCTCACCTTCAATAACCAAATCGCCACAACAGTCATGAAATCCTTCTATGTGGCACATCTCATCACTAAGGGCTTTTCATCCAGAAAAACAGAGGTCATTGTCCCACTGTACTCATCTCTCATTAGACCCATTATAGAATATAACACCCCATTTGGTGTGTACCTCACAAGATGTCTGCAACAGCTGGAAAGACTGCAGAAATACCTCACTAAAAGAATCACAAGCCTAAAGCAGATGCCATATGCTGACCGTCTAAAAAACTCCAGCTATACTCTGTGGCATATCGTCTACTCAGAGATGATCTCTGCTTAACATACAAGTCCATGTCAAACCCTGAGCTGTTGGACATGCTCCACGTAAAGAAATCCCAAACCCTCAGAGCCACATGCTCCAGGAATCTAAACCTTGTCATCACAATGAACAAAACATGCTGGAGGGATAGGTTCCTGATGCAGAGAATCCCCATACTCTGGAATAGACTGCCCATACATGTCAAGCAGAGTGCCTCCTTGGCCCTTTTCAAAAGGAACCTTGATGATTGGATGGGAGATAGGATATTCACCCCGGGGATCATGTCAGTCTCCCAGCTAGACAGGGGTCCAGGGAAGTAAATATTGTGGGTTCATAGGTAGGTACTAGGCTATCAGCCCTAGGGCCTATACAAGCCTAGCTAAAAAGGTACCCTGGCTTTTGCCACCCAAGGAAATTATTTTCCTGTGCCCCTGTCAAGCAGAACCACAGAAGTGATCCCGGGGTGAATTTCCTATTACCCATCCAATCATGAAGATTTTTCTTGAAGAGTGCTAATGAGGAGCTCAGTTTGACATAGATAGGTAGGCTGTTCCAGAGTATGGGAAGTCTCTCGGACAGGAATCTATCCCTTCAGCATGTTCTGTTTATTGTGGTTACAAGGTTTAGGACCCTAGAGTGTGTAGCTCAGAGGGATTAGGATTTCTTTAAGTGGAGCATGTCCAACAGCTCTGGGTTTGACATAGCTTTGTATGTTAGGCAGAGATCACCTCTGAGTAGGCGATATGCAATGAAGTAAAGCTGGAGTTTTTTGAGTCGGTTTGCATAGGGCATCAATTTGAGGCCAGTAATCCTCTTTGTGAGGTATTTCTGCTGCCTTTCCAGTTGTTGTAGATGTCTTGTGAGGTACATACCAAAAGGGGCATTGTATAATGGGTCTAATGAGTGATGAGTAGAGGAGAAGAATAACCTCTTTTTTTCTGGATGAGAAACCTTTTGTGATGAGGTGTGCCACATAGAAGGATTTCCTGACCACTGCGGCAATGTGATTATCAAAGCAGAGACTACTGTCCACCTGTGTTGCAAGGTCTCTTATCACACTTTCAGTGTTAAGTAGACTACCGACTATGTGGTAATTCATGGGTACAGAGTTTTTACCAAAGGGGTTTACAATGCACTTTTTGGCATTGAGCTTGAGACCATGACTTTGATACCAGGGATCTGTCTCAGTGTGGCCCTTTTGTAGGACGTCCACATCATTAAGAGTTTTCATTATGGCTCCTAGTTTGCAGTCATCTAGCTAAAGACCTTCTGTGTTAGCCTGTACTTCAGAGAAGTAGATACCAAACAGGAGAGGACCCAGGACTGAACTCTGTGATACTCCACTTGTCACTGGTCTGGTCTGATTTGGAGTCTGCTGTTACAGTGTGGGTTCTGTCAGGAAGCCAGTTGGCAACCCATCTTGTGACATAGGGATTTATACCTAGTTTGGTGAGTTTATCTATAATTCCAGAGTGGGGGATGGTGTTGAATGCATTGGCGAGGTCTAGATAGGCTGTGTGAACCACCTTACCCTCATCTCTGGCTTTGGTGACTGTTTCAAAGAAGTCTATCAGGTTTAGGAGACATGATCTGACTTTTACAAACCCGAACTGTGTGGGGTCCAGAGTTTGGAGATCTCCAATGTCTTTGTTTATGAGTTCCATGATTCTATGAACCTATGTGCTGAATTTGGAGAAAGATTTGGGCACTCAAACTCCTGAGAGAGGGGTGAGGACAACAATAATGTGTTGTGAAGCTGGTTAGACTAGATTACATGTGTCCAGTGGACACATGTGCAAAATGGACAGCTATGTATGAGGTGAAAATTCAAAGGAAGTGCTTCAGATCATCAGCAGGGTGCATGATACTGTTTATGATTTGGATATATCGTCAGGGTTAGTCAAAGAAGGTTTATAATTTCTATACATAAATTCCACTACCCCTATCACCTTACATTATAACTCATAAAATATATATACACGACGATTCATAGACCACCTATAGTGGGGGACAACTGGCACAGCCACATATGCTGAGTTTGACAGTTTTGTTGCTGTTGAGCTGAGTTAATCAGTATCCTAGTAGTATTAAGAGATACTTATATATCCTTTAGAGTATCTCTTAGATACCATCAGTACATCTGTGGTTAGATACTAGTCAGCAATTCAATACCACAAAGCCTAGCTTTCAAAATAACCATTATTACGCCAATAACTAACATCAGACAGCTTCTGGAACACATCTGAGCAATTAGAAACAAAGAGACTTTCTATAGCTATCAACTAGAACAGTCAATCTATAATACTATGTCTTATATAATAATAATAATTATTATTAGAAATGTTGTCTTATGGTGGAAAAAGCAGTTCTTTTTTCATGAAAAAACTTCAAGCATATCAAACTGTACAGGCAAGTTTTAGAGCATATTATCATCATATGGGAACCCTAGTATTGTTGTTTGAAGCTTTCCTGATGAATGATTTAAACTACCACAGCAGCTTTTTTAATACTCTTGAGTCATCTATTATCATATTGAATTTTTTGATGTGACCTCCCCTCACATCATCTGGAAGGGTATCATTTCATCTTTGTATAGTATAGGAAACCTTGTATACATTCGCTCACCTTCTTGACAGCATGCACCCCACCCTGTGACATGGATAATTAAAGATAATTAAAAGCCACCATGAAGGATCATGAAATTTTGTGCAGAGAAGCTGGATACTCATTAGAGAGGCCCAAGTATTAGAAGAATTGTTTGTAAACAGAGGTTATGATCCTGTAAATGGTTACACAACATTGAGCCATAGAATACCCATGGAGAAACCAACAACTCAGGTGACCTGGAATTACAACAAGGTGAGATCCATTCACAGTAATGTGTGGTCAAATATAACCACATATACCAGTGACATCAACAATACAGCAGGTCGCCCGAGATAATGGCATGACTACGACTATATCCCACAAGAAAAGAGAGTTATTAGTGAGAATCTAGTCTTTCTATATAAGAACAGCAAAACCAAAAAAGGATTCTATGTGATGATATACACACACAATAGAAAGTCATAAAGCTTTATTTCTCACAAACAGGCTTTCCAGGCATGCACTTTCCATGTTTGTACTAGTGTATCAGATGCAAACAAATCACCAACCACACCCCATTTGAACCACCTACACCACTTTTTTTTTTTTACACCACACTTTTTTTGCTATATCATATATCCACCTGTATCAAATGTCTTTTATTCTTAATCTGCATTTATTTTTTTCATCCCATTCAGGTATTTCCACTAAGGTTTGAGCCATTTATATTCACATTTTTTTTGTTTAGTTTATTGACATTTGTGAATTGAATTGTCTGAATCATCTTTACTTTTTATTTGACTCGATGTTTGAGACAAGTAATATATTTCATGGTATGTACAACTTTTCATACTCAATGCTGCATGCATGAGACATTGCTTTGCTTTTAGTTTAGCTGTGCAGAAGGACTATAAGCCCTATTTGTGGTTTTACTATTTGTTAATAAGAATGATGAGTCCTGCAAGTTATTGACATGTTTTAAGGATTAATTTTTATTAATTTTCCAGTTTGATGGAAGTCCCCATTTTAGTTAGACTACTACAAGTCCGCTATAGGTTAAAATGAGTTTTCTGCTTCTTTTTAGGTTTTTATATATTTTTTGGGATACTATGATATATGTATTTTAGTAAATGTTCGAGTTAATACTGCACGAACAGGTCCAATTAATGATTCTGTGTTTATTGGAGTAGTATTACCAATTTTGCTAGAAACGAAGTTGATCAACAACACTGGTCATTACCATGCTTGTTGTTTTTGTTTTTTGCTTCGGTTTTTCTTTGGTTATTATATATTAGAGCTAGATTTTTTTTGCTTTTTTTTTTGAATCGGCATGAATGAAAGTCAATGTTATGTATTTATAAAGTAAGTACTAGCATGAAATCAGATTGCAAGAGATATCGTAGGACTTTATCGTTTTTACATGATGTTTATGTGGCTGTTTATGTCCCTTAGATATATGTTTTATACAACGTGATGTGCTTGCAGTGCAATAGAATAAGCAGCAACGCCGTATTGAACTCATCAACTCTGTAAGTGGTGGTCAATTGATTAATTTCTAATAAAAGATTGCTTGATTTTTATGAGCAGCATCTTTTTACACCATTGAAGCATTTGCAGTCTTTCGGCATTCTATGGACATTATGAGGTGAAATATTTGGGGGGGAACAGATTGCCCTTTTTTTTAAGGTGAGAGTGGGATGTTGGGGAAGGATAGTAGGTATATTTGGGGAGGTAGTTTGGGTAGGAAGACAGACAAGACAGCATACAGGGGTGGTATATGACACATGTGGTTGGTAAACACCTTGGATTGGGAGGGGTGTTTGGAAATCGGAAGCCCATGAGCCCCCAAATGGAAACAGTGAGACTGAGGTCCCCTCCCATGGACAGTCACCACTGCACCTTCATGGCCCCGAAGGTGGTTGTGCTGGGGGCTGAGCAGGAGGGGCAGGCTGACCCTCTAAATGCACCACTCGGCCCTCAAGCTGGCATAGCAGATCTCCAAACTCCCTTTGGAGCTCGCTACATAACAATCCCTGGACCTGACTTTGGGTGACAGGATCCTGTCCACACCCGTTCCCAGGGGGAAGGACAAGCACCATCCCCTGAGGCAGTTCCAGCTGGAGGTGGTGCAGGACCAGTGGACGAGGAGGTCCCAGACTGGGTCCCAGGTGTGCTGGGGCCTGGTGCCACGGCCAGATGAGGTGGGAGAGGTGGGTCCGCTGGGACTGACCTTCCTATATGTGCTATGGTGTTGCAGTTTTAAAACATATATGGGTTAGTAATAGTCAATACAATTTAGGATTAGTTATAACAGCATGCATAGATATTCCTCTTAACCCAAAACACCAGATTTGGAACAGTTGCATAGCAAACAGAACACATGCATATATAGAACCACAGTGGCCATTACAATGGCATGCAGGTTACATTGATAGCAACAGGCCACCAATGATAGTATTTCAACATGTAACATTAATAGAAACACATTTCAATATTTATTGAACGATAAGACATAAGTCCCAACAGGAGGTTTGGTGTAAACATACTCATTGATTTGTGCATTTAGAGTATTGTTGCAGATATGGTGGGGTTTGAGAGAGATGTCAATTAACTTATATATCCTTTTAGTACTCACAACTTTAATGATCATTGTTCTAATCACTAAGGTACCAGTATTATTACAATACCCTATGGCCTTGGTTTGGGCTGTGGTATGTCGGTACACAGTGTATACTTCTACTATCTTATAGCTAAATCCTTACATCTCTTAACTGGTAGACATGTGGAGGGAATGTTTATTAACACTACCTGATTGTTTCTACATGTATTCCCAGATTCAAAGTTAAAATTATGCACATGCCTCTCAATCTCTTAATGCACACACTCTGGACAAAGCTTGACAACATGGGGGTACAAATACAGACATGTTTTGAATATTGCTGTCATAAACTTGGGTTGCAAGACAGGATTTGTTTTCATATACATTTTCTGAAGGTTTTGAGGTCTGAAAAGCAAGTGTATATCGTTATTTCACAACGACAATTCTGGGATCATTTCAATGATTTGCCAGGGGGACAGAGGAACAGGCAGAAAATATGAGCCAATTAACTGGACATTCTGTATACTTTGAGAGTTATAATTATGCATACCGCTTACTACCACTCCCAGGATTCAAACCATGGCTGTGTCTTCTACAAATACAACAAGTTAAGTCACAGCAGAGTGTGCTATTTGGTTATTGCTGTCTATCGCTTCAGTGTTTTTCTGTCTAAGTCTCTCTTGGTTGTATAATCTGACCTTGTAATTACTACAGTCTTACACAGACATTCCTACACATATTTTTATGCAGCACAGTGTGAGAAACAGTGGTTGACACAACAGTACTATTCTGATATCAGATGTTACTGCATGCTACAAGTCAGGCCATACTATACCAGAGTAAACACTACCAGTCCAGGATTTATATCTTTATTGGCAGGCACAGTTTGTCAAAGCTTGACAACATGGGGGTACAAATAGGGACATGTTTTGAATATTGTTGTCATAAACTTGGAGAGTTGCATAAGGGACAGGACTTGATTTCATATACATTTTCTGAAGGTTTTGAGGTCTGCAAATCAAATGTATGTCATTATTTTGTGACTACAGTTCTGAGATCATCCCACTTATTTGCCAGGGGGACAAAGGAACAGGCAGAAAATATGAGCCAATTATATGGACATTCTGAAAAATTTGTACAGTTGATAGGTAGAATTATGCATACAGCTTACTGCCACTCGTAGGATTCAAACATGGCTATGTCTGCTAAAAATATGACAATTTAAGTCACAGTAGAGTGTGCTATTTGGATATTGCCATCTATTGTTTCAGTGTTTTCTATCTAAGTCTCTCTTGGTTGTACAATCTGATCTTGTACTTACAACAGTCTTATACAGACATTCCTAGACATTTTTGATGTAGCACAGTGTGTTATAACAGAGTATATTGGGAAAAAGATGCTAAGGATGAAGCTGCCAGGTAACAGGAAAAGAGGAAGGCCTAAGATAAAATTTATGGATGTGGTGAGAGAGGACATGCAGGTGGTTGGTGTGACAGAGCAAGATGCAGAGGACAGGAAGAAATGGAAGCAGTTGATCTGCTGTGGTGACCCCTAACGGGAGCAGCCGAAAGAAGAAGAAGTGTGAGTAACAGTGGTTAATATAACATTTCTATTCAGAGAATGCAACAATAAATGCCAGACAATACCAGAGTAAACACAACCAGTCCAGGATTTAGAGCTTTATTGCCAGGCAGTTACAGTTTTATTTAAATATGACCTATATAGAACTATTACTGTCATATTGTCTGGTTTATTCAGTATAACCAATACAACAGTTTTTATACTGCCAGATGACGTTCTACTACTTTATATTTATTTGGTATGACTACTACAAGCAGGATTGTTACTCATTAGCCTCACAACACAGCCTTTGCAGCCTACATGCATGGGCTTCCTGATTCACAGCCCGCTTAGCTGCAGCTGTAAAGGAAATATAGACATATTTAGGTATACCTATTCATCACATACACACATTGGACTCTAGTAAACAGTAATGGTATGACTACTTACACACTGCTGGGACATCAACCCTCTGCCTTGCTTCTTGGACCCACTCATCCAAGACCTCCCTCTTTCTCCACTTCAAGTCATCATAATGGTGCCTGACCTGCTCACCAGTCGAGGGATACCAGTGGCACTGGTGAGATCATGGGTGAGATGGTCACAGGCTTCCACTTTATATTGGGAGCCCTGGTACTGGCCCTGCAGCAGTCTCTCATCATGGTTTTTTACCAGGAGTCCTACCATGACCCTGGACTCCTGTATGCCCCAGCACTTTGCCCGGAAGTGCAATCCCTCTCTGACTCCAGCCACCCTGCCTACAGTGGAAAGTTGCAACCATTTATGAGCTGTTTTCCTGCCTGTGGGGTTTACATATGGCCCACTTCCTGCCCTTTGCCATGATTGGGCAATTTTGAATATGCTGAGCTAAGCTAAGCTACGTGCAAACCTGCTTATCTAAGTTTGGCATTGCTTAAAGGGACAGCTTCAGCACTGCTTACCAATGGGCAAATCCACTTAGCTGGGCTAGTCCTTGCTTAGCAGTCCTATTTACACAATGCTTACACCTGGTAAGCAGAGCTGTGCAATGCTTAGCATTGCTTATTTTTCATTTTATAGACTATCTGCTGTATGGCATTGATTCATCATTCATTACATATTATACATTTGTTTACTGTCCCTGACATCCCCCAATGTGCTTTAATTTCATTTATTCATGTGTGACTATACTGTATGGGGCACTTGCGTTTATATGGGGATTTCACAACTTTATTAAACTGACACCTAACATCTGGATCTAATGCAGTACTCTGGTTAACAAATACATGTTATTTAGTAGGTAATACTAAAAAATTGTTTATGTACTGCTTTCACATGTAAAATGTGAATTGGTTACAGCGGGTATTGAACTGTAAATGGCTGCTAGCAAAGAGTACGCTGTAACCACTACACTATTGCAATACTGTTTGTGTTGGATGTCTCTTGCCATTTAACTTGTTGTGCTGTTTAAGCTCGACTAAACGTAGCTAAGCAATGGCCACACCTGAGCAGCTACACTTAAACTTTATCGCATTTATAAAGAGAAAAAAAAAGTTTTGTTGTGTTATTTTATCTATACCCTTCAGAATATCCCTGCTAATGCTAAACTTGTTATTATATCAGCTTTCTGCTTTGTGGGACAATTGTCCCTTTTGGTTTTGTTCACATTACTTACTCTGACAGGTTGGGAGGTGTGCGCTATGTGCTTATGCTGCCTGCGTTATCCTAAATAACTGTTGGCTTGGTAGGGGTGATTGTCCCTTATGCCTTTGACCACTGATTTTTGTTTTCCTCACTGGTTGGGGGTGTTACGAGTGTTCTCGCTCACTTTTAATTGCCGAAATGCAATTCTGGAGTGCAGGGGTGTGTGTACTGTGAGATCTCTGCTCCCAGACACACCTCCTGCACTCGTACACAGCTCTGTGTCCGTTTAACAGCAAAGGCAGCGTGCCTTCATGAATATGCAAGGCCCACTGCAGTGCTGTATGAGAATGGTTCCTGCCATGCAGGAATAACTTAGTTTTGCACGGCTGCTTGCTGAATCCTGGGGAGTGTCTTGGTAGTGGTATGATGGAGGATAGTAATGAAAAAGAGAGGCAGACATGTAGGAATGGTGTGTAGGAAGAGAAAGAACAGGCTATACATATTGTTTGTAGAAAGAAAAAGACCAGACTGTACATACTTTCCAATAACACAAGAAGAAGACTAGGGAAAGTTTAGTACACTTCCTTCCAAACAATACTTTGTTTGCTTATTAACTTATTCAGTGGACGCTGAGTATCACCATGTGGTAACAAATGTTCATTGAAGACTGTGCTCTTACAGTTTGTATTATGAACTGATAAAATCCAATTCCCTTTTTGCCTTGTAGAGCTGAATATAAAATGTACTTAAAAATATATATCACTGCCATGCGTAAGTGATTCTTTACTAACATGGTTGATGTCAGGTCTACAACCTCACCACAAATTCCCACACTGTTATTGATTTTCAAGAAGCTAGCAATAGGTACAGGAATTCCCACAATAGCTAGCAGCATCCAAACACATTCTCAATATAAATACTTGTTGGGAGGTGGCCAACAATACTTAAGAAGTGTATTCAAAGAAATGTGTCTTATTAGGGTTACTTATATAGCTACTAGGGAGCTGTCTAATTCAAAATGGCAGGAAGTTATGAAACAGAATATTTCTGTTTGCTGGGTTATATATATGAACACAATTTCTCATTAATTGATTGTAATGTTTCTTTTAGTAGGACCTTTAAACATTGCAAAAAAAAAAAAAGATTGGATAGGCTTTGTAAGAGAAAGGTAAGCTTATGACAATGGTATAAGAAGTTACACAGTGCAATTAATGCAATTAAATATCAAAGTATAAGATCTAGTTTCTGGTGTTTAATGAGGAATAGAAGAAGTCAATTTGAACTTAGTTTGGCCCCTCACACTTCTGGTAATAAAAAGTCTGTTTCAGGTACAAAAGGAGATATAGGAAGAACTCAAGAGTCTTGTACTAGGGTTGTCAAGGATGAAGTACTGATAAACTGTCCTAATCCACTAGTGGATGTTTTTGTGGAAGCATTCGCCACCTACTTTAAAAAATTTCTTGCACTGAAAATTTCTGACACCAATGAGTGTAGTGATTCTTGGCCTTCAGTAACACTTAGTGTCATACAAGAAGATTTATAAGTGAATCAACTTACTACAGCAGCAGGACCTGAATGTCTAAATGGGTTCTTTTTGTCAAACGTTATTGAGTCTGTTACTCTGTTACATCATGTATTTGGTGGCTTTTCCAACTGAAATTTCAGACAGGGTTTATCCCTCAGATATGGAAGTTGGCTATAGTTATTCCCATATTTGAAAGGGGCATCAATATCTCTATGGATAGTTATCATCCGGTTAGCTTGACATGTATCATTGCAAAATGTATTATGTGCTTTAATGTCTGAGGTGTTGAAACCATATTTCTATGTTTTCCAGCATGGACTTTCTGAAGGAAAATCCTGTATAACAAAGTTAATAAGTTTCTACCAGAATATATGGGAAACTGTTGATTTGGGCTTGTTAGTGGATGTGGTGTGTTCGGATGTTTTCAAGATAGTTGATTCCATACCACAAAGTGAGATTATTAGTAAGATCAGTACCAATAGGTATATTATTAAGTGGGTTGGAAATACATCTATTTTATTTATCCTTTTTATGTCCAATTTTTCGGCACAGAATGGCATATGGGCTAGCAAGTTTGCTGACAATACTAAGATTGGGTCAGTTGTCAATATAACAAATGGTCATGCAAGAATGCAAGGGCAAGAGGATCCTCTGTATATGTGGTCAGTGAATAAACACGTGAAATGTAATGCCTGTAAATCACTTTACTAACAACATTCCCTGTTATCCATATGCTTGATAATGTAATCTTACATGCTGAAGATAAGACTAGGGATCTAGATACTGGAGCTGAGCTTAAAATATGGTGATAATTTATTACTAATAATTAAAAAAGTGTTATTCAATAGTAGAGAATATCATGACCAATGATTACAGTAGGACAAAAAAGTACTACTCTGTACTTATAAGGTTGAGGTGAGACCCGGTGCATAATAGTGTTCTGCTGCCTGTGTCTGTGATTGTCTCAACTCCATTCACTGGAAGTGACATTATAAAATGCGTGGTTTTATATTTGTCTTTGTCATAATTAAATTTTATCTTGAAGTGTACAGCCATTTACTGGCACTTATTTTTATTTTTAAACAGTTATACAGTTTTCATTATTTTTCGTTATGACTTATTATACTAGGCAGATCACTAGACCAAGATGTTTATGCTATAACAATAGTCTAGAGATACTGTTCTAGCTATAGATCAGTCAGGGTGATCTTATTCTAATCTACAAATATAAAGATAACACCACTTTGGCAGCCACTATAAGGATAGAGTTTAAGCAACAATCAAAGGATATAAAAAAACTGTCTACTAGAAAAGACAATATCTGAGATTTCATTTTTATCATAGATAGTATGGTTGTCATCTACTGCAGAACTGAGCCTAAATTAAATGGATCCAAATATTTCAGTTTGTAATGCTGCTCTAGGGAGATCATTCCATCGCATAACAGGTACATTGTGGAATGAATTACATTTAAGTATTACCTTTAAGTATGAGGAAAGTCACTAATTTTGAGACATTTAGGGTGATGTGGATGAATGTTTCTGAAGTAGGGTATTTGCCTGCTCACTGATAGGTGACAAACTCATGCAAGGTCTCTTTTGAGTCTTAGACTTTATGAAATTTATACATTTGGACATAAAACACAATTAGGTGTAAGGCTACTGAAGCATGACATTTAAAAGCATGAAATGGTGGTCATAATCATGACAGCATGACCCTGCACCCTAACCTACAAAAAAAAAAAAAAACAGCACACTGCTACAACAAAGCAATGGTTGCCTACCACACATACAATATATAGATTGTCACCCTCCCACAGCAGTCAGGCTGGGGTATCCTGGCATCCTTTAATGGAAGTACTGCATAGGGTACATTTATTTATTTTATTTTACATTTGTTAACTGGGAAATTCTGACTGGACTGCGGAGGCCCGGGGAGAAAAGCTCCAGCATCAAGTTATACAAATACAGTATATCTGCTGATCATAGTAATATAACAAGATCCAGGGGACAGTCAGCACAGGTTAATGTTTAATATCTGCTAGTATGAATCTAGCTGTCCTTAGCATGCACACCACGGAGAATGAGTGATGGCAGTGTGAGCACTGCTGTACTGTTATTTAGTGTATGGTGACACCTGTATAGGCTAGGCCAAGGCAGCAGGCTGTGGTCAGTGCCTTTGCAAGGTCTGGCAGTGAAATTAATACAACTTGAGCTACATTTTCAGGACACATTGACACTGTCTATCTTCACTCAGATAGGCCTGTAGCAGTGAACCAGCACACTGCTTCTGACATGCATATACCCACTTTATGGCAAGTCAGCAGTAGTATCTGACATCAGCCACTGTCACATGTTACCCCAGATATGTAGGAGGCTCCTGGACACAACCAACAGATGTGCAGGAATATAATCCAGGCACATTGCACAGGTACATATACTGATATGGAGATTATAACCATTATGAGTACTCTCTAGTAGCAAGTGGCCAGCAGCACCAGGGCCCATGCGAAACCATGCAGTCCAGGAACAATACCACTGCTGGACTCACATGCCAATGGTGGCACTTATGGCATCTATAGCCACATCCATATACTACCATTGGTATCCTGTGCCATGGCAGCTGCATCAGATGACAATTCTGGGGAACATAGTCTGCCCCTGCTATGGTTGGTGTAACAGCATACCCACACTAACTCCAGAGATGGCTGCTTTGCAGGGCTGCTCTCGGTGGGGCATTTCTTATGCAGCCTGGAAGCAGGTTTCCGTTCCACTTGTTCAGCCATGTTCATGTTCCAGAAAGAATCTGGATAAGCATTGTCTACACTTCACAGTGGCTCTGCTGCATAGTCTTAGAGTACCCCCTCCCACTGCAATCCATTGCAGTGGTCCATCTATCTGGTACCATACTTGTACTCCCACCCACTCACTGATGGAGATCATCTTTGACACCCATATCACATTCTCCTTGACCCCTCCCTCAACTTCCATTGAACAGTACCAACCTAACCACTAGCAGGGTAGATAACATTGTGTCCATGTGGCACTGGGCAGCTGTACAAATGACAATAACTGTGACCCTTACCGCCATCCTTGTGTGGTGTTCTTGGAGATAGCTAAAGCAGAGTTTGGTTAGATCATGCACTACACAACTTAACTATTTAATAACACTGCATGCATCATATCTGACACAACACTTCCACTGCGAATATGTCAGGTCCCACACTGGTGGATTTGATATTTCTACTTCATATTACTGCTATATACTGCACATGACAATATCTGGGAATATAATGTATCTGTTGCTTGGTGTCCATTGTTGTCACTATCCTCACAAGTGGGGATGTGGTCATAGCTGCAATGTGCCCTGCTGGTGCAATTGTGGAATGTCCTGGTGATGTTGACTGGCCTAGCTTCTTCGGAAGAATTACATTATGGAGCATTCATCATGCTACAAACAGCTAACAGGTTGTGATGGAGGAATACTTCAGTTCTCTGTAGATGTGCATAGCCAAGAGACCTGAGATTTGTGTAGGCCAAACACATGCTATGTTATGTCTTTGGTTTGGAACTTGGTGGTGTTATATGGCTGTCTCACCCTGCTTTATAGACTGTGTACTGGCATCATCAACCAGTGCTTCATGGAGGTATGCTGCATCACTTGCAACACAGTAATGACATATGCAGAGCTGGTAAGTGATGACAAGACATGTGTACATTCTGTTTGTAGCTGTGGTTATGTGGATTCACTGGTGTGCCTGTACTTACATGCTAAGTGTTTCTGTGAGATGTTACTGAGCAGGAAGCAGCAATCCTGTATGCTCTATGTAGAAACAGCTGCCATTGGTCCAGGTGTTGTGCAGGCACACAGGTTATTAGCCTCGTGAACTGCACACAAAATCTGGTAGTTGATGGAGTGGTAACCGTTCTTAGTGATATAACTTTGTTCATAAGCACTCTGTGTGACCTTTATTGATAAACAGGTGAAATCTGTAGCTCCCAGAACTGTTGGGAGGTAGGCAAGACCATAGACTCCATGCACGGTGGTGGTCTTTTTTCTGTCCTCCTTGGGAAGTGGATAACTTATCTCCATGCTGCAACAATTTTTTTGAAGAATATTTTGAGTGTCCTACATGCAGATGGTTGAGATATAGCCAATGTGTGTTTCCAGTCTTGTCACTGGAAGTTCCCTGTAGCTGCTATAGTAAAAGCTACAACTATCTTGTACTCAGCTGTATAGGAACTCAACAACTTCCTCCAGTTCCAGTATGAGGGCCATACAAGTCAACCAATGCCAGTATATCTCTCTCCACATTAAAAAGAACCATTGTCTGTCGATCTGCACGCTGCTCATATGGCTGTGTTTTGCAGTTAGGAATTGCCAGCCAAACTCAATAAATGCTGCTGCACTATCACTGTCATTACTCTAAGCATTGTCACGATTGCAACATGTAAGCACCGCAAACTTTGACTTGTTTTTTGTCTTTCTACTAGAACACAACCACCTGCATAACTTCTCACTTTATGATTATGAATCACAGTCTGTGTTCTCATATCCTTTGCTTGTTAGTATGCAATCATTAGACTGTACGTCTTCATTTGTATGCATTATATTGCCATTTCCATATCTCTTTTTTTTCACATTTTAGAAGGTTACTTTACAGAACAATATTGTTCTAAGAATAGCTTCATGTTCTGGATTTCAGTGCAGGAATGGACTGTGCATTTTCTATATTGACTATGAATTCCAATCTCTAGTCAGATTTTGAGGAATTACTGAAAAACTCACAACATAAATATGACACATGATACAAACATTTTATCATGCATCATAAAAAGGAGGCAGACCTTAAATCTGTGTGTATGTCATACTGGAGAAAGCAACAAAAACAAATATTCTAATGAGGTGTCTGACCTAAAAATTCTTTCTAAACTTGAAATACCTCAGTACTCGAACATGCATTTTTTTATATCTTCTAATTCACAAGACCTAGTCTGTAAAGTGGGAGAGGATTTAATTATTTGATTATTTGTTGTGTCTTTCTTTGCAAGCATATTGCTTTAAAGCATATAGAGTATTTGCAGATCAGCATGGAAGTTACATAAAGAGATACAAACAATGAATAGTAATGTATCTAATAAGACATGCAAAAAAGTTAAAGCGGAAGCTTTGTTTACAAATATATGTATGTAAAAACATATTGAATACGTTGGTTAGATAGATAAAAAGTACAAAATTAACGTATAAAAAAGTTTTCTTGGGAGTATATCAGGGCAAATAATAAAAATGATGCTTGTGGAAAGGTTGCTGTAAGTACCCATTTTATAAAAAATACAGCAGATAATTTCTAATGTTTCTAATGAGCTTAATTCAAAACGTGTACATTTAGCTAAAATCTGTATTAAGACTTTAGCTGTTTTAAGTTTGCCAGTAGTGATTGCGATAGTTAAGGTCTCAAAGAGTAATACCTGTGCTTACGACAGTTAAAGTTTATTTGGGCCATTTTTAGCACTGGATAGAAATGCATGAATGTATTTGATTTCCAAGATTATAGGCTTCAGACTTCATTGGAAGTTTGGTTGCTGGTGAGGGGTCTAATTATAAAATCTAAACTAGCTGAGCTCTAAAATGTAAATTGCATCTTGGTTCAACTGGAAGCCATTTATCCTTCTTAGAATTAGGCAGAGACAGTCACATTGAACAGAGAGGGTTATAGAATAATGCATTGTGCTATGGAGTATTTGTTTTGCTATATTTTCTTCTGCAGTTAGGGGCAGACTATATTTCTGTTGGGAAAGGAATTCCTTTCACGGTTGCTGGTCTAGTAGCTGAGAAGAGAAAGTTAAAGATTTTTCTAGCCTAGAAAGTAAGCAGTTAATTTTATTTCAATTCTTTGAAATATGTCATTAGAAAATTTAGAGACTGATCGAGCCAGATGCCTAGATATTTGACAAAGGTAGGTATCTCAATTGGTTCTTTACTGAGACTAAGTATTTGCAGAAAGCTTGGAGTTTTGAAAATATTATGACTTGTTCCAAAGAGCATTTTCTTAGTTTTTGAGGCATTTTAAGAAAAATGTATTATTGTCAGTTCAAGTGGTAACTGTGTAGAAATCTTGTTGTATCTGTATTTGTAATGACTGGGGTGGGGGGGAGTCTGACTTCAGTATATCCCCAACATCGGCATATAATATAAGCGGTATATTAGTCACATCATTAGGCAGCTTGTTTATGAAGATAGAGAAGAGAAAGAGGGCAATTACTGAGCTTTGAGGGACTCCTTTAATTAAGGGGCAAATTAAGATGATGATCCAATTTTATCTCCAAAAATATTTTTGGAAAGAATGTCTTAAAACTAGGGGGAGACATTGTGATTAATGTCCAAGTGCGACTCATTTAGTAGAAATCAGTGGTCAACCAAGTCAAAGGCCTTTGCGAGATCTATGGATATTGTCCAAATGAGATGTCTTTAATCTATGTTAGTATTAATTTGTGACCACAGAGCACCCATTGTGCTCTGATCGGTCTGAAATCTGTATTGTTTCATGTAAAGAAGACTACACTGCTTGGTGTATTTGAAGAACTCAATGTAAATGAACTTTTCTAATATTTTGCATGATGTGAGGAATATTGAGATAGTGTATAATTGAAAACTATTTGCTGGTTTTGGTTGTATACATATAGGTGTGATTAAAGCTGTTTTTCAGATACCTGACTTTATTTTTTGTAGTTCAGAGATTATATATATGGCCATGGGAGTGGTTATTTCTTTACAGCAGTTAATGAACTAAGAGTAAAGGTTCCGTTGGTAGGAATTTGTTTGAGTAGAGGTTCTATATTTTTGAAACACAGTTGTTTTAACTAAAAGAGTGGAATAAAAGAGGAGTGGGTGAAGGCTTGCGGAAGTTTGCTGAATGTAGTAATAGATGAATAATCTCCTTAAGAAAATGTACAGGGGTAAATTTTCCAGTTTAATCTATAATTAAGTCTGAGGGAGAATTTTTGTATGAAGGTGACAGTTTGCAAATCAGTTGACTCCAGTCTAAAAGTGTTTTGACTAATGTACTAGTTCCTGTTGTTTAGACTTACATTTTGGGAGACTGCGGAGAGAAATTAACCTACCATGTACATTTGGGTTAGAGTTTCACTTCCAGTTATACAATTCTTGGATTAGGGACAGCTTTGCTTCTTTGGTAATCCAAGTTTGGGGTAGATTTGCAAAGTATAGAGATTTTAAGAAAACAATCTTTCTTGGAAAAGTAGTAAGAATACTGGTAAAGATTTATTCTGTCTGTCTAGGATCCTGTACATTAAAGATGTCTAACCAGTCATGACATATAATTTGTGCTTTAAGGTTGTTGACATTTTGAGACTTTTGGCCTGAATTAAATTAGTGATGGTGTAATTTTTAGGTTGATGGTAATGTTAAAAGTACTATTACTGTGATCAGTAATGGAGGGAGTATTGGTCTTTATGGAGGAGAATTTGGTGGGAGTATTAGTGATTCGAAGACTGAGTAGACAATGGCATCCTGATTTTAGGTTTTGGCATGTCAGATCATGATTGAGTTAAAAGAGTACAAGATCAACAGCGCATTCAGAGATGCCATTTGAAAGTGAACCTAGGATGTTAGAACTGTAGTTTATCAGTATCATTACATCTTTTACCTAGAGACACCTGTAAAAATCTTGTAAATAAGCAGTTTGAATTTTGTGAGAGAAGATGTAAGGGAGAAATAAGTTACAGCTGGTTCAAAGTTAGTTGAGGGTATCTTTATAAGGAGCTAACTGGGATAAAATTTTCAGTTAAAATTAGCTTGAGAGATTGCTGTTAAGTTTAAGTGTAATTTAAACTTAAGTAAGGAATAAACACAATATTATCTTGCTTGGCCTAATACCATTGTGTAATCTTTGCCTAAAAAGTAAAGAAATTGTGTCTTTTTAAAGCCAGGTTCAATGACAAAAAATAATGACTGGTGAATGAGAGGCTAGGAAAACACTAAGGTGGTAGAGTGGATATAAAAAGTGTACATACCCCTGTTAAAATGCCAGGTTTTTGTAATATAAAAATGAGACCACAATAAATCATTTCAAACTTTTCCCACCTTTAATTTGACCTATAGCCTCTACAATTCAATTGAAAAACAAATATTTTAGGAGAAAAATATAAAAAACATACAATATGCTGATTGCATAAGTGTGCACACCCTTAAACTAATACTTTGTTGTGTGTGCACACCCTTAAACTAATACTTTGTTCAAGCACCTTTTGATTTAATTATACATTCAGTCTTTTTGGGTGCACATCTGTTATCAATTAAAGAGACTCTGATTAACCCCAAATAAAGTTCAGCAGTCTTAGTAGGAGTTTCCTGACATTTTCTCAGTTGCCTGCTACAGCAAAAGCCATGGTTTGCAGAGAGCTTACAAAGCATCAAAGGGATCTCATTGTTGAAAGGTATCAAGTCAAGAGAAGGGTACAAAAGATTTTCACAGTGAAGACAGCCATCAAAAAGTGGAAAAAATATGGGAAAGCAGTGACAATGCAAAGAACTGGACGTCCCTCCAAAATTGATGAAAAGACAAGAAGAAAACTGATCAGGGAGGCTGCCAAGAGACCTACAGCAGCACTGAAGGAGCTGCAGGAATTTCTGGTGAGAACTGGTTGTATACTACATGTGACAACAATCTCCCGCAATCTCTATATGTCTGGACTATGGGGTAGGGTTGCAAGACCGAAGCCTTTTCTTACACAGAAAAACACTCAGGCCTGGCTAAAATTTGCAAAACAATACATCGTCTCCCAAAAGCATGTGGGAAAATGTGTTATGGTATGATGAGACCAAGGTTGAACTTTTTGGCCACAATTCCAAAAGGTACATTTGACGCAAAAACAACACTTCATACATACCTCTCAACTGTACAAATTTTCACAGAATGTCCATATTTTTGCCTCATATTTTTGGTGTGCTCCTCCTAAAATCTGTACTTTTCTGGCAAATAGCTGATTGAAGTCATTAAATAATGACAAACATTTGAGTTTAAGACTCCATATCCTTCAGAAAATTCATACTAATGCAAAACCTATTATTCTATCAACTTTCTAAGTTTGTAAAAGCAATATTTAAAATCTGTTCCTATTTATCCCCCCACCATTTTAGGCTTTCTCCAGATTTTTTTGCTCTAAGAGGTTGAGAGGTATGATTCTTTGCATCACCAAAAGAACACCTTCCCCACAGTGAAGCATGGTGGTGGCAGTATCATGATTTGGGGTTGCTTTTCTTCAGATGGAACTGGGGCTTTAGTCAAAGTGGAGAGAATTATGAACAGTTCCAAATACCAGTAACTTTTGGCCCAAAACCTTCAGGTGTCTGCTAGAAAACTGAAGATGAAGAGGAATTTCACCTTTCAACATGAGAATGGCCCCAATCGTACATCCAAATCAACAAAAGAATGGCTTCACCAGAGAAATTTAAAATTTTGGAATGGCCCAGCCAGAGTCCAGACCTAAATCCAATAGAAAATCTGTGGGGTGACCTGAAGAGGGCTGTGCACAAGAGATGCCCTCACAATCTGACAGATTTGGAATGCTTTATAAAGGAAGAATGGGCAAATATTGCCAAGTCAAGATGTGCCATGCTGATAGACTCCTACCCAAGAAGACTGAATGTTGTAATTAAATCAAAAGGTGCTTCAACAAAACATTAGTTTAAGGGTGTGCAAACACAACAAAGTATTAGTTTAAGGGTGTGCACACTTATGCAATCAGTGTTATGTACGTTTTTATTTTTTATATTTTTTCCCTTTTTCAGTTGAATTGTACAGGTTATAGGTAACATTAAAGGTGGGAAAAGTTTTGAAATGATTTATTGTGATCTCATTTTTTATATCACAAAAACCTAGCATTTTAACAGGTGTGTGTACACTTTTTATACCCACTGTATAGTTTGCAGGACAGAGTGCTGTTGTAGGAATTGTTATGTTGGTTGGTAGCAAAATGGGTTTTAGATTAGGTTAAATATTGTCTTGTCGGAGATGAAAAATAATAGTTGCTGTGAATATTTATGTGAAGCTAGGTAATCAAATGATTTTGCTATGTAGAGAGGATGAAACTGTGATTTTGTGGAATATTAATTGACAGTGTGAGGAGAGTTAATAAAGAAGAGTAGAATCTGAATACTTGGTGTTGGTTGTAGGTGGAACAGTGTTGGTATATTATAATAGGGTTTTGTACTTATCTTGAGTCACTGACAGTAATTTCAGTGAATGGAAAACTGTTCACCAGAACTAACTTTGGTGAATATTTTATATATATGTAATCAGTAATCAAGGAGCCTCAATCCTCACCACTAGCACCAGTGAGGGACATGCACATTGGGAGGGTGACAAGTACACACACAGTAAAGTACAATTTCCCTAAAGAGCACACAGAGATCACGGACAGTCTGGGACTGGTTTCCCCCCTTTCTCCAGATCCTCAATAAGACTCCCCACTGGCAAAGCTATAGGGTTAAGATCTCAGCTGAGTGGTCAAGCCAAACCTCCAGCACCCTCTATGTCCAACCAGTGCTTCATGTCCCTGCACACACACACACACACACACACACACACACACACACACACACACACACACACACACACACACACACACACACACACACACACACACACACACACACACACACACACACACACACACACACGTTGAGATTTGATTTATATACAAACACACAGACACTCCTGGGGAAGGCTGGCACAGGTTCACTAGCTATGCCCCCTTCTGCCCAGACTATACGGTAATACCAGCTGCCACCAGCCACTACTTATCTGCCACTATAAGGCCCTTACAAAGGGTGAACAATTCTACTGAGTAATGTTACTATTATCCAAATAGTACGTGTGACCAAGACCTTTAAGGCTATATAGGATTGGCCTATACAGTGTCACCAAATACATATGAAAGTAGTCTGAGAGCTTAACTATCTCTAAACAAACCAGCCACAATTAAAAGGTTTAAATATATTTAATAATAAATAATAAAAGAACAAGACAATACTCAATAACTCAATACAGTGACAACAGAGTTCAGAATCAGAGGAAATATTTTAAAACAACATTGCAGGACAGTCTCACATAAATACAGAAAACATCTAAACTAATTTTATTAAGTTCCTATCTATCTCTAAGAGAAATCACTCTAATCTACATCTTACTTACAGAGCAACACATAGGCAGAAGTGCTGGGTGAATGTTTCTAGGTCCAAAGACAAATGCAAAATGCATAGACTCACTGTCTGAGATAGTTCTTAAATTACTATCAAACATTACTGCTGGGTTTTTTCAAGGTACATCATTCTTTGTCACCTCTGCCTTCAGTTCCCAGGCTAACAGAAACTTAAAAATGTAGTGCCTCTGTGCCAAAAATACTTATCTCTCAGAAGTTTGCCTAGAAATGGAAGTCATAAAACAGTTAAACACTTTTACATTTTGAAACCTGTAATTATTTATGTTTCCAGACAATAAAATAACTCCTTGCTCTAGGCATTCTGTCCCTTAGCTGAGATAAACACCATTGTAAAACTCTTTGCTTTTCTTGAAGGTTAGCAAGTTAACTCTGTATCTTCCAGCCCTTACCATAAAAACATATATTTGCTTAGGCATATAGTTTATAGACATTTCTGCTCTTTTCCAGCAGGGTACACTGTGGTTACATTCTTGAATCTCAGTACAGAGCATACGGTTCAGCACACACTTCTGCACCGGTAGTTTAATATACACACAACATATAGTTTTATTATATTTGTAAGACAAGCACACAAATCATAGTACTATTCACAAATGACATAGAATTATTTACAAAATTCCAGCTAGCTGGGCTGGCAGCCTTCACACACCTTATCTCCATACACAGCATTATTCACAAAGGCAATAACTGTCCTGCTTTTACTCAAACACTATATTCTTACCATCCTAATAGACTACTTCAGTCTAATGAACAACCTGTCCTCAGCATACATAAACCCCACAAATCTTCTGGATAAAGTCTGTACTCATACTCTGTTGCTAAGAAGCGGAATTCTATCCCTCTGCAGATTAAACCTACCTCTAACCTCTCCAATGTCAAGCTACTACTAAAACACTACTTAAATAAGACTTGGCTCTGCTCCTGTACTACACCAGACTGAATGTGTCCCTTCCTCCTTCCACCCTCAGCATGCTTCTTAATAACACCTTCCCTCCAAACTTGCTTGATCTATGTCTTAGATAAAGGACAAATATAATTATGCCTACACTATGTTATCTAGTCATTTCTGTTCCAAAGAGTGTACTCAGTGTGTTTACTGTCATCTCTATGAATTGTAACTTGTGAATACTTTAACTAGACAATTTTTTTAAACTTATTGTATCTGTCCAAATATTTGCTCTATGTATGTATAGGTTCACACTGAACTAAAGCGGAATGTTTTACTTAGCTAAAATGTGTTATTCTGTATTAGGTTTTGTAAGAACTATATTTAACTGTAACCATATTATGCCAATGTGAAACTTTTCTCCCCAGGCCTCTGCTAAGAATGGGATATTATTTCAGTCAGACTTTCCTGATAAACAAATGTCAAAAAAAAAAATATATATATATATATATATATATATATATAATTCCCATGGAAATTAGCCCTTATACTCTGCAATACAGATATCCAAAAATTGGTCAAAAATATGTTGGCTTAATTCCATGTTGCCCCTATCCAGTCAGTGATGTTAAACAGATGTGTTAATTTGCAGTTACCTGTCCAGTTATCCAAATTATGTTTGAACAGACTAAAGAGAGTACTCTGCTTTATGTGGAGTGGAAGATAGCTCCATAGGACTGGTATTCTTTCTGATACACCTCTATCCCTGCAGCATGTCTACTATGTTTCCAAAAATGTTTTACTTTTATTCGGCTTGTAAATGTGCAGTAGGTTTGACAGAATAGGATCTACTGAAGCTCTATACATGAGGCAAAAATTGCTACTCAATAGGCTGCATGTTACCCAGAAAAGAGACAAGGCTTTGAGGTGGTGTATAGTTTTTTATGAGGTAGGAACTTGAATTTTTTAAGTGAGAAACATTGTGGTCATCCCACTAGTAATAAGTGTTTGGATAGGCCCATCGTGAAAGGGGCATTATACTCAATGATCCACCTGAGTGCCGAGTACAGTGGAACAAGTACACCCCTGGATTTGGGTACTATACCTTTAGTTATAAGCTGTGCGATGAAAAAGGACGTCTGTACAATATTGAATATGTGATGCTCAAAGAACATTTCATTGCAGATATAGAATCCTAGATCCTAGATTAAACTTCAGCAAATCAAACATAAGAAATTGCAGCACGATTTCCAGGATTTTTCAACAGGGGGCGTGTTTGTCTGGCAGAAGAGATCAGATCGCGCTACTTTGAAGGGGAATTCTGCTCGCAATACAGCGTCCAATGATACTACGCTTGTAGCAGCTGGCGTTTGTGCCTCTTCCTCAGCAGAAGCAAGATCTCTGAGCTCTGGGGGTAGTTCTAACACTCCTTTTGTCACTCCTGAAATGCTTCCTTCTAGAGGGGTTGAAGTAACTGTCTCCACACCGTTACCCAATCAGGAAGCTGATCATAATTCCGTTACACTCAGGGACTTAGGGGCCATACGTAAGTATGGTTCTGATGGTAATGATCATTTTTTACCTCTTCCCATCAAGAACAATGTGTTCCAACGGGATCGTTCCAGAAGCTGGGACAGAAGAAAACGGAAACTATCGGGAGACTATCAGCAGCAACAAAGGAGAAGACAAAGACAGTAACAAACCTGTTTTTCAACCTTTCCAGGTTTGTGCTTACTCCATCTGACATTAACGTTTTAAATAAAGGTTTATCCTTTATTCCTTTGCAGGGCAGTGTGCTGCATGACCTATTGATTGATTTACGTGTATTTGCACGCACAGTAGCCCTTAAACTATGTTTTTTTGATAAAACAGAAGGCAACGTTAATGATTGTATAATAGGAAACCATATATGTAAACGTAAGAGTACTTATTCACCAGTATTACCAGCACATGTTGATAATTTTGTTAGGATGTGTGAAAGAGATTTATATGAGTATTTTTTTAGTGGAGCTAGAAAATGTTTATACTTCAATATGAAGCCAGAAGAGAGATGTTCACTTCACAAACTTTCCTCTAACCCAGCCCTCACTATAAGACCCGCTGACAAGGGAGGGGGAGTAGTGCTGTTGAATACTGATGATTACAGAGATTCCATGGTTAATATGCTTAGTGACTTTAACACTTATGTAAAAATTAATGCTTTGAAGTTAAACAACATAGTTAAAGAAGTAAATGACACATTTTATGATTTGTTGATGTGCCGTCAGATAACGAAAGAGCTATACGACTTCTTTTACAATGAAAACCCCAAAATACCAGTGATTAAAGGCTTGCCTAAAATGCACAAAGCCATAGATCCCCCTCCACTAAGACCTATTGTTAGTGGTGATAAATGGGTTACAGAGAATGTCTCAGTATTCTTAGAGAAGACACTGAGACCATTTGTTGACAACATCTCTACCATTTTGAAAGATACTTATGAACTTCTGGATCTGTTAGATAACATTAATTTGGAATTTCGGAAAGGAGAACATCTATTAATAACTATGGATGTGAAAGATCTATTCACTTGTATTCCTAATAATGAAGGCATGGAAGCTATCAGAATGTTGTTTCAATGTTTTCCTACCATAGACCGCAATCAAGAAATTCTCATTTGTTAGTTATTAGATTTGGTTTTGTCGCATAATGTGTTTGCACATGGGGATGACCTATATTTACAACTAGCTGGCGTGGCCATGGGCACCCCATGTGCCAACACTTATGCGAACCTAGTAGTCTATCAATGGGAGAAAGAGTTTCTCTTCACTCATAGAGATTTCAGCAAGGTGCTGATTTACAGACGTTTTGTGGACGATGTCCTGATCGTCTGGAATGGTACTCTTACAGAGTTTGAGACTTTCATGAAATATCTAGAAACTACCAATAATTTTCTTAGGTTTACATTTGATGCTTCCTATGAATCAGTCAGTTTTCTTGATGTTAGTTTGAATATACAGGAGGGTAGACTGACTTCAACCCTCTACAGGAAGTTAATGTTGGAAGAATGCTATACTTCAGTTTGATAGTATGCATCCTCGTCATGTTTTTAAGGGCATAGTAAAGAGTCAATTTAATAGGTTGTTAAAGATTTGTAGTCAAGAAAGTAATCGGGTGATGGAATTTGATAACATGGAGAGAATTTTTGTTGAGAGGGGCTATGATGCCTTCATGGTAAAGAAAATAAGATCTCAGGTCACAGGAGAAGCTCAAGATTTGGGATATACCATGCCCTATAAATATAGTAAGACTTACTGTAGTAACAATAAACATAAAATTAAGACAAATTTTATGGAGAGACTTAGTTTTATTACAACATACACTAATGATAGTACTGCTATCAAGAATATCATTTATAAGAACTGGGGTGTGTTGACCATTGATGACAAGACAGCTAAGATTGTTGGTCACACCCCTGGTTTTACTTATAGAAACAATAAGTCTCTTAAAAAGCTGTTATGCAAGAATGTAGGGAGTAATGCTTTAGACCATCTAGCAGTTTTGGGACAGTTAGGTACGTTCCCTTGTAGAAAATGCAACTATTGTCAACATATATCCACTGATTCTGACTTTATTCACCCTACATTAGGTATTTGTGTGAAACCAAATTGTTATGCAACTTGTGAGACAGCTGGTTTGATTTATCTAGCTTCCTGCAATGAATGTCCCATGCTTTTATATAGGACTTACAAAACGTAAACTCAAGCAGAGGATATATAACCACCTCTATGACATCAGGTGCAAAAATGAACTCAATGCACTAGCCAAACATATTTCTGTGAATTTTGGCCATGCCTTCTCTTTTACGGTTTTGCAGGTAGTACTTCCAGGGAACAGAGGTGGAGATTATATGAATTACTTAGAAAACAAAGAGCTAGAGTGGATTTTTAAATTAAAAGCACATCACTCTCCAGGACTTAATGCCTATGTCTCCATAAGGTCTTTTTTAGCTTCACGCAGATAATTTATATATTTCATAGATTGTATAATGGTTTAGCAATGACCATTAGATATATGTAGCCACTTGGAGTTTTGAATATTGTTGTTCATATATGCACTTATATGCTTTATGTAGTTTTGACATATGCCCTACTATATAAGAACATTAATAAATAATAATTAATTTAGGGTCATTTTATATTTCCAGATCTTGCATTTATATTTATATTTGTAACATATTCATTGTTTTTAATAATAGTTTATCATTGTGTAATTGTTTACATTACAGATTATATTTTTCTTTTTATAACAATGTTTTTTTTTAAAAAAGAACTGTTGAACACATGAGTTTAATGAGTGTATGCTTTAACTTTTATATATACCAAATGATGGCTCAAAAAATTTTAGATTATTAATATTATAATGGAATTATTTACCAGAATGATTGCTCCATATTTAAAAGTTGGGCATTTCTAAACCTGAACTTGAATAAGTTTTTTTTTTTTTCTTCCCCTTTTTTTGTTGCATAGCTAGTTAATCATTTGCTGTGTTTAACTTGATTGAATAATTGATTTTAGCTGGTTCAATTTGATGTGACTGAGTCACAGTATTAGTGTATAAAATCTCTCAGTTCTTTTTGTAATTCATGATCTGAAGAAGCGTATTTATTATACGCGAAAGCGCTAGTCTCTATTAAAGTTTGTTACATTTTATTGCCTTTTTGCCGTTTCTGTGGTGAGACTGAATGTGTTTTTGCATCTAGAATCATAGATCTCTAACTATGTGATCAGTTTTCAAAGGTATATTGTTAATGTGATAGTTATTAGGGGAATCATGCTTGCTGAAGATTATGATTATAGATTTTTTGGCATTAAGTTTCAGTCCATGAATTTTGACACTAACTATTTGGGACAGGCCCTCTTGTAGCATCCTCGTATACTCTCTTTTGCAGATAAATCTGATCAAAAACTGGTAACATTTTCTTTTGAAATCTACAGTTAGATGCTAACATCACAAAGTTCAGAGACTTCAAATGAACAAACCTTATAAATTCTATGATGAAGTTTCACATTTTAAGTTTAACAGTATTACCTAAGATAATGCCACAGCTAATAGTAACAGAAACAGACTCTATATACATCTCATTAAATGCATTGACCTGGCAGTCTCTACCAGATCAAAAAAATGGGAGGTTTAAAAGGAAATCAGCCTGGTGGTCCACATCTATAAATAAAAATACAATAAAAGAGAAAAGCTTGTTTAAATGTATATTAAAATAAAAAAAAAAAACATAAATCTACGTTAATATTAAAAAAGCTAAAAAAGAAACTTAAAAAACATCCTCAGGAATGTAAAGGTACACTTAGACTTAGAATAGCATCAGAAACTAAAGATAATTACAAATCCTTCTTAAGTTATGTTAGAAAACAAAAGAATAACACCCACCATCACTCAAAAATTATTCAAAATGAGCAGCTACAATTGCTATATCATCGGGTGGGATGTTGGCATGACAGTTAAGGTGCTTACCTTCCAAACACAAGGTGCAGGGTTTGATTCTCACATGGGGTAACTGGCTAGGCTGAAAATGGCCCAAAAGGGCAGTTAGCCTAGTACTATTCGATGAATCTATGAATCAAGTCTCCTTCTGATAAACTGAAGCTCCAAATGGAACTTACACATGTTAACAATTTGTTTTTCAAAATAGACTGGGAACATTACTCAAGCTTAGAACCAAAAAAGCGTAAGCACCAACCTAAAGAAAATCCAATCCAGTACCAAGCACTCGAGTGGCAGCAGGAGCAAAACCGCAACAAATGTGATAAAGCAAATGCTTCAGTTTATTCCACAAAACACAAATGACATAGATGAATAATCCAACACAGTGCAAACCGGCTCAATGTAGTGCACTGAAAAAAGACAAGTAGATACAAAACAGATGGTTTAGCGCTTTCATCTGACAAGTGCAGATTTCTTCAGAACCATGTTTTCTCAAACTCATCAGTTTAAATAACCAACTTTTTGGCGCCAAAATCTTAATTGATAATTATATGTACATTTCACCAAAGCACTTTTCTATCCACATGTACTTTGCATAAATATACATCCAAAGTATATATATATAACAAACATAGGTATAAAGTTTCCATAAAACATTACATCAAGGTTAATAAAAAATGCATAAAAAATATATATATACATGAAGATACATAAAAATACATAAAAATATTGACAATCTAAAAAGGAAGTGTAGATGAGGGGGACATCTAAAGTGGAAATAATGGTGCTAAAATAGGAAACATCAATGGTATATACTAACATCTCATGGGCATCCCAAAATCAAAAAAGGCTTAATGCTGATATAATCATTAATGCCAGGGTGCGTAGTTGCATCTAAAAGTATTTGCCATCTACTTTCCAAAGCACCTAATTTAGCTTTCCAATTTCCACTCCCCACCGTACTCTCTACTTGATCCAAGATGGCAAACTTGAACCCATGTTCCTTACCATTTACTGTGATATGTTTACTCAAGGCATTTTTTGCATCACCTTTTTTCATCTTATAGGTGTGCTCATAGATCCTGGTCTTGAATTTTCTTTGGTTTTACCTACATAATATGCATCGCATGATGCAGGTCGCCAAGTAAACTATCCCTTGACTATTACAGTTTCGCTTTGAATGTACATTTACTGTGTGTGCTGTTCTTCAATTTTATACAACGCTGCTCATTGATAAATGGGCATTGTTTGCACATGCCACACTTCTTTGTACCCATTAATTTATTACATTTCTTTATAATATTTTTGTTGTTCTTACCTTCTTTCATTCTTTTAAATTACAACCAGTTTTAAATGTAATACTTGGTGTTTTACCTATAATATTCATAGGTTCCTCAGCAAGGTTAAGGGTATGCCAATGTCTAAATAGAATTTGCTTAACAATATTGGCAAATGGATTATACATAACTACACATACCCGTCTATTAAATATTTCCTTTGGGTGTTTTTCCATTTCAATTTGCCCTAATAAGGGTTTGTATTTCTTTCCCCATTGGGAGTTTACATAGTTGGTGACGTCAATAACCATATCCCTAGGATATCCTCTTTCCTCAAATAACCTTTGTATTGTTTCTAATTCTTTAACCATAGAGTCTCTGGTAGAAGACATCCGAGCTGCCCTCACACATTGTCCTTTTACTATGTTCTTAAACATATGGGGTGGATGGCTATTCCCATATTGAATATAGTCGTTGGAGAATGTAGGTTTTCTGTACAATTGAGAAAAAAACCCTTTGTTGTCAGAACCAATGAATGTATCTAGATAAGCTATTCCCTTTTTCTCTATAGTATGGGTGAATTTTAAAAAATCAGTTGTACTGTTAATATAATTAATAAAAGTCTGAATGCTCTCGGTTTCACCCTTCCACACTATTAGTATATCATCTAAAAATCGTGTGTACATAGACATACGTTTGAAGTATTCACTGGAAAATATGAATTGGTTCTCCCATTCGAGCATTACCAAATTTGCAAATATGGGCACGCAAGATGCACCCATTGCAACTCCCCTTGTCTGTCTAAACGTTTCTCCTAAGAATTCAATATAATTGTGGTCCAAAATGACTTCCATCATGCTCATGATGAGTTGTATTTTGTCCCACGTACATGCAGAATACTTTATCAAACTCTTACTAAAAAATTCCAAACCTATATCCCTAGGTATACAAGAAAATAAGTCCTTCACATCTATCGTGATGAACGTAATATCTTCGTCCCATATGTCATGATTCAGCTTATTTAATAGATTCCACGAATCCTTAAGAAGATGTGGGACTTTATCATAAATATGCTTTGTCCAGTGATCCACGCGAAATTAATATTGATCATTTTGAGCACAGTGAACGGAAACATGGATATTCTAGACAGGATGGTCAAGCAAACTTTCAAGGAGGCAGATTTTTCCCAGCTCCAAAGAAATTCCAACAACGGTATTAAATGGGGAAAACAGGAAAAAGGACACTACATCATGGGATAGGTCAGACAGTGGTAAGACCGATCAAATATACGGTCAGGAACCTACTGTTACTAACACACCAGGTAGTAACCCTAAGATCTATAATTTTAAAGGATTTATGGTATATAACTATACCAGCTTAGAAATAAGGGAAGAATTGTTTACATTGTTTAGTAAAGGGATGAAATTCATCCCAACAGGACAGTTTAATTTATTTGATACAATAAAAGAAGTAAAATTATACTGTCGTAGGATGAATTTGGCCTTCCATTTCAAGGACACTGATGGACCTGGGACAGGTTATGTAAGTAAGTTAGTGAAGAAAAGTACATATATCCCTCCTAATAACACACAGGTGGCTTTGTATGAACAAGCAGTTTGCAGAGATATATACGCGGCCTACAATAGGATTAAGAAAGGAGTAGAACCATTATGTTCATACCAAGACAATCTGACTAAAAAAGAAAGGAGAATGTTACTTGATATCATTTCTAACAGTGAAATCAGAATTATGAAACCCGACAAGGGAGGGGGGATCATGTTAACATACACAAGTGAATATCAACAAAAAATTTACGATATATTATTTGAGTCAGGCAATTATGAAGCTATCTCTAGGAATCAGATCAATATAGGTCATAGACGGATAGATTTGGTCATTGAAGAGTATCTACTGGATAATAGAATTACTGAAGATCTATATAATTTTGTTAGGAATGAATATCCCATTTTGGCCCACATTATAGGTATCCCGAAGATTTATAAAAATTTACAGGAACCCCCATATAGACCTATTATCTCTGGGTCAAAGTCCAAAACATTTAATTTAGGTGTCACAGTGGATCACTGGACAAAGCATATTTATGATAAAGTCCCACATCTTCTTAAGGATTCGTGGAATCTATTAAATAAGCTGAATCATGACATATGGGACGAAGATATTACGTTCATCACGATAGATGTGAAGGACTTATTTTCTTGCATACCTAGGGATATAGGTTTGGAATTTTTTAGTAAGAGTTTGATAAAATATTCTGCATATACGTGGGACAAAATATAACTCATCATGAGTATGATGGAAGTCATTTTGGACCACAATTATATTGAATTCTTAGGAGAAACGTTTAGACAGACAAGGGGAGTTGCAATGGGTGCATCTTGCGCACCCATATTTGCAAATTTGGTAATGCTCGAATGGGAGAACCAATTTATATTTTCCAGTGAATACTTCAAACGTATGTCTATGTACACACGATATTTAGATGATATACTAATAGTGTGGAAGGGTGAAACCGAGAGCATTCAGACTTTTATTAATTATATTAACAGTACAACTGATTTTTTAAAATTCACCCATACTATAGAGAAAAAGGGAATAGCTTATCTAGATACATTTATTGGTTCTGACAACAAAGGTTTTTTTTTCTTAATTGTACAGAAAACCTACATTCTCCAACGACTATATTCAATATGGGAGTAGCCATCCACCCCATATGTTTAAGAACATAGTAAAAGGACAATGTGTGAGGGCAGCTCGGATGTCTTCTACCAGAGACTCTATGGTTAAAGAATTAGAAACAATACAAAGGTTATTTGAGGAAAGAGGATATCCTAGGGATATGGTTATTGACGTCACCAACTATGTAAACTCCCAATGGGGAAAGAAATACAAACCCTTATTAGGGCAAATTGAAATGGAAAAACACCCAAAGGAAATATTTAATAGACGGGTATGTGTAGTTATGTATAATCCATTTGCCAATATTGTTAAGGAAATTCTATTTAGACATTGGCATACCCTTAACCTTGATGAGGAAGCTATGAATATTATAGGTAAAACACCAAGTATTACATTTAAAACTGGTTGTAATTTAAAAAGAATGATAGAAAGTAAGAACAACAAAAATATTATAAAGAAATGTAATAAATTAATGGGTACAAAGAAGTGTGGCATGTGCAAACAATGCCCATTTATCAATGAGCAGCGTTGTATAAAATTGAAGAACAGCACACACAGTAAATGTACATTCAAAACGGGAAACTGTAATAGTCAAGGGATAGTTTACTTGGCGACCTGCATCATGTGCGATGCATATTATGTAGGTAAAACCGAAAGAAAATTCAAGACCAGGATCTATGAGCACACCTATAAGATGAAAAAAGGTGATGCAAAAAATGCCTTGAGTAAACATATCACAGTAAATGGTAAGGAACATGGGTTCAAGTTTGCCATCTTGGATCAAGTAGAGAGTACGGTGGGGAGTGGAAATTGGAAAGCTAAATTAGGTGCTTTGGAAAGTAGATGGCAAATACTTTTAGATGCAACTACGCACCCTGGCATCAATGATTATATCAGCATTAAGCCTTTTTTGATTTTGGGATGCCCATGAGATGTTAGTATATACCATTGATGTTTCCTATTTTAGCACCATTATTTCCACTTTGGAAGTCCCCCTCATCTACACTTCCTTTTTAGATTGTCAATATTTTTATGTATTTTTATGTATCTTCATGTATATATATATTTTTTATGCATTTTTTATTAACCTTTGATGTAATGTTTTATGGAAACTTTATACCTATGTTTGTTATATATATATACTTTGGATGTATATTTATGTAAAGTACATGTGGATAGAAAAGTGCTTTGGTGAAATGTACATATAATTATCAATTAAGATTTTGGCGCCAAAAAGTTGGTTATTTAAACTGATGAGTTTGAGAAAACATGGTTCTGAAGAAATCTGCACTTGTCAGATGAAAGCGCTAAACCATCTGTTTGTATCTACTTGTCTTTTTTTAGTGCTCTACATTGAGCCGGTTTGCACTGTGTTGGATTATTCATCTATGTCATTTGTGTTTTGTGGAATAAACTGAAGCATTTGCTTTATCACATTTGTTGCGGTTTTGCTCCTGCTGCCACTCGAGTGCTTGGTACTGGATTGGATTTTCTTAACATTACTCAAGCCCCAACTTTCTAGCCCAAAGGTTCCTGGAGTTCATAAATTCAAATGCCATGGAACAACTAGTCACCGTTCCCACAAGAGGAGAAAATATACTAGACCTCATCATCACAAACATGGGGACAAAATGCTCCACACCAGAAGTATATCCCTCATTGGTGAGATCAGATCACAAACTTATCTCACTGGAAATCCACATCCTGCCCCCACCCCAAACAAAAAAGACCACAGTGAAGAACTTCTAAAGCAAACTTCACACTACTCAAGACTGGTGTGGTATCCTTCAAGGCCCCCGAGCCAGTGGAAACCACAACCCAAGCTGCGGAAGCCCTTAGAAATGCCTTCTACGAACACCTCCAGGACTGAATGGATCAGGCAATCCCTAATAAAACCAAGACTCTTTCCACCAAGGGCAAACGTCCAGTCTGGTGGACCCCAGCCATAAACAAACTTTACAATAAGAGGAGAAAGCTGTTACATGATAGAGCAAAATCCATAAAAGAGAAGACACCCTTGATCATTATTAGTAAAAAAATACGAGCATTCATAAAATCATCCAAGGCCAACTTTGAGAGAAAAATTGCAATAGATTCAAAAGACAATCATAAGGCCTTCTTCAGCTATGTTAGAAACCTGGGTGGAAACTCCCAGATATGCGCAGAATTAGTCCAAAATGATACAAAAATCACTGAACCCACAGACATTGCCAACATACTGGCAGACAGGTTCAGTGCAAACTTCACCCCCCTTGCCCCCAAAAGGAGAGATAACTATCCCAGTGGAGTGTAGCCTCCCAGACATCTCAAATGCACAGGTGAAAGCTGCTCTCTCTAAAGCTAAACACACAGCATCAATGGGACCGGATGGTGTCCCCGGCTGTGTGCTACACGAACTCAATGAGGAACTAAACCCGCATATAAGGCATAGGTTTAATCTTAGCCTTACCACAGGATACGTGCCCAAGGAGTGGCGTACGGCAACTGTGGTCCCACTCCACAAAGGCGGTACCTCCTCAGACCCTGGTAATTACCGCCCCATAAGCTTAACAAGCCTGGTCTGCAAAGCTATGGAGAGGATCATAATGGAACTCATAAACAAAGACATAGGGGACTTGCAGACATTGGACCTGACCCAGTTTGGCTTTGTTAAGGGCAGATCATGCCTTTTGAACTTGGTCGACTCCTTCGAAACAGTCACCAAGGCCATTGATGAGGGAAAGGCAGTCCATACAGCCTACCTTGACCTTGCAAAAGCTTTCGACACAATACCCCACTCGGGTATTATAGAGAAACTTACCAGCTTAAATGTAAACCCATATGTCACAAGATGGGTTGCAAACTGGCTAAAGGACAGAACCCACAGGGTTAGAGTTGCTGGCGCCATGTCAGACTCCAAGCCGGTCACAAGTGGTGTCCCACAGGGCTCAGTCCTTGGCCCCCTGTTGTTCGGCATCTACTTCTCAGAAGTACAGGCAAACATAGGACTATGGCTGACAAAGTTTGCAGATGATTGCAAACTGGGTGCCATAGTGGAAAGTACATCGGACACAGATATCCTTCAGAGGGGTCTCACGGAAACTGATAACTGGTGCCAGAGCCATGGCCTGAAGTTAAATGCCAAAAAATGTATAGTCATACCCTTCGGGAAAAACAAGGTAACCCCAAGCTACCATATAGGTGGCAATCCATTAAGCACAGAAGAGGTTATCAGGGACCTGGGGACCCAGGTTGACAGTGGCCTTTCTTTTGACACTCACATTGCTAAAATGGTTAGAAAGACCTTCTACATTGCCCACCTGATCATGAAGGGATTCACATCCAGATCAAGTGAGGTCATTGTTCCCCTGTACTCTTCACTTATCAGACCAATGATCGAGTACAGTGCCCCATTCGGGATGTATCTCACCCAACACCTGCAGCAATTGGAGAGACCCCAAAAGGTCCTCACCAAAAGGATAAAGGGACTCCAAAATCTGTCATATGCTGCCAGACTGAAGAAACTCCAGCTCTATTCAGTCGCATACCGCCTGCTCAGAGATGACCTGTGCCTGACATACAAGGCCATGTCCAACCCGGAATTAATGGACATGCTCCACCTCAAAAAATCCAAATCTACCAGATCCACTAGAGCAAGAAACTTAAACCTTAGCACGGATATAAATAGGGCATGCTGGAGGGATAGATTTGTCACCCAGAGACTCCCTATGCTGTGGAATAAAATCCCGGTCCATGTGAGGCAGAGCACCTCGCTGGCTCTGTTCAAGAGAAATCTTGACCGGTGGATGGGAGATCATAGGTTTACCCCGGGAATCATCCCTGTGTCACTGCTGGACAGAGGCAAAACAAACTAATGGGCACAGTATTTTTTTTAACATAAGGGGTGGCGTAAGCCACAAAACTTTGGGCTAGGCTTATAAATGCCTTAGGGCAGATAGCCTAGTATAAACCTATGAACCTATGAACACTAAATGATACAACATGGAATATCATAGCATTTAGTAAACTATCCATTTATCTATTTTATCATATAGACAATACCCCATTTCAAAATGAAAGTGTGGTGAGAGACATTAAAACATAGGTAGGTAATTCCTTTGCCTTTGATTGCAACAATGGTTAAGAAATCCTTTTTCCTTGTGCAGCAACTGTACATATTATTTCATCTAGATCTAAATAAGTTCTTAACCTCTATCCTCCGCATTGCTCAGGCTTGTTATTGAATACATTGCCCCTTTTGGATGTATATTATTAATCATATCAACCAAATAATAAGACCACAGAGATTCCTAAACAAGAAGATCACAGGCTTAAAAGACAAGACCTACCAGAAGAGCCTGAAGCACTGTCCATTAAATCAGTGTCCTATAGGCTTCTTAGGGGTGATCTGTTCTTTGCCTTTTGGGAAGTTAGGGATCCAGTAGTCCAAGACCTCTTATATCTCCAGAAATCAAACAGTCCCACTAACACTAGAACCAGGGACCTAAACCTGTTATAGTAAGTAAACAAACTGTGGTGGTGAGAGATTTGTCATGCATGCTTACTCCTTCTATAGAACAAAATCCCCCTCCAAATTAACCAATGCATCACAGATTCTTCTTTAAAAAGGGAGTTAGACAACTGCATGGATAACCACAAACTCAACATAGGTATGACTGGCTTGTTGCTCTTTGAAAAAGGAGATAAAATTCAAGGGGGGTACTGGCAAGATGCAAATGGCAACAAGGCCCAGTTGCCTTGTATTTTGTGTGTGGCACCATCTTCTCATTTTCTGTTGGGTTACTGTATCTCCACATATCGACTTGGAACTGTATGCAACCAAAGTGAATGCTAGACCTTCCAAGAATCTGCTATCCTGTGTCCTCTCAAGCTTCTTCTGCCCTTTCACTCATCTTATACTGTCCAAAAGGCAAAGGAAACTGAATACTCGGATAGATGTGACCAAGTATTCACAAGAGTGTAACAGTGCTATCTGCAGCTTGTGAAAGCTAGCCCTTCCAGTTATTGCTATTCTGTGTCCTCTCAAGATTTTCCTTCCCTTTCACCCAGTTTATACTACCCAAAAGGCAAAATAAACTGAACACTCGGATAGACACAACCAAGGATTGACAAGACAGTAACAGTGCTATCCACAACTTGCATGTTTAACCATATACTTTTCTGTAATTTGCTCTAGAGCGTCGCTCTAAAAGTAAATGTTACTGCAGTTCCAATATCGATTTCTAGCAGCAGTTAAAACATTTGGTTTCCACAGTCCCAAGACGTACTTAGCTGAGATAAAATACTTAGCACAAACTTTCTAACAATTATTATAGACTTCTATTAACTTTAGCCATACAATATATCCTACATTTTAAACTTTAAACTGTTTTTTCATAGGTTCATAGGGTCATAGGAAATTACTAGGCTAAGAGCTTAAGGGCCTTTTACTCAATATGTGGCCGGTAGGGGAAAGAGAATGGCATGTATTTGTGCCTGTGCATTGAGTATCTTACAGACTGACCCTGTCCATAAGGGACATAGGCATTACCCCAGGTGTGAATTTGCAATTCCCCATCCATTGATCCAAACTATATTTGAAGAGGGCCAGGGAAGGGCTCTATTTAGTGTGAATAGGAAGAATCTCTGAAACACATATTTGTCTCTCTAGCAAGCTTTGTTTGAGTTGCTGACTAAGTTTAGATCCATAGATCAGGTGACCCTTGTGCTGTTTGACTTGCAGATGTGTAGTAGCTCCATCAGGGCTGGATTTGTGAGTGCCTTGTAGGACAGGCATAGGTTATCCCTTAATAGTCGATAGGAGACAGAGTAAAAGGATAGGGATTTTAGTCTATCTGCATAGATTATGTTTTTTAGACCATGTATTTTCTTTGTGAGGAACCTCTGAGGTTGCTGCAGATACTGTAAGTGCCTAGTCAAGTACATGCCAAATGGAGCACTGTATTCTATTATTGGTCTAATGAGGGCTGAGTACAGCGGGACTATGATTTACTTGGAACTGGATGTCATACCTGTACTTATAATTTGTACCACATAAAAGAATTTCCTCACCATTGTGGAAACATGATGGTCAAAGTTCAGGCTGCTGTCTATCTGAGTACCTAGATCTCTCACCTCTGAGTCCACTCTAAGGGGCATGCTATTGATGCTGTAATTTGCAGGTGTATTTGACTTCTCAAAGGCTATGATTATGCATGTTTTACATTTAATTTTAGGTCATGGTTCTGACACCAATCATTTGTCTGATCTAGACTCTCCCGAAGGATATCTACATCACTGGGGGATTCAGTGATTGCCTCCAGCTTGTAGTCATCAGCAAACCTTCTTATCCAGAGGCCTTCCACATTTGCCTTGATTACAGAAAAGGATATTAGGAACAGGAGTGGTCCCTTTACTGAGCCCTGTGGCACACCACTCATAACTGGCTTCTTGCTGGATCTGGATTCACCCACTTTAACCACATGTGTCTTGTCAGTGAGCCAACTGGCTATCCATCTGGTGACCTGGGTGGTGAATTGTGTCAAATGCCTTGACCAGATTGAGGTAGCTGGTATGTGCTGTTTTACCCTCATCCATGGCCTTAGTGACTTTTTCAAAGAAATCCACCAGGTTCAGTAGGAATGACCTGCCCAAGACAAAAAATTGGTTGGGTCCAGTGTTTAGAGGTCTCCTGTGTCATTATTTATCATGTCCATGATTACTCATTACACATAAGACTAGTCAAACTTATGGGTTTGCAATTTCTCAGGTTAGTAGATAGTCCGCCTTTATGCAGAGGGATGACTGTTGCTGTCTAAAACTCTATCTGGACAAAGTCATTCCAGAGGCTGTGGTTAAATAGAGATCCTAATGGACCTGATTACTCCTGATTTAAGCTTTTTAAGAGGCAGCCTGGTATATTGTCAGGCCCCATTGAAGCTGTATTTTTAGCTTTACATAGTACAGAGGCAACCTGTTCTTTGGTAATAATTGGTGGAGGTTATTGTTTGGAAGAGCACTAGGGTTGATGGGGAGGTGAAATCTGAGCTGAGTCTGTCAGCCAGCAGATTTACTATGTGTTCCAGCTGTGTATAGGTAATGTCATCTGCAGTTAATTCTGCACATTGTTGGGTGCTGCCCTTAAGATTGCAGACATAACTAAAAAACACCTCATGATCATCCTTAACATTGGAGGCTATTTTTACCTCAAAGTCTGCTTTCAGAGACTTGACTAGTATCCTGATTTACTTGTTAAGAATAATGAGAGACATATTCCTCTGTTGTGCACTTCTCAACAGGATTTTATTTCTTTTTTTGTACAACCTATTAACATTAGCTGTCTACCATAATGGGTTGTTTTTGCAGCTTGACTTGGGTTTATTTCGATCTGGTACTGCCATTTTCATGCAGTTGTTTATATGGTCACACAGGACTTTTGTGTATGCCACTGCATAGGTTTCTGTATTTTCTGGATTTTGGGTAGCTGGGAAACTAACTATGCTATTCCTTAATAGGGGCAATTTACCTTACAGAAGTTCTTAAAGTTTTTGGGGTTAGGTGGGGGGGTCTCATTTTACCTTTATTTCAAGGGATACTACTTTGTGATCTGGTGTTATCAGTGAGGACATAATACTTGTGGGGTACAGCACTTTTCCACATTTGTAGAACCAGATCAAGGATATTTGTTCCCTTACTGGGAGTACAGACTAGCTGCTCTAGGGGGTTTGAATTTACAAAGTCAAGAAATCTTTGGGCCTGCATGTTAATGGTCATGTATGCCTCCCAATTAATGGATGGGTTGTTAAAATCACCCAAGAGAATGGTATTAGGATAGATGGTGAGTGGTTCTAGTAAGTTAAGGTATGATTCATGGATTTCCTGGTTCACAGTGGGGGACCTGTAGCTAGCAAGAATATGGTAATGGATTTCTCTTATAGTTAGTTGGACATGCAGTAGCTCAAGCATGCCATAATGTCTGACCAGCCTTAAGGTGTTCTTATCCTTAATATAAACAGATACACCTCCAGCTTTAGCTCTTTCATGTTCACTGGGTGGTCAGAATGTATGTAAGGCATTATAGCTATGTACTGCTGGAGTGCTTTCCATTGGGTTGAGTCATGTTTCAGTAACTGCACAGACACTGGCATTCTCAAGGGTGAAGAGAGCTTCCAGGGAGTGCAGTTTCTTGTTGAGGTTCGTAGAACTGAGCAGTAACACCATTAGCTTGTTCTGAGTATCTTTTATGTTGGAAAGTTTGTCTGCTTGGCAATGCCTAAAAAAGTTGCTATAGGGGTCAATAATGCTTTGGACAATATCCAAAGCCTATAGGTGACAGGTGAAGACCACAGTCTGGCCTACCAACCATGTCCTCCCAGGCTGATAAGTATTGGATCCCTTTGATATGACATCAGCAGCTAAGCCAATGTTAAAACCAATCATTTTCTTTTTTTCCAAAATGTTTTTATTCATTTTATAACACAATAACTTAGTATAGTAACAAGAAAAAACAAATACACAATATACAATGTCCATAACAATTAAAAAAGCAATATACATAGGAGAACACTTACTATTTCTCTAACAGATTATGCAATTTTGTTCAAGCAATTAAATGATGAGTTATGGTGTTCGTCCTTGCTTTTATAGTAGCAATCTCAGTCTTAGAAATGTATTTCACAAGATGAATAAACTCAACTTAAAGACAGGAGTAGACTGGGATTCCCAATTTTTAGTAGCAATTTTCCTTGCTATAGAGAGGATACACTACAGTAAAAATGTTTGGTTTTTAGGAATGACTTCAGGAACAAGAGCATTGAAAAGGATAAGGGAGTCAGAAATTATACAGTTGTCATTCCATAGAGCTTTACAAAGATATTTAAAGTCTAACTAAAATGGGGAAATTATTGTGCAATTAACAATCATAGGTATTCAGTCAGCATCAGGGTGTCCACATCTCCAGCATTTCAATTCATCTTTCCTGTACATTATTATTATTAGTCTATGTGGGGTGAAAAACCATCTATGTAAAAATTTCCATGTGTATACATACCAGAACAGGGAAGATGCAAATTCCTTCAATGACTGTAAACAAAGTTTTTTATCTTTTTCTGAAGAATACTTGTTTATTAACTTCACTTAAATAATTCCAGAAAGAAGCATCAGCTTTTCTAAATTAATTTCTGAGAATTTTATAAATAACAGATATGTATGAAGTGTTCTTGGGTGAGCTATTAATAATTGTTGAGATAAAATCCAAGATTTTTAAGTTACTCTTATTGTATGCCTCTAATGAGGATATGAACTTAGTATGTATAAAATCCTTGCAAGTTTGGATGTCCAGCCAATTGCAATTTTGCAAACTATATCTGTTGATCAAATAGTCTGCAGAACGTATGACATTTTCTGAGTATTAAAATATATCAAATATTAATTTGTGTAGGCAATAGGAAACATAATTATTAATACATTCGTAATTAATTGATTAGAAAACATAAGTTTTTCAAACAACAGCAATACTGATTTGTAATAGGTGTATGCACACGTTTTGACCTTTCACTTTGAATGTATATTTTTAAAATTCATATAAACATGTTTATATGTCTTTGAGTATATGGTTCAAGCAATGTCCTGTTACTATTAAGATGTAAGGTTTCATGTATTGATTTTCAATATGATGTATAAGAAGTATTATTCCAAAGCAAAACTATGTTAATAAATGCAGAGTTTAAATAAAAATCAATATCTGGAAACCCTATAACGCCTTCATCCCAGCTTGTGGTGTGCCAGAGAAGAGAAAGTATTGGTGTTTTGGGATACCAAATGAAGTTAAGTAATAAGTTATTAATTTTCTGTTTAATTTTAATAGCTGGGGGAATTATTAACGCATGGCCAATGAATAAGATTTTAGGTAACAGTATCATTTTGATTAAAGTTAGTCTGCCTTCAAATGTGAAGAACAGTCTGTTCCAACTGTCAATTAGACTTGTAATTGAGTTTATAAGTTATTGGTAATTAGATGTGAGTGATTTTTTAAAATTAGATTCAATACTTATACATAGATATTTAATATGCATGCCCTCCCAGTTTATGTCTCTTTTTGATCTAAGTTTCATAGTAACATTTTTATTCACTAGAAGTTCTTGAGTTTTGTTGTGATTGAATTTTAAACCAGAGATGTTTGCAAAGTGGTCTAGATTATGTAATAGGTGATCTATATAATTAGAAGTTATTAGCAAGTCATCAGCAAACAGTTGTATCTTGGGGGATAATTTGCCTGACATGCTATATCCTTTAACAATGTCATTATTTCTAACACAATTTTCGAGAGGCTCAATAGCCAGGGCAAAGAGTAATGAGGAGAGGGGGCACCCCTGTTTAGTACCTCTTAGTATTTCAAATTGGCTAGATAGATAAGATTCAGTCTTTCCGTAGGCTATGTTCTTTTCATATATATTTTTTTTAATTAATCGTATAACGTTTGGGGAGAAATTGTATTTTTGCAGCACTGTAAACAGATATGGCCAACGTAGGGAGTTGAAAGCTTTATCTATATCAATGCTTATAACAGAAAGCTAATTCTTTCTTGTTTGCTAAGTCTATTAAGGACAGTAATCTAATTACATTGTCTTGTACCTTTCTGTTTTTGATAAACCCTGTTTGGTCTTCATGAATTATTATCGAAAGAATATTAATTAATCTCTCTGCTAAGATAGACATGGATATGTTGTAATCAATGTTAAGCAAAGAAATCAGTCTGTATGATGTGTAAAGGTTGGGCTGTTTATTTGTTTTTAGGATGGGATAGATGATAGAATATTTCCATGAGGGAGGGATGTTTTCTGTAGTTTTAACTTCTTGGAATGCATTGAGTAGGATTCTTAAGATGTTATCAGGTAAGAGTTTGCAAAATTCCAGAATTAGACCATCCAGCCCTGGTGTCTTTTTGTCTTAGGATTTTTTATTTGCTCCTTTAATTCTTTAAAGGAAAGGGGTTTGTCTATGTTATTAATATTGTGTTTGGATAGTTTCTTTTGAATATTATTAGCAAGAAAGTTGTCTATACTTTTATCACTTGTAGATGAGTTATTATTATTAATATTTTTCTAATTGTTTATGAAACTTAATATATTTTTATATCTGCAACTTTGATAGTCTGATTATATCTAGTGTATATTATTTCTTTTATATGACTTTTTTCATTTAAATGTTTAGATCTAATTGCAATCTTGTGCATACTCTTGGGATTGAGTAGGGTTGTAGTCTGATTTTTCCAGATTTATTGATTACTGCATGATGTCCTAATATTCCTTGTTCAGTTTATATATTTCAGCAAATGCAAATTTGTCATTTACTGTAAGTTTTAGTTGTAGTTCATCAATTTATTTTGGATGTCTACCAGATTTCTATCATACTCTTTATTTTTATTTATATACCAACTTTTGACTTTACCATGTAAGACTACCTTTAAATTGTCCTACAGGATAATATCTGAAACCTCTGTATTATTATTGATGTCTAGGTAAAGCTGTATTCCATCTAGAAACCATTCTTTAAATCCTTGTACTGTTACTAGATAAGCAGGTAGTCTTTGGGAGAAGTTTAAAGGATCAGTATAAAGTATTTCATTGAAAGTGATAGCATTGTGGTCAGACATAGGGCATGATGTCAGCACTACATTATCAATTTTGGTGAATAAAGAACTGGTTACAAAGACTTTGTCTATGTTGGTCTGTGTGCCAAATCTGTAAGAGTAGTCAGAATATTTCAGGGAGGATAATATTTTTATACCATTAGGTAGGTTTTACTACAAAATTAGTTTTTTGTCTTTTATATAGCTGTTCAAGTGCTTGGCAACAGGGGACATCTTGAAGGACTTAGAGATTGTAGTATCAGTGGAGGACAATATACAATTAAAATCACCTGCTAATAGCAACTCACCTTTAGACTTTAATGTTATAGTGTCTAAATGTTTTTTCACAGTTTTAGTCTCAATACTCAGTATCCAGTAGGTGTTTGCAAAAGTGTACATCTTTTTATCTAATTTTAGTATGACTGAGGCCAGCATACCATCATTGCTTTAGTATGAGTCAGCTATTTCTGGAACTCTCGTTGATTTTCTGTGTAAAATGAGGACACCTCTTCTCTTGTTGCTGTAGTTTGAACTTACCAAAATCTTATAATCCTTAAAGGTTAATTTGTTTAGATCTTCTATTACTAAGTGAGGTTCCTGAATGAATGCAAAATCTGCTTTATGTAGCATTCAATATTTGTTGACACTACTCCTTTCCATGGGATTGTTCAACCCATTGTCATTAATAGATATAATGTTAAATATTATCATTTGACTGAGACTGCTATTATAAGTAAAACTGAAAATTGCTTTCTTTGATTCATTATGACAAATACATTTTTTAAAACTGTTATGGGCAATTTAAAAACTCTACATTTGAAAACAATAAAACTATATATTTCAACAACCTTCTGCATGGATAAACTAAATCCATGCTTCCTATATCTCTCATAGAAGACACAAACTAACCCTTTCATGACATCTAGTGGGAATTCCTAGCTACTGCAGTTTAATAGCAAGTAGAAGGGAAACTGCATGTACAGTAAAAACATAAAAAAGGAAACATTCAGTTTAATATACTATGTATGCATGAACTAAGAACATGAAGCTGTATACAATTTCTTATTTTTTTGTGTAAACAGACTAATATAAATTGATTAATCCTAATAATTATTTGTTACTATGAGTAAATACAGGACTATAATGTCATTAAAGCAGACAGGAGGGAATGTATATACATGAAGAAATAAGTATAGGATGTAAAAGAAATATATATAAATATATGAAATGAGAGTGTCATTTTATACAATTTCACCAGTGCTATGCCATGTATATAAAGAGGTAAAAGTATAAAATAGTAGTTTGCAGTTGGATAAGATTTTTATTTACTTGAATTTTGAGTACTATACATTATTTATAAAGGTAGCATTGTTGTGGAAAAGATAATAGGAGAGAAAAAAGTTGCATTACCTTCTGTGTAGATTCCACATTATTTAGAAGGTGAAAATGAAGACTTGCATGAAATGCTAAGTTCTGTATAATCATTTGTCTCTGGGTTTCTTTTTTTTTTTCCTTTAATAGTCCACTCATTTTTGAAACTTGTCTTTTTCAGTTCATTGAAGAATCCATGGGTTCAGGTTGAATTAAAAGGCTGTTTTCTGGATAAATGTGGATGCTTCTTTAAAAAAGTTAAATGTTTTCTTTTCTTCTGGCAAGGATAGTCTTATTCTTGCTGGAAATATGAGTTGTGCTTTGATCCTTTCTTTTTATAATGATTTTATTAACGGGACATATGCTCTTCTTTTGGATATTACTAGGGGTGCAAAATCATTGTCAAACCTGATAGGTTGGTCACCAATTTTTAATGGAGCAAGAGACCAGGCAGTTCTTAAAACAAGGTCTTTGTCTTGAGTGGAGATATTTTACAATAATAGATCTTGGGTGGCTGTTGCTACTGGATACAGAAGTTGTAGTTAAAGACCTGTGTGCCCTTTCTATCCCAAAGAATAGTGCTTCAGGTAGGTTTAGGATTTTAGGAATCTAAGAAGTCAGGAACTTAATCATATTGTCCCCCTCCATCTGCTCCAGGATGCCATAGATTCTTATATTGTTTCTCCTGGTTCTATTTTCAATGTCATCTGTCTTTCCGATGAGTCTGGTGTTTTCTTGAAGAAGAAAGTCTAAATTTTTCTCACTTTCTGCTAACCTGTAGTCTGTATCTGTTACAGAATCTTCCAAAGCAACAATCTGGGCAGTTTTTTGTTTAAGGACTTCATTTAATAAGGTTATTTGTTTGGTGGTATCTTCTTTTATATTGTCCACTTTTAAGTTTAATTTGTCTATTTTACCCACCAAGTGTTGAACTGCAGTAAGGATTTCATGTATTTCTTTCTTCATTGGAGTTTCTTCCTGAGAAAACTTGGAGCTGCTCATCTTCCTTTGTGAATATGGTTTCAATGTCCCTTCTATTTGAAAGTTTGACAGGAAAATATGAAAATTTTAGCTTAAAAATTACACCAATTTGTAGCTTATAACTTCCAGAATCTGATTTTAGTAGTTTCAGGTCTTTGTTGGTGAAATTAAATAAAAAGTCATGTCAGATAAAAATGAAGACAGCAGAGCTCAAGAACTCTGCTGCATTCAGCTTGCCATCCATGCCACGTCTCCCAAAGTTGATCATTTTCTGATGGTATTGTGGCATGATCCTTGGAGATGGTAGAATGCTGCTTAGTGCTAGGCTCATACCTGTCTGTGACACATATTCTGAAAGATCAATCATGTCTCTCTTCATATAGTCCAAGGAGGTATGCCTCAGGTCATTCATGCCCACATGAAGTATGACTGAATCATACGGGTACTTAGGGGTAAGTGTCCTGAGTCTTGTGTGATCTGGTGAATTCCGGAACCTGACAGACAACTAACTGTAACCTTCTCCTTATCCAATCTGGTAAGAGGGACATCAGTGTGTCTCACAATGGACTGTCCTATGACCAGAATATTGGGTCGTGGAGTGTTTCACCTTATGGGCTTGGTAGCTGAGGCACAATGAGATGTGGCTTTATGTGTTGTTTTGAGAATTGCCTTGTTTATTCACATGCAGAGTTTCTGATGACTGCATCTGAGAGACCTTTGAGGTTTCAGTAAGTAATGTGTGAGCACTTCCACATATGTGTGCATATGTGTGTGGTCCTTTGTGGGTGTGGTGAATGATGGTGTGTGTCTTTTTTCCTTTTTCAACTCTGTTTGTATGTGTATGCTATCATAATTACACATCCAATCTAATACATTCAAGCTACTCACTTAAAGGTGCTTTCCTCTCTCAGAGATAGTCCACCTCTCACCCCCCCGATCTAGCTCCCTGTTAAAGTACAATCGATCCTGTAGGCCTATAGATTGGAGTAAACATCAAAAGTAATGACAATTTAAGTTATATGCTTTTTCAGTAATATTTTTTTTGTGTTCTTCACTGGTAGTAATCTTGAGATCCAGTACAACCTCAACATAACCTGTCTCAGCTGCAGTTTATTTCCACTTTTGTCTCTCCCACAATGCACTGTGCCATTTAAATAACCTCACTGTATGTAGCACCATCTTCTCACTTACTTTTCAGTTAGGGAATCTCTGCATATCTTATAGGTTCAAAGGTTCATAGGTTGGTACTAGACTATCGGCCCTAGGGCCTATACAAGCCTAGCCATAACAATTCCCTGGATATTTCTTCCCACAATATTTACTTCCCTGAACCCATGTCTAGCAAGGTGACTGACATGATCCCCATGGTGAATTTCCTATCTCCCATCCAATTGTCAAAGTTCCTCTTGAAGAGGGCCAAGGAGGTGCTCTGCTTGACATGTATGGGCAGTCTATTCCAGAGTATTGGGAGTCTCTGGGTCAGGAACATATCCCCTCCAGCATGCTTTGTTCATTGTGATGACAAGGTTTAGATCCCTGGAGCATGTGGCTCTGAGGGATTGGGATTTCTTTAAGTTGAGCATGTCCAACAGCTCAGGGTTTGACATGGCCTAGATCGCCTCTGAGTAGACGATATGCCATAGAGTATAGCTGGAGTTTTTTTAGGCGGTCAGCATAGGGCATCTGCTTTAGGCCTGTGATTCTTTTAGTGAGGTATTTCTGTGGCCTTTCCAGCTGTTGAAGATGTCTTGTGAGGTACATACCAAGCAGGGCGTTGTACTCTATAATAGAACTGTGTATATGTGAATCGGGCTAGCTGCTGCGCAGGTAAGCGCTCTTGTTCCCCAACAAATGTGAAACACTAAAAATCTGTGTAAACGCGGAACAGGAGCAGAAGTAGGGAATTAAGCCAAAGTACAGAAGTATGAAAATACAAATTATCCAAATAATGTAGTCCTAGAGTAAAATCCAACTGGTAAAATCCACAAGCATTTATTTAGTTATAACGGATGAGCGCTTTCACTACATTAGCTTCATCAGATCCAAGTAAAAAATACAACAATTAACTCTATTTATATATAAATCAAAAAATTGATTAATTAACCAATCATAATGAATACATTAATTGAATTAAATTAAGCTAAAACTGACTATCTATTTAAAGAAATAACACCTATAAATAAAGCTATAATATATAACTTTCATAAACCTAAAAACAAAAAATATTAATAAATATCAATTTGATATAAGCGTTTACATGGGTATAAAAATATATAAATATGTAAATATATAAATATATATAAAATATAAATGCAAACACAAAATATAAATGTAAAATGTGTGTGGACATAAAAAAAGACCAGTATATCAATATGACATCCATATATGCACAGAGTATATAAATTATTTTATATGTCTACGCTGTCTCAAATTGGGTTTGATTGATGCCCTTTCATTTAGCCCTGATCCTCTGTCAGCCCTCAATAAAATAATCCAGCCACTTTCTTTTCCTTCAGTGTATGACACAATATTGCCACCCTTTTTATCTGGTGTGATAACTTCTAACACCCTGAATAAAAATTCATGGTCAATACCATGCTGGATAACATGTTTAGACAGGGCATTATGCATAGTACCCTTCCTGATGTGATAACTATGTTCTCTCATCCTATCTCGAAGTGGGCGGTTGGTCTTGCCCACATAGAATGAGGAACAGATCTTACAGACAGCTAGATACACTACATGTGCAGTCATGCAATTCGCATCAGCTTTCATATAAAATGTCTTACGTAGATCTGGATGAAAAAATTGTGTACTACTGTCAATGAGCGAGCAAAAATTACAATGACCACAAGGTTTAGTACACCCTGCCATATTCGAACATCTATCAGATTTAGGGTAACATAGTAACCTTTTTAAGTTACTTTTATTCTTAAACAAAAAATGTGGTACATCCCCAACTATCCATTTAAGATCTTCATCAACTTATAGAACGCTCCAATATTTATTAACAATCTCCCTGACGTCAAAATGGTCCGATGAGAAAAACGTAGAAAACCTTACATGAGGCTCAACCCTTTTTTCTATAACTTCACTACTAAGACAATATGATACAATACAATACGAATATGAAATAGGAGAGGTGAACCATTATTTGGAAGAAGCACATAAGTTACGCTCAACAACAGCAATGCCATATTTTGGACTGGGAGTTTTTTGCATCCTAGGATTTTCCTCTTTTCTGCAACAGTTTCTTCCTTCTGTTGTATAGTTTGTTTATGGCAGGGGACCACCAGATTGGCTTCCTTTTTTTGGAGGAGAGTGTCTTGGTTCCATTTGGGATGGCACAATTCATGTACAAGTGGATGTGCTCATACAGTGCCTTAGTGTAGGATTCAGCAGTCGAACTTTCAGTTCCCGTCTGCATGAGTGTCATGAGGTTTGTCACTTGAGTAGCATGAAGTTGGCTTTGGAGAAGTTTTTTACGGAGGTTTCCTTACTGGGGGGTGGGGGTGGGATGTGGATGTCAAGGATGGTTTGCTTATGGTCAGATCTGACCAATGAGAGGGTGGCCACTGGTGTGGAGCATCTATCTTCCATGATGGTAATGACCAGGTCTAGGATATTGGAGCCCCTGGTGGGACAATGGAGTAATTGATCCAGGGCGCTGGAATTTATGAATTCCAAGAACCGCTGGGAAAAGGTGTATGGTATCCAAGTAGTTTTTCCCAGTTAATGGCTGGGTAGTTGAAATCACCCAGTATTAGGATGTTTGGTTATATCTTAATATTTTCCAGTATGATTAGAAAGGTGTTGTGAGAATCTTGGGGCATGGTGGGGGATCTGTAACAATCTACAGTTTGGATTGCAGTCTTACCTAGTGTTAGTTGCACCTGGAGAATTTATGATGCATTGTGTTGGGCAACTAGCCTGGAGGTGTGAATATCCTTGCTTAATATGAACACTCCTCCACCTTTAATGTTTCGGTCTTGGTTTGGTGGCCGAAATGTGTGGTAAGAGTTGTAGCCTGGTATTGCAGGGGTTCTCTCTGGAACTTTGAATCAGGTCTCAGTTTTCTTGGAATGTGTGCAAACAAAGTAATTTTTTTAAAATAATGCTTTATTTATCCCACCTCCTTGGATTTAAGTGATTTTTGTGAATGGTATGCATTTTGTGTGTTCCATTAACTTCCTCGCAGGCTATTTGTACTACAACCAAATCTCTGTACTGTGTGATGACTAAAATGAAAGAAACTGGTGTGGATGGCAACCTCAATAACTCCTCAGCTCGGATACAAAACAAAAGAATAAATGATTTATTGCACAGAAACACAAAATAAATCCAGGTTAAGCGCTTTCGTTTGACACTTGCAGACTTCTTCAGAACTAAGAGACTAAGTCACTCACATATATTGAATACCATATATTGAATACCATTGAACTCTTTCTCCTTTGTAAGAATTATCTCACCTCGCAAACTTAACTGCATACATCCCAGCAGGTGACTTAAGATTATTAGCATTCATTCAGACTTATTTAGTATTATGAATCCATAAATAAGTTCACAAGTAGAACGCTATTTACTCTAGCATATTAAACAAATGCAAAAATAAGTGTAACTTGCATATGTAATACCCATACTGGTATCTTAGATATTTCTGTAAGTGTAATGTTTTAAGGCATTGGGTATGTTATATTGCTCACATGTCTTTGTCATTCCACATATGTTGTTTTAGTTACAACTGATTTTAGAATTATTTGACTAGTACTTATTGTGCTAGAATTGTTTCATTATTTGTTTGAAGATAATACACAACTGGAATTTAGCTGAAAATTAAGGAAAACTAATGACACAAATATCTGTGCAGACATAGCTTAAGATGTATTTTCCACTGAATATTGTTACATATATTTGCCTCTATTTTCAATGTATAAAACATAATAATACATCTCATAAGACTTATCAGACTGTACTTGCTAAGGGTCTGTATGGTGTCCTTCTAAAGGGTGCAAAGGTATTTTAACTGTTTTTCAGCTTGGATTTATAATTTAGAGCTGGTTAAAGTTATATATTTTACTAAGGATGCAAATCAGTCTGATACTTGTAGTTCTACCTTGATAAATATTTACTACCTTTATAAAAGTATCTGAGAGAACTATTATTATAGTTAATGCTCAACTGTTATTTTTGTTAAACAATTATTTAAAAATCAAAAACTGATAGCATTACGTAAGTCATTTCTATGCCTTAAATACATTTGTTACTACATTTCTGCATTCTTTTGCAGAGCTCAATCTTCTTCTATTCAGATGTTAATATCACTTTTACTAGTCTCAACTTATTATTCACTTTCTAATATCACTATTACACTTTCTTATATTCATCTTTCACGGATGAAAGCTTGACCTTCTATGTATCTGCTATCCTGTGTCCTCTTAAGCTTTTCCTGCCCTTTCACCCAGTTCATACTGTCCAAAAAGGAAAATAAACTGTACACTCGGGCATGACTAAGGATTCACAAGACAGGAACAGTGCAAACTGCAGTTTGTATGTTTAACCAAATGCTTTTCTACAGCTTGCTGCAGAGTGTTGTCCTAAAAGTAAATTTTAGTATAGCTTCAATATTAATTTCTAGCAGCAGTTAAAACACTTGTCTTGCACCATGTGTCTCAAGATGTACTTAGTTGAGATAAAATATTTAGCACAAATTTCTTTTTTCTTACTCAAATATTTTTATTTAAATTCATTAAAACATTATAATAATACAATATATATTTTAGAACATAAATTTGAATATAAAACACAATAACTATTTACAGTATATACATAGGCCTGAAAAAGTGTATGAGATATTTCCAAAATAGTAAAAAACAATTGCTTCTAAAGTCCTACACAATCTTAGAAAGAGTTAAGAGTCCATTTTGAAAAGTCTCAATCAGAGATGAAACTTTTATCCAAGGATTGTTGACAAAGTTCTTTGGATAAATTCTAAGTTCTTTGGTTCAGGTTTCTTTACATAACATTTCTTTTAACAAAGCCGGGACATCTTTAAAATTTGAAGAAGTAAAAGAATTCCACTTTCTAGTAATACATTTTCTAGCAAATGCTAGAACTGTTCATAAAAGATATGGATTGTTTTTATTCGTAGTAAAACCTTCATATATATTAAGAAAAAGATTGTTTTGGCTAATGAAAATGAAAACAGAGCTTTAAGAAAATCTTTAAATTTATCCAGTATTGATTAGGTTAGGACAATCATAAAAATTATGAAATCAATCTGCTTTACAAGATTCTAAACATATCCCACAAGTTGCAATTTCAGATTTACTGAATTTAGTTCTTTTATCTGGAGTTAAAAAGGCTCTATGGAGAAATGGAGAAATGTCCAGGTAAAAATGTTCCAATATTAACCCCAAGATATAGATTCAACAGAGGATATAATCTTAACTTTTTCCACCTGAGAATAATTAGAAGAGAGACCTTTAGTTATAAAAATTTAGCACAAACTTTCTAATAATTATTTTAGACTACATTAACTTTACCCATACCATATAACCCACATTTTAAACCTGCTGTACTGCTTTTCCTATCTTTTTACTTTTTCAACTCCATTTGGTGATTATTTGGATGTATATACTATTATACATACACATACAATCTAATACCTCCCAGCTACACACTTAAAGGTGCCCTTTTCTCAGAGATAGCCCCACCCACCTAGCTCCCTGTTAAGATACAATCTATGCTGGATTCATAGGGCTTGTAATAAACATCAAAAGTAATGAAACTTTAAGTTATATACTTTCTTGCTGACATTTATTTGTGCTCTTCACTGACAGTACTTTTGAAGTCCAGTGCAACCCATTACATTTGCCCTTGCTACGCTCAGGCTTAATCTACTCCCCTACCCCAACCTCAATCCCCACACCCCCCCAATATTCCTAAACTTATAATCTCTATTCTCCACCTCCTTTTCCTATTCCACCTAGTCTCTCCTCTAGCATACTATCCTTCCTGTAACTCCACCCCTCTGTTTTTTTGGCCAGTCTACAAACTGTTGTTCACCTCCCCTCCAACCCTACACATGCTCAAAATTCACTTTTACACAAATTTCTTATTATGACGTCCACCTCTGTACTGATTGTTATAATTCTCTCCACCTTTACATTTATCCTTCTCCTCCTAATACATATAACATCCTTACGGCAAGCTATGCTTCCACCTCATAGAAATTCAGTTACTATAACTACTAATAACCAGAACAAGACTACAAGCTTTTCCAATATCTCACCATGTCAGTTCAACACTACCATCCTAATTTTTCCTACATTTAAGTGTAATTTGGATGATTGGATGGGTAACCAGAAATTCATCCTGGGGGTACCACCTGTGTCCTTCTTGGACAGGGGCAATAGGTACTAATACCAGTGACTGCCTCAGGCAGACACTCATGGGAACAAGGGTAGAACTTGACTAGGCTTGTAAGGGCCTTTGGGCCATTAGCCTAGTAACCACCTATGATCCTATGATTTAAAATTCTGAATTCCCATGCAAAAAATTTTAATGTTAAACTACAAACTGTCTTCCTTCATACTGCTACTCATAAAATAATTTACTCTATCTGCCTCTATCATATTTCCAAATGTGGTGATATCCATACAAATAGGTTCATAGGTAGGTACTAGGCTATCGGCCCTAGGGCCCATACAAGCCTAGCCAAAAAATGTACCCTGGCTTTCGCCACCCAAGAAAATTATTTTCCTATGCCCCTGTTGAGCAGAGCCACAGAAGTGATCCCCGGGGTGAATTTCCCATTTCCCATCCAATTATCAAGATTTTTCTTGAAGAGTGCTCTTATCCAGCAACCAACAGCCACACCATCTCTAACGAAATTAAACTTCATCAGTGTCAATCTTTGTAGTATATGTAATCTAATTACAGAGTTTCAAGCATGGTTAATAAATTTAAAACCAGATAAGCTTGCTACAATAGAAACCTGGCTGAAACCTAACATAAAAAAAAACTTAGAAATACTACCACCATGCTACAGTATATTTATAACTGATAAGAAATGTAAAAACGGTGGTGGAATAGCATTATTTTACCCTAGTCACTATACCTGCTCACCCTTGTCTAACTCCATTCCAAAATGTGCAGGTGCAGAAATTCTTATTACTTTTTTAAGGGTTCCTATCAGTTCATTGAAACTTCACCAGTTCAAACACCATATGTTCGAGCTGTGAAGTTCGAAAACTGATTATCGTGAAGCTGCGGAACACCGAATTCTTTCCCAGGGAATGAATTTGGTGGGCTGTTTCTGTGGCTTCATGATTTTAAGCACTGTGGTGGAAAGTTACAGGTCAGGTTTAGGTAAGTGTGCGACTATGTGGATGTTAGGATTAAGGCACAGGTTAGGTGAGTTAGGGTTAGGGCGCGGGTGAGGTGGGTGTGAAATAATGACAGACTTTAGGGTTAGGGCGGGATAGGTGAGTTAAGGTTAGTGCACTGGTCAGGTGAGTGCATGATAGTGACGGACCTTAGGGTTAGGGTTTGGGTTAAGGTAAGTGGATAGGTAGTGTATGTACAGTTTAGTGTAGGGTTAGATGTAGGATTTTAAGTGTATGTGTGTGGATTGCTGTTTTTTTGGTGTGCTTGTATTGTGTGTGTGTTTCTTGGAACAGCAATTTTTTTCTCCTGGGAAAAAAAATTGCTGTTCTAAGCTTTCGATGGTTTTGCACTTCGAGGTTAGAAGTTCGAACATATGGTGTTTGAACTTCTGCCGTTTCGTCAAAGTGATATAGACCCCTTTTTTAAAGCCAAATAACACTAAACGTTTATGTATTACTATACCTTATATTCCACAAGGCCAAAATATTACAATACTAGAAAATATTATATTTTGGATGTCAACTACAATTCCCCAAGAAAAGAAATGCCAATACCAACTGGTTAAACCTAGCCTCCAGCTTCCCTATTCCTATCAGAAATCTCTTTGGCTTCATACAGCTCTTTACTTTACCTACTCAGTATGATAAAAACAATAAGCATTATTCCATTCTTCACTGGATCCTGGTCTTAGATCCATCCAAATATACTACAGTCAGCATACTTCCTAACTCCTTAAGCAATCACCTATACGCATTTGTCAATAGAGCTAGCTCCCACATTATCAAAGAACATTGCTATAAAACATCTTGTAATCTTTCTAAATTCAGTCAGGAATCCATCATTAATGTGCTGCAAACTGCTCACTGGTCACTGTTAAAAACTCTTCCTCTACATTATGCAGTATAGTGTTTTAATACCTTATTTTTAACTTCCCTTAACAACTTGGCACCACTTTGAACAAACAGAATGAAACCAAACTATGTTCCATGACTAACTCAACTAAGTAAAACATTTAATGAAAGACAGAAACAAAGCATGTAATGACCAGCAGAAAAGTAAAAGCACCATTGAGCTACAAAAATAGAAGTCAAGTGCATAATCTAGTCAAAACACAGGTTACCAATGATAAGAAAGAAATACTACTGTCATCTACACACCACCCATAACAATAACCCTATAACATTCTCAGTCTTTTATGTTGTTGTACTCCCATCCCAAACCTGATTCAGGGGCTTAGCCCTGCAAAAATAAAATAAAATAAAACACAGTATATATATATATATATATATATATATATATATATATATATATATATATATATATAAAGATATATCCCAAGGAGCCAGAGACCTTCGTAGCGTCTAAACACAACTGCTACCACTTCGATATGTAAATTACCAATGTGGATCCTTTACATAGTTAATAATGATGTTATTCCTCCAAATACACAGCAGAGATAAAGCAGGAACCAAAATCTCCAAAAGTTCGATGCTTAGGATAAATGAGTAAACTATAGTATCATAAAACTTATTAATTTATTAGTTAAAATTGTGAGCGCTTTCGCGGGACTTATCACCGCTTCTTCAGACAAAGACAACCACATAATCATCCTGATTTAAATAAATTAAGCATCCAATGACAACTTTCAAAATTCCCTCCATAATCAACATCACTTCCTGTATTAAAGGCCAACAGGAAGTGAGGTAATATTATCAATTCCCTCCATAATCAACATCACTTCCTGTATCAAAAGCCAACAGGAAGTGAGGTATCGTAACTGCTACAATAAACATTGTACTCATAATATCATTAGTACATGTTCGCTAAACACTATGATGAATAAAGCAAAGCTAATATAACCACATTATAATACTAATACATGTCAAACAGATTTAGGAGAGACTCAAACTGATGTATAGATATATACTTATGTAGCTACAAAAAATATATACCTAATCAAAATAATATATGATGCATTCAATAAACATATCATAAACCATTGTGCTAATCTATAAAAGTGATACATTTACTTAAAAATACATACTAAAAATAGTAATTAATAAAACATTTTCATATATATTCTATTATACTGAAAATCATATACCTTTATTACCTTACCCTCCTACCTTTAAGGTGGGGTTTTAGTGATACTATCTCATTTAATCCCCGTCCTCTATGGGCCCCAAGTCTCAGAATCCATGCTAGCTCACACTCTTCAGTTCTATTTATCAAATCCCCCATTCGTATCGATGGTTTCTCCACATGTAGGACTTGGAATACAAATGAGTGCAAGGAACCAAATCTCAACGAGTGTTTTGCCAGTGCACTATATTCATCCCCTCTGTTCAGACAGTAGCTGTGGTCCCTAATACGTTCTCTTAAGGACCTATTCGTCTTCCCACATAAAAGTGGAAACATCGTATACAATGTGCAACATAGACTACATTTCTACTGCTGCAATCAGAGTGGACTCTAATCTCCCAGAGTTTGCCTGTATCCGGGTGTTTAAAATAATGCGACTCATCAATAGAGTCACATTGAGGGCATGTCCCACACCTACTCGTCCTCAAAAGAGAACTTGAGATGGTGGGAAATGTAAAATCATGAACCCGAATGTGACATAGCATCTGTTTCAAACATTGTAAATTACTGTATGTGAACCTTGGTTGTTCCCCAACCATATCTCTCACCCGTTCATCTGTGATCAAAATATTCCAATTCCTACTAACCGCTTCCTTCACTACATCTATATTATGACCAAACGGAACTATAAAGGATTCATATTCACATTTCCGTTTTACATCCTGTATTGGTCTAGCTGCACCAGAAAAGTATGGCTGTGCCCTATCAGCCCTTAATTGGTTCATCCTTGCATATACCCTATGAATTTCCTGTGCAGAATACCCACGTCCCATTAAACCTCTCTCCAACTGCATTAATTCATCATTAAACAGATGTTCTGTGCTAGACAGTCTTGATACACGCATTGCCTGCCCTTTGACTATCTCTCCAACTGCATTAATTCATCATTAAACAGATGTTCTGTGCTAGACAGTCTTGATACATGCATTGTCTGCCCTTTGACTATTAAAATATCAAAGGAGAGACTACTGTCCACCTGTGTCCCAAGGTCTCTTATCACACTTTCGGTGTTAAGTATACTACCACCTATGTTGTAGTTCATGGGTACAGAGTTTTTACCAAAGGGGATGACAATACACTTTTTGGCATTGAGCTTCAGGCCATGGCTTTGACACCAGGTATCCGTCTCATTGAGGCCCTTTTGTAGTTTGCCCATATCGTTAGGAGTTTCGATTATGGCTCCTAGTTTGCAGTCATCTGCAAACTTTGTTAGCCAAAGACCTTCTGTGTTGGCCTGCACTTCAGAGAAGTAGATACCAAACAGGAGAGGACCCAGGACTGAACCCTGTGGTACTCCACTTGTCACTGGTCTGATGTTGGATTTGGAATCCACTACTTTCACAGTGTGGGTTCTGTTCATGAGCCAGTTGGCAACTCATCTTGTGACATAGGGATTTATACCTAGTTTAGTGAGCTTATCTATAATTCCAGAGTGGGGGATGGTGTCGAAAGCCTTGGCGAGATCTAGATAAGCTGTGTGAACCATTTTACCCTCATCTATGGCTTTGGTGACTGCTTCAAAGAAGTCAATCAGGTTTAGGAGACATGATCTGCCTTTTACAAATCCAAACTGAGTAGGGTCCAGAGTTTGGAGATTACCAATGTCTTTGTTTATGAGTTCCATGATGATACGTTCCATGGCTTTGAAGACCAGGCTCGTCAGACTAATGGGGCGGTAGTTCACGGGGTCCGTCGTGGCTCCCCCTTTGTGGAGTGGGATAACTGTCGTGGTGTGCCATTCAGTGGGTACAAAGCCTGAGGTGAGGCTATGATTGAACATGGTACTTAGCTAGGGTGCCAGTTCATTCTGTAGTTCATGTAGCACGCAGCCTGGGATATTGTCAGGTCCCATGGATGCTGTGTTCTTGGCTTTGGAGAGTGTGTTTTTTACCTGTGCAGCCGTGATTATAGGAACTTTGCATTCTTCAGGTATAGAGATGGGCCCTCTAGGGGGTAAGAGGGGGGTAAAGTTAGCACTGAACCTACCTACTAGGATGTTGGCAATATCAGTTGGTTCTGTATATTTAGTGCCATTATGCTATAACTCAGAGCGGATCTGAGTGTTCCCATTCAGCACCAGAAAACAAAAACATTTTTATTTAATTTTTAAAGCTACGATACTTCTTTTGTGCTATATACATACCATTTGCTTCCCTCAGTCTTTCCAGATGATCAGCATAAGCATGCATATTCACCACTGTTTCAGGATTAACTGTGAAAAGAAAAGATAGGAAAAAAAGAAAAGAACATTATGCATACCAGTCTTGTCTATATTTAGCTTTCTTTGTCTTATAAATTCTCTTTATTAGCATATTTACACAACTGTGGGAGATCACTAGTTTGAAACACATCTAACCACTGGTTGGGTGTATCCATCTTATGCCTTTTTAGGTTCTTGAGGTGGTGCCTACACTGTTCAACAGGGCATGGGATCCCATTCACACTGGAACATTAGCAAGATTATGCCAAGCCTCAGACTTGTACTGGGAGCCAGTGTAGTACCCCTGCAGAAGCCTTTGAGTAACTTTACCTGAGTCCAATAAATATTCTGGACTTCTGAACACCCCACTTCTGTGCCCTAAATTGGGCACCTTCCCACTCTAACACCAGCCACGTCTAATTACAAATCAATAGCAATAGCAAATAATGATTTACCGACAAATCCTGTCATTGAATTTACTGGTAGTGCACAAACCTGACAGTGCCAAACAGAGAGGAAAGATGTTTGGGAAACTGGAAGGTTAATCTGACACTTGACATTAGTTTGAGGGGTGTCTGTTGCTGTAACTGTTAGGTTTTTTTGCAGACATGCTAAGACTGATTTTTACAGTGTGGGATTCAAACCTACTCATAAGGTACAAAACAGCAGTGATTTTTCCATCTTTGCCACAGAAGAAGTGCTTCTCAAGTATACTTATGAATCATTTGTAAATGCAGATGATAGATTGAGGTGTTAATCATGTATGTGTGTGACCTGACAAGGTCCTTGTAAATACATTCATTTGTGTATGTGCTTTATTTAAGCATGAAGGCCATCCAAGTCAAGGGAGCAGAATTATACTTACAGAAACATAGCAGACAGTATGCACTCAGTCATATAACTGAACTTTCAAAACACAGTAAGGGTGTCTTATCCCTCATACATATAATTTGTATGAGCTCCACTATTTATAATTATATACAAAGTATTATAAGTGATATTTTATATAATGTGAAATGGAGAAAAAGTAAAAATATCTAGAATTTCTTGTATTAGAACCCAGGACCATGTGTATGACAGCCCTACACTTGCACTTGTTGCCAAAAGAATAACAAAATAACACTTGTATATTTTCCTGTTCATTACTATAAACTGAAATGTCACAACAGTACAAATATGTTGCACTTCCTGTATTAGAACCTAAGACCATCTATTTTACAGCCCTACACTTAAACCTGCTGTCAAAGAAATAGTTAAATAACAGTTGTATTATTCCTTATTCATTCTTAGGTTCTGTGTGTTATCCACCACTTAACACCTCTTAGCATGTTTGCTCAGTACCTAACATAATTAATAGAATGTATCTGTTTTGAAATTAACTGTCTGCTTCCTGTCTGCAGGTGCTTGTTAGCTGCAGGTGTGGAGGAAGATTGCTAACCGCTGCTCAACATTGCTTAGTGGTGTTATGTGATGGAAAACAAAAACTGCAACAATGTATCCTTTTGACCTTTACACTGTGTACGCCCTGTCTACAAGTGTTCTGTCTGCTTCCTGTGTGGGCCAATAGTCCAGATCTGTGCACAGCTAAGAGTCATGCAAACAAGATAAGCACAGTTAAACATGACATTCATTGTGTTCCTCATTTTCCCCTGTTTGTGTTAAGCCACACGCAGCAGCACAACTTACATTAAAAAAAAAAAAAACAAAAAGGAAAAATTATGAGAAAGTAAGAAAAGAAATCTTTTAAATCAACAACACAACAAAAATGTATGTTGGTAAGCATGAAATGTTTTCACACAGCTCTGGATTTGAACTCTCACTGCCATGAACCTTCAAAACACTGTAAGAGTGTTTTATCCCTCTTTGCCACAGAAACTGCGTTGCAGCAGAGAATGAAAATCATTGACATACAACCAACTGAAACATCATCCATGATAATAACAAAACATGACAGTTGTTCGTACATGTATTAATTTTAGATGTAGTGCACTGAGTGACCACACAACCATTTATGACTATTCTTTGCAGAACTGCAGCTCTGTCTTATCTTTATGTGTTTGTTGCTCATTCTTGTCTTATCTGACCACTTATCTGAGACATGTAGTATATAGGGTATTCTATATTATTGTCCTTAAAATGTGTGAGGATTTTAAATGGCAATAATATACAGTTGTCAAGAAATTAAATTGATGTTTGATGTTACTGAACACATTTCACAGTTTCTGTTCAGTAACATCAAGTGCTGGCTACAGGTAGACATGACTGACAATTGCATAAAATGGAATGTACTTTGATAAATGTTTGCACATGTTCAGGTACAGTTTATTTGATAGCACTTTTAGCAGTTCAGTGATGGTTTGTTAGGACAATGTGTAATTTGCCTGTTGTTTTGGGGTGGGGGAACCAAGTTCCATTTGTTGGCAACTTTGCACAAACCCTTGTTTTGGATTCAACCTTGCTTTGTGTGTGATTGTAATATGTTACAATCACATAATTCCTTTTTTTATATTTGAATATCTTGACTGTTTTATGTTTCTCCAGTGGGTAATAGTGAAATACTACCCTTTATGTGTTATGTCTAAGTAGAACTTTTGTTTATGTGATACTTATGTGTATTATCCTTCTTTTGTGTTTTATGTCACCTAGGACTTTGGCATCCAGGCATCTCAGTCCCCACAAGCCCCCTTTCAGTGACCCTGAGAATGAAGTTATTGTGGAAGCATTTAGGTGACATTATACCTTTCTGCATGAGAAGGGACATGTGGATATGTCTGGCAGAATGCAAATTTGGCAGCAGATAGTGGCTGATGTGAATGCAGTTGGTGGCCAGAGCACGATATATGATCAGGTGTGTCATAGGACCACCAACATGATTTCATCGGCTCAGAGGAGAGCAGCTGCAGTGGCCCATGAATGGATGGCTATGGGGGGGCATGCTACAGATCCACCACTGACAATAAATGAAGAGTTCCTCTCCACTGTCAGGAATCCAAAGAGCTCAGTGGAAAGTGCACAACAGCTTGTGACTGATAAAAAGCACAACACCAGGAATAAGAATGGACCGGTACAATAAAAAAAACCCAAGTAAAAAATAACAAGTACCAAAGTCCATCACGGCAAACTGGCAAGATAAATAAAATAAAATTAAAACTTTAATTCAGAACAGTAAGTGCTTTCACAGTATATCAAACCACTTCATCAGACTGATTATTGAAAGTACACACTAGGTTTAAGTAGCTAGCATAAAATCAATTAACACCATCACTAAAAACATTTTAAAGAAACAGTCTCCAAATAGTATAGCTTAAATAAAACATTAGGAAAAAAGCTCATATATAAAATAAAAGCTGACAGAAATACAAAACATTTAAAATCTCAGTGTTTAAGTGGTCTTGCCTTTAGGAATGGTTTTAGTGAAACAATCTAATTTAAACATGGGTCTTTGTCTGCATTCAGTGACAGAATCCATTTCTGTTCAGCAGATTCTGTCCTGTTCCTAATACCCCCCATCTTAAATTCTCTGAAATTATTTCCAGCACCAGAAAGCTACTATGCATCCACTACTATGAAAGTTTTAACATCGACTAGGAAAGGTACTTTTAAATGTAGGAATTGTACAGCCTGTAAGTTTATTCATACAGGTATGAATTATGTACATTCACATAATAAGTCTGAGGTATTAATAGATTTCTACGCTGACTGTAAGACCAGAAACATAGTATATCTTAGTTATTGTGCTAAGTGCCCTGCATTCTATATAGGTATGAGTAACAGACAGCTTAAGGATAGAATCTTGGAACATCAGAGGAACATTAAAAATAAGAAAGATATGAATGCCCTTGCAAAATATATAATGAATTTTGGTGCTGACCATACCTTTAACTTTCTGGTGCTGGAAATAATTTCAGAGAATTTGAGAGGGGGAGCTATTAGGAACAGGACAGAATCTGCTGAACAGAAATGGATTCTGTCACATAATGCAGACAAAGAGCTAGGTTTAAATGAGGTTGCTTCATTAAAACCGTTCTTAAAGGCAAGACCACTTAAACAGTAAGATTTTAAATGTTTTGTATTTCTGTCAGTTTTTATTTTATATATGAGCTTTTTCTTTATGTTTTTATTTAAGTTATACTATTTGGAGACTGTTTCTTTAAAATGTTTTTAGTGATGGTGTTAATTGATTTTATGCTAGCTACTTAAACCTAGTGTGTACTTTCAAGAATCAGTCTGATGAAGCAGTTTGATATACTGTGAAGGTGCTTACTGTTCTGAATTAAAGTTTTTATTTTATTTTATTTACCTTGCCAGTTTGCCATGTTGAACTTTGGTACTTTTGTTGTTTTTTAGCTTGTGATTGATATTGGTGCTGCTGTTTCAGGGAGGACAAGTATGTCTCAGGAGGAGCTTCCAAGTAGGCTTACCTATCTCAATTGTTAAATACTTCTTGTATAGTAAAATATTAACAACAATACTTAAATTCTGTTTAACATTAAATTTCTTTTGGGGGGAATAGTTGTAGATTGATACAGTTAACAACACATTCTAGTTGATTACTCATGGGCTTAGGGCAGATGTGTCATCCAAGTTCTTGTTAAAAGTATTATTAAATGGCATATAAAGGACAAAAAGTTTTAACCCCCTGTGTTACTGTTCATTGTGATGATGGTGTCCATACTTTTTGCTTAACTTCAAACAGGAGCAGTCACCATAGGGAGCCTACAATCATCTGCACATGGTAATCCAAACATTTTTATGTTAGTACTGATGAGCAGTTCAAATAAATATTTAGTTTGTGATGTGGGTGTCAAGACTGTTGTGTGTATTGCTATACTGTCTGTAATAGTAGTACCACTGTTAGTTTGTTAACATATATTGGACTACAGTAGTCTAGGTGTTACTTTTTTTTTTGTGTTTATTGCTTATTATCACAGGTGAGCCTGTCAGTGGAAGTGTGGGACTCCTACCACCTGATGTCAGAACATCAGCAGACTCTGATGATGATGGTGGCCAAACAGAATCACAGTTGGGGAGGTGCAGAAGTTGAATCTGACACTGAGGTTCACATTCAGCTTTCCCATGTAATTATATCGGACACAGCCAGTAGGTCTATGTCAACCCATTCCAGTGAGCCCTCAGATATTGGACAGGTGGAGGGTGAGACACTTGATCAGGTTAGTATGGTTTCTGTGGCTTCAGTGCCTGTTGACTCTGGCCATAGCCAAAGTATGGATGAGGTGCCATGCAGGAGTGTTGTTAGGGGATCTCGGAGGAGGCCTGCTGTCCATCCTCCACCTGACCCAGGAGTGCCTTCCCATGCCACTCAACATATGTTTATGGCCATCATGGAGGCACAGGCACATCTGAATAGGTCCTCCAGAGAAATGTTAAGGGTTGTAGATATGGCACTGGCTGACATGCATGACTGCCTCCACTGTGTTGCTGATTCGATGGCTCAGATGAGTGACACATTGAAATGGGGGGTGTTTGTCATGGAATGTCTGCTGGGAGGGGGAAGCATCGACATGGGCATAGGTCAGCAACATCTTATGTTAGCTGATGTGGCCATGCCTGATCACACTCCCATAGTGGCACTACTTCCACTGCTCCATCAGTGGTTAAGGTGTTCACACCCAGATGTGGAAGGCCATAGGGTTATGGGCCTGGGCATTCTTGTGAGGGGAGCTCATCCGGCAGACATCAGTCACATTCAGGTAGCAGCAGTACATCTGACTGTGGGCATGCCAGTGCAACTACTGACAGAGCCAGTTCTCATGGTCAGGTACGACAACAATGAACTACCAGCTCTACCATGCATGGCTCACACCTGTCCGACATACCAAAATGTAGAACTAGTACAGAGCTTGGCTGTGTTCTTGGAGACACTTACACACCAGTTTCCCCTAGAGAGTCCGTACAGACACACACAAAACAATTACATGGTTCAGCCATGAAGCTTAAAGATCATTCTGTCTCACTAGCTGTTACTTTATGCAGATGTCTGCTTGTTTCTCTTTCTTACTCACACGCACTCACTTTTTGTGTCAACTTAGGCTTCCTGCCTCCCCATACACAACACCCTGTGCAAATGATGACAACTATGGTATAACCTTGTTTTCTTTCTTTTGTATTCAAGGATGCATAAGTTTTGTGTCTGATGCTCAGGATACATAGCTGACTTAGTGCTTATTATATCTGTGTTTGTGATGCTAATTGTACTTTTAACATATATTGGTCTAAGAAAGTTAGTTGATAGAATCAAAACAGTTTTTTTGCATCAGTATTTGTAAGAATCTTCTGAGGGTTGTGAAGTCTGAAACTGAAATGTGTCTCATTACTTTCTAACTTCTCTCTTTAACGATTTTCCAGTACAAAAGTATGAGGCCAAACTGAGGACATTCGGTGACCATCATTACTTTTGAGAGGTATGAATGTGTGAATCTTTGATGCCTGAGGCCTATAACTTGACAGAGGACATATGTTTTCACATCTCTGCTGTCACATGTTAAAGTCATTGTTGCACAAATCACCCTACTTTTACTTACTTACATTACCAAGTAACAACATGCAAGGATATACCATTCATTTGTATTACACAATTCTGTTTTAACACTCCTGGTTCAACACTTACCTTGTAATTCTAGCAGTTGCAAACCTTTTTAGTTCAGGACTGACTCTGGCTGATGCTAGGAGTACGCAGCGATTACATGGGTAGGTAAAGGTCATGAGTGGGTGTGCTATGTGTTGCCTCTTAGAAAATGCAAGGGCATATTGAGCACTCCTACGTCTGCCTACACCCACAGCAGCTGCTGGTTCCCCCTCTGACTCCTCACCTGTGTGTGACTGTGGTGACCTTGCCATTGGTGGTGGAATGTCTTCCCCTTCCCCTTGTTGATCCTGCTGAAGCTGCTTTCTCAGGATGATGGTATAGACAGTGAAGATTTCCATATATGTATGTGGATTGTACTGCAGAGATTCCCAATATGTATCTAGCCACCAGAACTGCGACTTTTGCAGCCCAAACAAATGCTCTGTGATACTTCTGGTTTGAGTATGTGTCTCATTATGGTGTTCTTCAGTGGGTGTGTCTGCATTTCTGATGGGAGTCATCAGCCACAGTTCCAGTGCATAACCTGCATCCCCCAGTAAATGGCCTTGCGGGATATCACCTATAGTGAACATCTGATACAACTGGGAGATGTGCAAGTTATGTGAGTCATGGTAACTGTCAGGGTTGCCAGCACACACATATAAAATGAGTCCATTGGCATTACACACAAATTGGCAGTTAATAGAGTTGAAGCCTTTTCTATTTATGGAGACCATTCCCTGTTCCCCAGGTAGTGTCTTGATTTGTATATGTGTACAATATATGGCACCCAGTATTTCAGGGTAGTGTGCTACAGGGTTGAACTCTTGCATATTTGTGGCCCTGTCCTCAGGAGCATGGGGAAAATATATGTGGTCAATGGAAGGTTGAAGCATAGCATTTAGGAATTGATGGAGGATCCTGGATGTTGATGCTTGTGACACCCTCAGCACGTCCGCTGATGTTCTCTGAAAGGTTTCTGTAGCTAAAATTCTAAGTGCTACACATACCTTTGTCTCCATTGGTATTGGATCCTCTTGGTTTGCCCTGGGTCTGAGTTGAGGATGACAGAAGATGGAGAGTTCCTGTAGTGGGTCTCTGTCTACCTTATAACACTCTACAATTTCCACCTCATGCAGATTGTAATAAGTTAACCGAGATCTGAAAACTCTTATTTTTGCCCATGGTCTATTAATGTTGTTTAAGCAGTGTATATGTGTGTGTGTGTGTGTATATATATATATATATATGTATATATATATATATATATATATATATATATATATATAAACTATATATACACACACACACACACACACACGTATGCATTATCACTGTACCTCTCACTCCATCTTTATATGTATATGTATATGTATGGGACTACCTGAGCTCATGAAACACTCTCTGTCTATTGTAACATGTAGGTGGACCATTTGACAACAGACTATCCTTGCCATATGTGAGGCAGTATGGTCAAAAGAAAATGAGACAATCAAGCTGTACGGGTGACCATAACAGACAAAGAGTTCAAAGGTAACTGAATCTTTGTCTTATTCTCCTACTCCACTAATGTCATGTCTCCAGTTAATCTAGTCAGCCTTTACAGTGCCACAGTTGTTCATACTATGCTGAATGATATATAGAACAATTAATTGTCAAAGTGCATGGATTATTTATATAAAAATTAAATTGCTTAAAATTGATTCCAATAGCTTCTTTCAAAACTAAGGGCATGTATATAAGCTACTTTATTAATTGTGTCTTCATGTAAAGCTTTTTTGTTTAATTGTCATAAATACCTGCTACATGCTAACTCTTTTTCTCTCCTCCATGTTTGTCTCTCTTTCTCCCTAAAGTACCCTGCTCTCCACTGTGCTGTTGCTGATATAGTCTCTAAGAACCTACCTTCCTAGTGACAAAGGACCCTATCCAGTTATCTGCTGTCTCATCTAATAGCCTTATATTTCCTGCACCCTCTCTCATAGGTTCATAGATTAGGTTCATAGATTCATACTAAGCTAACTGCCCTTGTGAGCCATTTTAAGCCTAGCCAATTTTCCCTTGTGAGACTCAAACCCTGCACCTTGTGATTGTAAGGCAAACACCTTAACCATTAGGCCACCCTCCCAACACTCAAGGAAGCAAGAAAGTATGTTGTTGTCTAAGTCCTGCTTGTAAAACTGACTATTGTCTACTATTTGCTTCAGGGGTTCTAAAGTACGCTACAAGCCTGAGCAGCCAGCAGTCTTTACCCCCCCCTCCCTCCTATCTACCCTGTATCCAACAAACCTCTTCTACTTTATAATAACCCCCTTTATTAGCTATCACTCCTTCTCTAGTTCTAAACCAGCTAGCTCCCTTACATACTTACCTGCAATACTTATCCCAACTCTTATCTCCTGCTTATCCCTCTATATTTCCTCTGTAGTTACACTACATCCCTTAAGTTCTAGATCTGTTCTTATTTTCTCACTTACCCTTTACTTCAACTGTTTACTCCCACCTGTTTTTATCTCATAGACTCCTGATTTATCTCTGATCTTTCCCACTCCTGACTTAGCTACTTACCTTTAGTTACCAGCATTGCTGATAGTTTCTTCTCTAGCTTCTCCTTCACTTGTCTCTACCTGCTCCATTCGCCCTGCGGGCTCACTCCGCTCCCCTACCCTACCGCCAGTTCCCACCCACCCCAGGGGTCCTACTCTTATACTATCTAACCACACCCCTTCCCTCTTCCAACAATCACAATCCTTTCTCCATTGGCCAAGTAACTCCAATTCCCTCATTTCACTTACCTCTCCCTATCTCTCCCACCACACCCTCCACCTATTTCCTTTCCACACCTAGTATATCACCAAGCCTATAACAGGAACCTAACAATGTACTCTTCCAGATGTATAAGCTACCCACCCCAGCCCTCTTACAAAGGTTATTCATACTTACACTTCTACCACGTCTAACTTTAGCTTAGCTGCTAACCTCCTATGAACACCCAATATATCCACATTTTCTCTACCCCAATAAGCCATCTACCTCTCCTTCTCTACCTATTTTCACTAACCATGTTAACATAACATAACATCTACACCCAGCTATCTACTAGCAAAATACCATAGGATAGCCCACATTAGATATGACTCTCCCAATCCCAGAAAATCTCTAACTCTATATAGTAAATTCCCAAATCCTAGACTTCAAACACTACTCCTCTCTTTAAAAGATAGAGACATTCACCCAAACCCAGGCCCAACAACTGCTACTACCACTCAACTCCTCAACCCCAACAACTGCTACTACCACTCAACTCCTCAACCCCAACCCCTCTACTATCCATTCCCTTACCAAACCACCTAACTCACTCTTATTAGCTCACCTCAACATATGTAGCATTAATAACAAAGTTGCACAACTCCATGCTCTCTTAGAAGTCTACTCATTTGACATTCTTTGTTTAACAGAAACTTGGTTAAAACCTGTAACTAAAGACAATGAAGTCATCCCACCTGGTTATAATATTTTGCGACATGACTGTGCATCCAAAAAGGGTGGTGGTGTAGCTATCCTTTTTAAATCTGGGCTACAGATTACTACATATGACTATAAACCACCTCAAGACTCCAAGGCTGAAATTCTTATTACCAAGCTTCAACTTAACAAATTCAAATCCATTTATATAATCTGTATCTATCTTCCTCCTGGTAATAACATTGCCACAATAGAGAATATCCTTTGTTGGCTATCCCACAATTTACCTCAAGAAACCATAATCCTAGGTGATTTTAACATTGATTGGAAGTGTTGTAGCAGTAGCCACCCAACCAGCCATATTAACCTTTTTGGTTTTTCACAAACCATTACCTCCCTACCAGGATAAACAAGCCTAATAAGAAAGAAAGAACTTTAGATTGAATTCTCATAAATAATCATCTCCAGACATATGAATCTGGAACCCTCCCTGATGATGTAAGTGACCATTCACTAATCTACATCATCAGGCTTAAAACCAATGTACCTAATCCAACAATATTTATGACAATTAGAACCAAGAAAAACTTCAACCCCGATCTCTTCCAAAGAGAACTAAGAGCATGTAACTGGTCTCCCTTAAAATACCTCACACTGGAGGAAGCTGTTGATTACTTTAATTCTAACTTCCTAGCCATACTAGACCACCATGCACCAACCCGCTCTATTAGAATGAGAACTAAATCTGCCCCATGGCTTTCAAAAGAAACCAGGCAAAAAATCCATCTCAGAAATAAATACTGGAATAAATCTCGTTTAACTAAAAACCCAGTAGATCAACAAAACTTCAGACAACTAAGAAATGAAACTAAAAAACGTATGCTGTCTGACAAAAGAAACTACTACCTACAATTCCAGCAGACTCACCATAATAAACCACAAATGTTCTGGACAAGTATTAATCAATTATTACACCCAGGTCAATCCATCACACCAAACCCACAAGGCACAGACCAAGAGAATCCCAAGCAGACTGCTAATGCCTTTAATACCTTTTTCACTGAGGCCATTCAAACTCTTGCCAGTCAGTTATCTACTCAGGACTTAACTATATCCAACTCTACCTCTAACCCACCCCCTCCATTTCTCTTCCAACCAGTCCCAACAACATATATTCTTACTCTTATCCAAAACCTGAAACCATACACTCCTTCAGCATACCAACTACCCGCTGAATATCTACAAAATGCAGCCAAATCCATCTCCTATCCCATTTCCATTCTCAACAATACAACCATCAGTGAAGGACACATCCCTAGAATATGGAAAGTCTCCCATATTATACCCCTTAATAAGGGTGGAAACTCTACTGAACTCTCCAATTACCATCCCATAGCCCTACTGTCTCCCTTAGCAAAGATCATGGAAAAATGCATCAATAGACAATTGCTAGATCACCTAATCCAAAATAACTTACTTTCCAACTCTCAACATGGTTTCAGACCTTCCCACAGTAGTACTACTGCCCTCCTTTCCTTTGCTGACTGTATTAACAAAAAGCATAACCTCAACATGCTTTCCTCTGCACTGTTTATGGATCTAAGGCGTTTGATATGGTAAATCACCAGATACTTATAAATATCCTCAAATCTCTGTCACTAGATGCATTAGCTATAAAATGGTTCCAGTTCTATTTGGACAACAGACAACAGGCTGTGTTTTGGCATAACACTCTATCTACCCATCTGCCCATTAACATTGGTGTCCCTCAAGGGTCCATATTAGGACCTCTCCTATTTTCTATATTTAGCAACGACCTTCACCTAGCAATCCCCCAAGCTACATGCATACAATATGCAGATGATTCCACACTTATATGCTCAGCCACATCTATATATGAACTTCACTCCCTTATGCAAAAGGTCTTTAACACAGTTGAACAATGGTTTACACAACGATGTCTCCTTCTGAACCCCAAAAAACTAAACTCCTCCTTTTTATTCCTACTTGCAAGTCCCCCCCAGTAGTCTTCACAGTAACATCCAATAACAGTACTCTCATATCCCGAGATCCAACTACCAAACTACTAGATATCACCATAGATAACAACCTTAACTTCGACACTCATATTAAGAATATCCTAAAATCTGTTAATAGAAAACTAGGCTCTCTCTACAGGATCAAACCCTTCCTCTCTCCTGCAGCTAGAATAACTATTGCTCATACCCATCTAATTTTGACTCACCTCTGTGCCTCACCCATATATACTAATCTCTCTAAAAACAACCTTAATAAAATGGAACACATCTACAATAACATAGCCAAATTTGCTACAGGTAACCCTTTCAGAACCCACCACTGTGTTAATCTAAAGCAACTAGGATGGCTTGAATTACAAAATCAACTTAAATTCCACCAACATACCATTGCCCATAAAACTCTTTACCAATCTACCAATACCCCTATACTATCTACCCTCATTATCCCCTACAACAATCTAAAGACCTTACGATTATCACATAAACTTCTTGTAAATGTTTGTAAATCAAACAACAGGGCTGGGGACTCTCTTTTCTCTAATACGGTTGGAAAATCCTTGAACCTTCTTCCTAGTGAACTTTCCTCTCTTCCCTCTATATCACTCTTTAAAAACAAACTGAAACTTTTCCTCAGAATACACTGGTTGTGCCCCTGTACTAAACCTGACTGATCAACTAGCTCTCTTACTTGGATCAACCTATCCTCCTCTTCTCAGTAATCTTGCTCCTTTTCTTAATAACAACTGACCTTGTCCTTCTAGATACTTTTACTTACATCCTCAGAATCTCATTAAGGAGACTACTTTTACTAATATATTGTATAATTCAGCTCCTACTTTTTTTTATGACTACTTGTATACTAATATATTGTATAACTCAGCTGCCATCTTTTTCTTTATGATATATTGCAACTACATTTGTATTGTACTAATTGTATCTGTATATTTTGCACTATGTTATGAACAAATTACCTCTTTAATTATTCTCTGTGCTGTACCTGCAATGTTCATTTTATACATTCATTTTTTGTATGAGTGATTTTATTTTGTTTCCTCGGAGCTTATCTCCCCGGGCCGCTACTGAAAATGGATATATATCCAGTTAGACTAGCCCGGTCAACAAATGTAAAATAAATAATAAATAATAAATAAAATAAAATATGTTAATAATTTATTGCAGATATACTGTGTAAAATATAGTCCTAAATGACTAAATTATATCATCCAATCATGTTCGGTTCAACTAGTGCAAAAAAAAAGTCCACTTTTAGTGCTACTGCTGTAGCCGTCTACACAACGCATTGAGTCTATTCAGTGAAAGTGCACGTTGGAAATTCACACAGCAATATGGTAGTTGCCACAAAAAACATGTTTATTACTGGGGAAAATGTATCAATTGCTCAACCCCTGAGAAAGGCTTGGGTATTGATCTTTGACTCGTGTTTATCATCTGAGTGGCATCTGCAGCTTTGGCAAATATTTCATAAACTTTTTTATGACACTTACAAATTCAACAAGCATTTCATAAACTTTTCTGTTGTTGCCTGTCCCACTGCTAACCATCAAGTTTTCCCTTTTGTTTCCCCAGTAAAACAATCTGTTTCCTGGCTGAGAGATGTACAGCCCTTTATTTGTACCTAGGACTAAGGTCAGGAGAACTAGAATGATGCACTGTCATCTGCACTATAGAGGATTTACCACACACACACACCAGGATCTGCCACCCACCAGGCACTACCACACAATACACATATGACTCCATACTCATATGCATTGCACCTCTCTTTCTAACTTCCAAGGAATAACCCGAAATCCTCAGTCCCAATAAAACTAAACTTATGATTTTCTCACACAACAAACCATCAGACCTCCTGTTCCCCTTCATATTACATTCTTCTTCTTCTTCTGGCTTTTCCCAGTTAGGGGTCACCATAGCAGATCACCTGTCTGCTCATGATTTGCAGTGGAGTTTTATGGTGCCGAGTTGCCAGCTCGGTGCCTAACCTTCCACAGAAGGAACACGCACGCACTCACACCTAGGGCCAGTTTAGAGTATCTAATCCACCTACAGCATGTCTTTGGGATGTGGGAGGAAACTGGAGCACCCTGAGGAAACCCACGCGACCACAGGGAGGACATGCAGACTCTTGCTGTGAGGCAGCAACGCTAACTGCTGCACCTCCGCGGCCGCCCTTCATAATACATTCTTCTAATAACCCAAATATAGAGCCCATTTCTCACTCTAAGCTTCTTGGTGTTACAATTCATTATGAGGTGAGATTTGACAAACACATTACCTTAACTATAAAAAAATTCACATTAAATTAGGTTCTCTCCACAGAGTCAAACCCTTCCTTGCTGACTCCACAAAACAATCTATTACTAGGACATACCAAATATCTACTCTTCTTTATTTTATTTATTTTAGATTTGCTTACTGGGATGGTCTGACTGGGACAGTGCCCATTTTCAGTGGAAGCCTGAGGAGAAAAGCTCCAGTCTAAGCTTACATACAAATTATCGCACCAAGTAATAGAAATTATAAACAAATTTGACAAAAAAATGAGTCAACACATTTACAGGATAAAAATGTAAAAACAAAAATATATACATAGTATCAAATAGAACAAAACTTTAAACACTTAAATATAGACAAATATATGGTTGAATTTATATATGTGGAAGAATATAACATTAGTTAGGAAATTAAGCAAGGAGAATCACTTAGACAAAGCAGTGCATAGTTAGTAATACTTCAGTGGTGAGAGTTGTAGCTAGGAATGTAACTACTTATAGAGAAGTAATGTTGTTAGAAGGGATATGTTAACAGAGTTAGTATGTAATGCCAAATTGTGTAAGTAATGTTACGTTTATAATTAACCTGGAGAGTTACATGTGCAAAGCCAGGATTCAAATAAGTGTCTTTTGAGAGATATTTTGAAATTATTAATATTTCTTATGGATCTTGTACTATGTGGAAGGGTATTCCAATTTTTGGCAACAAAGTTTGAGTAATGATAGTTGCCTGTTTTATTGTATACTTTGGTTACTTGGAGTAATCTTTGTTAGCTGATCAAAGATTACAAATGCTAGAATAGGGTTGTAGAAGATTTTTAGGGAAGGTACATTGTCAGAATTGTGCATTATTTTGTGAGCCATTATTAACTGGTTATAGTCCATAATATGAGGTAGTCCAACCAAGAAAACTTTTTTAGGCATTGACAGTGATGGGTTGAATATGTGGAATCTGTTGCAAATTTGGCAATCTTATAATAACATAATTCTAATTTACTTAATTCTGACTTTTTGAGGTTGGTAAATATGGGGGATGCATATAAGAGTGAGGAGAGAAGGTGAAGTCTAGCTATGGACATTCTTGCAGTGTCTGTTAATAATTTTTTTGTTTCTGTACATTGTTCCCATTTTCTTGTGAACCTTTTTGATTGTGTTAGAAATTTGTATATCAAATGTTAGTCTGTTGTTGATTATGATGCCTAATAGTTTTGTTTGGGAATCTGGGACAATCTTAGTATTATTACTAGCATTGATATAAAAGTTAGCTGGGAGGTTAGTTGGTTTAGATAGATGAAAGATCATAACTTTAGTTTTATTAGGGTTGAGAATGAGTTGTGAGTTTGCTAGCCACATTTCAATATCAGAGAAGGCTTTTTGTGTGACTGTAAGAAGTTGAGCTATTGTGGATGCTGCACATATTTATTCGACTCATCTGCGTATTGTATGATAAATGCTTGAGAGAAGGCAGTATTAAGATAATTTACAAATATGCTGAAGAGGAGGAACCCTAGGACTGAACCGTGAGAGACTCCAGGTGCAACAAGAAGGAGTGGGGATAGATCTTGCTTCCATTTCACAGCTTGCTGGTGGCTAGATAGATAACTTTGAAACCAGTTAACAGCATCAGGGTTGATATAAAGATTTTTCAGAGTGGGCAGAAACTTAGGATGGGAAACTGTATTGAATGCTTTAGACATGTCCAAAAACACTGAAGACACTATTTTGCCATTGTCTCTGAATTTATTTATAGTATTAGTGAAACTTAGAAGAGCTGTGGTAGTGCTATGATGTGGTTGGAATCCATGCTGTGACAATGAGAGGAGATTATTGTTTAGAAGTTGTTTAAGAAGTTGAAAGTGGATACATCTTTCCAGTATTTTAGAAAGTGGTGAAAATATAGCAATGGTCCGGTAGTTTGCTAGTTCTGTTGAATTACCTCCTTTGTGTAATGGTGTAATATATGCAATATTCCAAATAGCTATGACATACTGTTCTGTTATAGAGCAGTTTCTAAGTAATGACACAGGGAAGGCAATAACATCTGTTAATTTTCGATATTTTGCTGGTAAGTTATGTGCTGACAGTGAAGTGGGTTTCAAATTTAATAGTTTTGCAATAGTTTGTTTTGGGACTGTCTGAAATGAGAATGTATCTACAATATTGCTTGGATTGTTGGGTGTTGGCATTGTGAGAGACTTGCTATTCTTAGTCAGTGCTAAAACACTTTCAGTGAAGAATATGTTAAATTGCTCAACAATATTGTTTGTGTTACCAGGTAAGTTGTGGGGTGGTTTGGCCAGGATGAAGTATGTTATTGTGTTGTAGAATTTTTGTGGATTAATTCTGCATTTTCATTGTAAATTAAAATAGTAGTGCTGTTTGTCTAGTTTACTTTGATGTTTGGCACTGTCTCTAAATTGCTGGTAAATTAAACAGTTTTGGAGGGATTTATTTTTAGCCCAAGTTTGCCATGCTTTGTCCCTTTGTTTTAGGAGGGTGCAACTCTCATGGGTTAACTGTGGTGTATAGTTGGCTTTGACATGAACTGTTCTTGAAGGTGCAAGTCTGATTAGAATAGGAAAGAAGGTGTCATTGAAGTATTTCACAGCAGCATCTAAGGGCAGTTGCTTAAGAGGAGACCAGTTTATTTTTTCAAGAATATTAACTAAAATCTGTAAGTTAAGATTTTTCTTATTAGAAATTTGGCAGAAGTTGATTAGTTTAGTAAGGCTACTGTGATTTCTCAGTAAGTAGGTTCCAAAGTGGTCACTTAAGTGATCTGGGAGACACCCTGATATTTGGTAATACTGGGGTTTATTAGTTAAGATCCAGTCCAAAATAGATTGTTTATCTGTTTTCATGTCATTTCTAGTTTGGCGAGAAATCATTTGAGTGAAACCATGGAGGTTTAGATAGTTATGAGGATTGTCAGAGTTACGTCATCCCATCTGTGTTAAGGTCTCCTGCAGTAATGGTTCTCTGTGATATGGCTTATGCTATATTTTGGAGAATGACTTTGATTGTACTGGAATTGTTTCCTGGAGGGATGTAGATGGCTATTTATATATATATATATATATATATATATATATATATATATATATATATATATATATATATATGTTTGTTTTGGTTTAGTTGTAATCTGGTTATGAGTAGCTCTGCATTATTAATGTTAGTAATACTTATGTTTACTGCTTGTAAGTTGAGCGTGTTCTTAAAGAGAATTGCTACACCACCTCCCTTCTTTTCTATTCTATCAGCTCTTAGAATATTGTAACCAAGTTTCAGTAAGGATGGTTATGTCTGGGTTGTAAAGGGAGAGAGCTGCACGGAGACTATGTATTTTACTGAGCATACTTCTAAGATTTAGGTTTAGTAGTAGTATTTCAGAACTTTTATGTGGAGTAGGTAGTGTGATTTGCATTGGGAAGTTTAATGAAGTCATGTGTTCAGGGCCTGGGTTTGGGTGGATATCACCACTAAGTATAAGTTTGGCTGCTATGTGACTGAGCAACTGAAAAAGTTTGAATGGTCTTTTGTGAGTTTTAAAAGAAATATTATGGAGGCTTTCATTTGTAAAGAGTAGTCGTTTCAGGTCTGTGAGTGTGGTTATAAACAATTTATGCCTCACCCATTCTCACCAACCTGTACAAAAATGACCTGGCAAAACTAGATGCCTGCTACAACAAAATTGCCAGATCCGCCACCAACTCTCCTCACAGAGCCCATCACTGTACTGCTCTATGCCAACTGTACTGGCTCGAGCTCCTCAACTTCTTCAAATATATGCAACTCACTATGGCCCATGGCATACATTACCTTCCAGACAGGTGTCCTGCACTCTGCAACTTTTTATTTTTTTTATTTATCATTTGTTGACCAGGAAAGTCCGACTAGGTTCCACAGAGCCTGTTTTCAGCGTAGGTCCGGAGAGAAATGCTCCAGATGCATGTCTTTGGAATATGGGAGGAAACCCACGCGAACACAAGGAGAACATGCAAACTCCACACAGAAGGCACCCCAGCCGAGAATCAAACCTGAGAACCTCTTGCTGTGAGGTGACAATGTTAACCACTGCACCACTGCGCCTTACTTCAGACTTACTCTAATAAAAGACTACTTAAATTTTCTAACAAATTCCTCTTAAAAGTCACAAAAGCTAACAACTTTTTTGGTGATTTTCTTTACTCCAACCGCATTGCCAGACAATAGAACTCAATCCCCCAAAACATACATACCGCACCAAATTACCTACAGTTCAAATTACTCTTCAAATCTCACGTAATTCTTGACTCTGCTCCTGTCTTACACCTGGCTGATTCCTTCCCCCACTTTCTGCCATCTTTATAGACTTTCCGTCACTACACCTCACTGTTGTTCTTTACTCACTCAACCTGTTAGTAGACACGCCTTCTCATCTAATTTCCCTTCATCTACTCTTTCTCTAGATCCCCCTGTCTATTCCTTTGTCCATTATCTTTTCTTCTTTCTTTCTGACCTTCTCTGCTACATCCTATTCTAATATTACTTTTCTCTTAGTTAGTCGTACCTTTCTAAATTAGAAATATATCCACTTCCCAGCATGCTTCTCTTGTATAATCAAATGTTCTGTCTGTTCTTGAATATTTATATTTTGTAATCCTTGTATGTTCCACTACTGTATGAGCTTATGTATTGTACAATTTGTTGTTTGTAACAATCTTTATTCTGTCTGGGGCTTTTCCCCTGGCCCTCCACTGAAAAAGGGCATGTGCTCAGTTGGACTTTCCCATTTAACAAACATTGTATAAATAATAAAAAGTTTGATTTTTGTAGTAACTACTAGTCTACTGCCCATTACTATAGCATTCAAGATGGTAGCCATGCTATGCGTTTACCTGTCTGCTTGGCATCACATAATCATTGACCTTGCTTCCCCTTGTAGATAATATTCCTCAAGCAATCTGCAGTCAGCACTGGAGGAATCAGCCTTGAGGAGCATACCTGAACATGTGCTCTTCTCCTTTCCTCCACAACAGCTTCAGTAGGTTCCCATCCTAATAATCATAGCCAGGCCACCCGAGTAACACTTCTTAAACCTAGTTTACCTGGTGAGGTGGAAATATGCGTACAAACTTAATAAAGGGAAGTCTCTTTAATTCTGGGACTTGTCACTGGTGTCATCTCTGAGATAATTATTGTCTGTGAGTCTGGCATATGTCTGCCATTCTAAAGTAATTTGATTTTGAGGGGGGTGGTATACTGCATGAGGTAGATTAGAAATCTTTGCTTATATTTTGAAATTTCCGTTGCAATTTGTAGGAAATGTTTTTTTTTTCTTCAAAGGTTTCAGTTCAGGAATTGTGTAAGGTATGCACTTTGGCTGGGAAAAAAATCAGGGAGGACATGTACACCATGTGAAGTGGCTATAAGGGTGATACAGGTAGAAACAGATCTGGGGTTATAATCTCCTGTAGTACAAATACTGTGGAGCAATGTAAAAGGAAAAAAAAAATAGTTAGCAGACTGCAGAAATGTATATCTAAGGGGAAAAGTTTAAATATATTTCAGTCATTTTTAATCGCACAAGACAGGAGCTAGGCTATATCTGGAATACTGCTTCTATTTTCATTTGCCATATATAACAAGGGAGATGCAGAAGTATTAAAACTAGGATGGGGTGGAACAAGCCTGTTTGCTGGCATGAAAACACTTGGGAGAGAGAGAGAGGAGATTGTCACAGGGCAGAAGGATAGGAGAAGTGTAAGGGGAAAAAAGATACAAAGGAGTAGGTGACAGCTAGATGGTGCAAGACTCTAGGATGGGTGACTTGAGAAAGTACCATTTTATTTAAGGAATGTTTTGAAATTTACTTCTGTTTAATTTCTGTAACTGTTCTGGGTTTCTTACACCAAGATGGGAATGGATGCCATTCATAAGTCAAGGTATGATTAAGGTTCACAAATTTAGTATTGGTTCAGTCTTTGATTTTAGCCAAACGTGTTCTTTGCAGCACCCACAACGTGCCCAGAACTGAATCATTTTGCAGTTTGTATGGTGTTAAACGTATCAGTACCATATCTAAATAATAATGACCCATTGCTCCTACTACCATTGGAAATGTCTGGGAACCCTTCTTCCACATTGCCATTGTTTCTGTCTGCAAGTCCTGGTATTTTATAACTTTTATGACTTTTACTTAAGACCCTACAATCACTGGGTATAGTAATTTCAATGATCAGTCCTACTTTTGTCTTCTTTTCATGCACTACTATATCTGGTTTTCTTACATCTTTTTTTAAAGTAGCCATTGTCATTTTAAATGGGTATCTGTAATACTGGGAAGTGAATACTAATCTATGGCATTTTTAGTGCACAGGGTTTGCGTGGGGCAGAAAGCTTTTGCAGCAGGATGAAGAGGCTTTATAATTTGTAAAGGAATTTTTTTGTTTTCTTTAATTAGTGGGCACTAGTGATGAAAGTACTTGACAGCATAAATCGGAAGAATTATAATGAGTTATGGTCTAATTAAATAGCCTTCACTGAGGTATAACATTTGAAAATGAAGGCTGAAAATCAAGTGCATCTCATCATATGTCAGATGATAGGATTCAATTCTTTTTTTTTTGTGGTCCACACTGCAGCTGTCTTTCATCAGCTGTGATCCAGGATACCTTTTCGATCAACTGTACCATCCTCCCAGACAGCTCATAGGTTCATAGGTTCATAGGTGTGTACTAGGCTAATGGCCCTGGAGCCTTTACAAGCCTAGCCAATAGGATGACCTTGGCATTGTACCACCCAACCTTAGTTCCTAGTGCCTCTGTTGAGCAGAGCCACTGGAGTGATCCCCAGAGTGAATTTTCTATTTCCCATCAACTCATCAAGATTTCTCTTGAAGAGGGCCAGTGAGGTGCTCTGCTTGACATGTATGGGAAGTCTATTCCATAGTATGGGCAGGCTCTGGGTTATGAACCTGTCCCTCCAGCATGTTCTGTTGATTGTGGTAATGATGTTGAGGTCCCTGGAGCATGTGGTGCAGAGGGATTGGGATTTCTTTAGATGTAGCATTTCTAACAGAGCTGGGTCAGACATGGCTTTGTAAATCAAGCAGAGATTGCCTCTAAGTAGGCGATATGACACAGAGAATAGTTGGAGTTTTTGGAGTCTGTCCATAGAGGATAAGTGTTTAACCTAGGATCCTCTTTGTGAGGTACTTTTGCGGCCTCTCCAGTTGTTGCAGGTGTCTAGTGAGGTACATGCGAAATGGGGAATTGTACTTGATGATTGACCTAATGAGGGAAAAGTAGAGGGAGACAATGACCTCTTTCAAAACTTTTAGTAATGAGATGTGCCACACTGAAGGACTTACTGACCACAGTAGCAATGTGGTGGTCAAAAGAGAGGGTGCTGTCAACCTGTGTTCCCAGATCTCTTATAATGCCTTCTGTGTTCAGTGGACTACCATCAATGTGGTAATTCAATAGAAATGGGTTTTTCCCAAGGGGGATGACGACACATTTTTTGGCATTGAGCTTAAGGCCATGGTTCTGACACCAGTCGTTGGTCTCAGTGAGGCCTTTCTGTAGGATGTCAACATCACTTGGGGAGTTAATAATAGCTCCCAACTTCAATCATCTGCAAACTTTGTCAGCCCAAGTCCCTTCATGTTGGCCTGGACTTCAGAGAAGTAGATACTGAACAAGAGAGGACCCAGGACCAAACCCTGTGGGACTCCACTCATTACTGGTCAGCAGTTTATTATGGAGTCAGCTACTTTCACACTATGGGTTCTATCTCTGAGCCGGTGCAACCCACCTAGTGATATAGGGGTTGATGCCCAGCTTAGTGAGTTTTTCTTTGATTTCTGAGTGGGGAATGGTATCAAAGGCCTTGGTCAGATCAAGGTAGGCTTTATGAACCACCTTGCCTTCATCCACAGCTCTGGTGACTGACTCAAAGACATCAACCAAATTGAGCAGGCATGATCTACACTTCACAAAACCAAACTGTGTAGGATCCAGAGTTTGGAGACTCCCTATATCCTTGTTTATTAGGTCTGTGATGATACTTTCCATAGCCTTGCATATCAGACTCATCAGGCTAATGGGGCAATAGTTTCCAGGGTCTGTAGTCACTCCTCCTTTGTGGAGAGGGATGACTGTAGTAATCCACCATTTGGTAGGGACAAAGGCTGAGGTGAGGCTGCGAATGAACAGGGCACACAGGTGAGATGCCAGTTCACTCTGTAGTTAATGTAGAACATAGCTAGGGATATTATCAGGTCCCATAGAAGCTGTATTCTTGGCCTTGACAGTGCTGTTTTAACCTGTGCAGCAATAATACTAGGTGCATGGCAATCTACTGGTATTGTGCTTGGTCCTGGGCGGAGGCGGTAAAGTTGGCATTGAATCTGTCAGCCAGTATATCGGCAATATCTGTTGTCTTGGTATAAGAGGTACCATTATGCAGTAGCTCAGAGCAAATCTGGGTATTGTTGTGGAGATTCTTTACATAAGAGGCCTTGTGGTTGTCTTTACTATCTGCTGCAATTTTGTTTTCATAGCTAGCTTTAGGGGATTTGATTAGGGATCTCAACCTTTTGTTGAGGCTGATAAGGGAGTTTCCCCGACCTCTGTTTTTAGGAACCCAAAGTTAGCTTTGGAGAAGTTTTTCATGGTGGTTACCTTTGTGGGGGTGGGGGTGGGAAGGATGTGTGCTTTACCAGAAAGGCTCATCCAGACTCTGCTACACTTTGCTGTGAAGGAAATGTTAGTTTGCTTTTATTTTTTGTATTTTGTATTACATTATTGCCTTTCTATATTTTGAATACTGTGGTTGGTTTTCTTTACCTTGTGTTTTACTTGCATTCTGCTTTAACAGCATATTAAAACTCCAAGAGACCACAGCTCTGTCTCTTCTGAGTCAGGCAGAAATTTTCCCGCCCTCTCACCCAGTTACAGTTGTCTTGTTAAATACCACTGTCTTTCTAGTTGCCTGCCTCTTAAGTTAATCTGACCATATATCTCATTTCCTCTCTACTTTCACCGGCTTGTGTGAGTAATCACAAAATCATAATTTTTGAAATCCTTCCCCTTCAACTATTTAAATTTATTGGCCATTCTACTGTATTCCATAGTACCAGAATACAAAAGTGACCACCCCTTTCAATCCATCTTGCTGATTTAAAAATAGTAACTTTCCACTAAACCTTAACTTTTTAAACAGGAAAAACTTAAGTTACCTACTTTCACATCTAAATTCTCTAGTGCACTCTGCAGGTACATTTTTTTCATCTTACCTTTAAGCATCCCTGTGACTAGCACTTTCTCTAATACCTGCTGGAAAGCACTAGGAAGCCTTAAACCGATACAAGCACTCAACTCTCCTTGTTAATAAGGAGAAATTAATAGTAGGCACAGCCTATAATTGCAAAGTACCTTGCTAAGGTAAGGGAAAATAGCTCCTGTACTTTACAAAAAAAAAAAAAAAAGCACCAAACCAGGCATGTCTAACGGTCAGCTTCTGGTGATTTCTCCTGTCCATCTGGTGAATCTGGGCATACTGGGGCAATGCAGCAATTGCCTCATGTACACAGACAACCCTCTTCTCCTACCACCCAACACTACAACCTCTGAGAGATGCACTAACATAGCCAAAATGGAAGCAAAGCTCTCTCCACCCAAGATTGTGCTAGACAGTCAAGAAGAGAAGGTTAACACCCACACTACACCTCAAGCAACACATAGCCCTTCTAAACCCACACCACCAACACCCACATATAGCAACACTAAATCCACGTATGCAGAGGCCCTTAACTGTAACCTGCCCAAGCAACAAGGACCTCTGAAGCTGAAACACAAACAAACACCAATCACAACCAAAGTGTCACATAGTTCACAACACCAGTGTGCCACCTAGCAACAGCTCCTAAGGCAAGACAACATACCTAACACTTTAGTTATAGGTGACTCTGTAGTCCGGCACACTGATGTCCCACTCACCAGGTTGAACAAGGAGAAAATTACAGTCAGCTGCCTGTCGGGTTCCAGGATCCACCACATAATGCATGCACTCAAGTTACTCCACAACAAGTACAAATATGACTCTGTCAATGTCCATGTTGGAGTGAATGACTTGAGACAAACCTCCCTGGACTACATGAAAAGAGACATGGAAGAGCTCTTGGATCATGTGGCCCAGGCAGATATGACCCTAGCCCTGAATACATCCTGCCTTCGCCCAGAATGATACCACAGTATAATGACAAAATGATTGACTTCAACAATTGGCTAAGCTTCTGGTGTCATTCAAAGAAGATCCAGTATCTGTCTGCCTGGGACGACATGATCGACAGACCATGATGCTTTGCCAGAGATGGTCTGCAACTGTCGCCCCTGGGATTCACGTTACTGGCTAAGGCTCTTGCCACCCTTATAGTACCTTTTTTAGGAAAAATTCAAAGGACAAAACCACCACCATATCAGGTACAAGCATGCAAAATCTGAAGGTAATGCTACTCAGTGTTAGAAGTCTAAACCTCAAAATGCACTCCATCGAGGCACTCCTAAAAATGGAGAACATCGATATCTGTGCAGTAACTGAGACCTGGTTCAAGGCTCCAGAGAGCACCCCTGCAATACCAGGCTACAACTCTTACCACACTTTTTGGCCACCAAACCAGGACCAAAATACTAAAGGTGGAGGAGTGTCCATATTCACCAAGGATATTCACAACATCAGGCTAGTTGCCCCACACAATGCATCTGAAATTCTCCAGGTGCAACTAACACTAGGTAAGACTGCAATCCAAATTGTAGCTTGCTACAGATCCCCCAACATGCCCCAAGATTCTCACTACACCTTTCTAAACATACTGGAAAATATTAAGATACAAACAAACACCCTAATACTGGGTGATTTCAGCTACCCTGCCATTAACTGGGAAAACTATTCATGTTCTAACACCTTTGGCCATTGCTTCTTGGAATTCATAAATTCCAACACCCTGGATCAACTAATTCTTAGTCCCACCAGGGGGTCTAATATCCTAGACCTGGTCATTACCAACATGGAAAATCAATGCTCCACACCTATGGTCACACCCTCATTGGTCAGGTCTGACCATAAGCTAAGAAACCTCCATAAAAAACCTCTCCAAAGACAACGTTATGCTACTCAAGCCAGAAGTGACAAACTTCATGACACCCATGCAGATGGGAACTGAAAGTTCGACTGCTGAATCCTACACTAAGGCACTGTATGAGCACGGGTCTACATCATCATATTGAATGCTGAAAATGCCGAAATCCAATTTAATCGAACTGAAATGTTCGAAATCTCAAAACAGCGAACTGACGGAACATCGATTTCTTTCCCAGGGAAAAAATTGTTCTGTGAAAAAAAAATTTCAGTATTTTAAACACTGACAGAAGTGGGGGCTTCACCCCCAACACCCCCCTACTTATATATACCAACTCCGAGACAGCACCACAGTGGAGGACATAGCAAACTCCGATGACGGCCCACAGATTTCTTTCCCTGGGAAAGAAATAGATGTTCCATCAGTTGGCTCTTCTGAGATTTCGAACATTTCAGTTCGATTAAATAAAATTTGGCATTTTCAACATTTGAAATGCTGATAGGAACCCACGAGCACATCCACTCATGCATGAATCATGCCATCCCCAATAGAACCAAGATGCTCTCCTCCAAAAAAAGGAAGCCAATCTGGTGGTCCCTTGCCGTAAACAAACTTTACAATAAAAGGAAGAAACTGTTTCAGAAAAGAGAAAACTCCCAGGATGCAAAAATATCCCTTACCAGCCTCAGTAAGAAGCTGATATCCCTCATAAAATCCGCCAAAGCTAGTTATGAAAATAAAATTGTCAAAGATTCCAAAGACAACCACAAGGCATTCTATAGCTATGTCAAGAATCTAAATGGCAATGCTCAGATCTGCTGTGAGCTACAACAGAATGGCATTAAATATACTGATTACAAGGATATTGCTAATATCCTGGCAGATCGATTCAGTGCAAACTTCACCCCCCTCTCACCCCCTAAATGACCCATCTCAATACTGAAAGATTGCCAAATTCTGGTAGTAACAGCCACACAGGTAAAAAACACACTCTTCAAAGCTAGGAATACAGCATCCATGGGACCAGATGACATCCCAGGCTGTGTACTACATGAACTACAAAATGAACTGGCACCTCACCTAAGTGTCATGTTTAATCATAGCCTAACCTCAGGCTTCATGCCCACTGCATGGTGCACAGCTACAGTTATCCCACTCCACAAGAGGGATCCACCTTGTATCTCGGGAACTACCGCCCCATCAGTCTGATGAGCCTGATCTGCAAGGCCATGGAATGTATTATCATGGAACTTATAAACAAAGATGTTGGCAACCTTGAAACACTGGACCCCATGCAGTTTGCGTTCATGAAGGAACGATCTTCTCTCCAAACCTGATTGATTTCTTCGAATCAGTCTCCAGAGCCGTGGACAAGGGCAAGGTGGTCCACACAGCCTATCTGGACCACGCCAAGGCCTTTGGCACTATCCCCCACTCTGGAATCATAGATAAACTTACTAGTCTGGGCATTAATCCCTATGTCACTCGATGGGTTGCCAACTGTCTTACTGACAGAACCCACACTGCAAAAGTAGCCAACTCCAAATCCAGCTCCAGATAAGTGACAAGTGGAGTACCTCAGGGTTTAGTCCCGGGACCGCTCTTGTTTGGCATCTACTTCTCTGAAGTACAGACCAACGCTAAGGGACTCTGGCTAACAAAGTTCGCAGATGACTGCAAACTGGGAATCATTATTGAATCCCAAATGATGTGGATATTCTACAAAAGGGCCTTACAGAAACAGATGCTTGGTGCCAGAGCCATAGGCTCAAGCTCAATGCCAAGAAATGTATAGTTATCCCCTTTGGGAAAAAACATCTGCCCGTGAATTACCATATAGGTGGCAGTACACTAAACAGTGAAAGTGTGATAAAAGACTTAGGGACACAGGTGGACAGTGGTCTCACCTTCAATAACCACATCGCCACAGCAGTCAGGAAATCCTTCTATGTGGCACACCTCATCACTAAGGGCTTTTCAGCTAGAAAAAAGGAGGTCATGGTCCCACTGTATTCATCCCTCATTAGGCCCATTATAGAATACAATGCCCCGTTTGGTATGTACCTCTCAAAACATCTGCAACAACTGGAAAGGCCGCAGGAATACCTCACTAAAAGAATTACAGGCCTAAAGCAGATGCCCTATGCTGACCGTCTAAAAAAACTCCACCTATACTCTGTCACATATCGTCAGAGGCAATCTCTGCTTAACATGCAAAGTCATGTCAAACCCAGAGCTGTTGGACATGCTACACTTAAAGAAATCCCAATCCCTCAGAGACACATGCTCCAGGGATTTAAACCTTGTCATCACAATGAACAAAACATGCTGGAGGGATAGGTTCCTGACCCAGAGACTCCCCATACTCTGGAATGGACTGCCCATACATGTCAAACAGAGCACCTCTTTGGACCTCTTCAAAAGGAACCTTGATGATTGGAAGGGAGATAGGAAATTCACCCTTGTGAATTACATCAGTTGCCCTGCTAGACAAGGGTCCAGGGAAGTAAATGCTGTGGGAAGAAATAGCCAGGGAATTGTTATGGCTAGGCTTCTATATGCCTTAGGGCCGATAGCCTAGTACCAACCTATGAACCTATGAACATGTGCTCAAAGAAGCAGTCGGATTTCAGTCTGTAGTGGATGTAAACCAGGACTGCAAATTAAATTGTGATAAGAGACAGATGACCACAGTAGGGAAAGATCAAACATCCAGCAATACCTTTACATCCCTGGAAAGAAGGATGGATGATCCATGTGGAATCTCTGTCAAAATCTAGTTTCTCATAATTCCACGAGCACTTAGACTCCGCATTCATCTAAAAGGAGGTAAACTACAGAGGCTACCTAGACTGGTACTGGTTGTTGACAATGTATTATCCAAAGAGATTTTACAAACATAGACTGTCTGCCTTAAAGCATCAGGTCACAGAATTACTGTGAACACAAGACAAATGAAAGGCATAACTTTCACTCTGCACAGTTCTCTGGAAAGTAAAGGAATAAGCAGTTTTGTGAGGTATTTTGAATCCGCATTGAACAGCTATGTGAATTTCTATCTTTTTGTTAGTTTGTCTCACATATATAACAGTTGTCCTGGTCTACTGCGCCACCTTCCTGTCAGGTATTCAGTAAAGTAAACTCACAAAGTATACTGTAAATTCTTTCTCAACACGCAATGAGGGCAACACTTTCCTCTTGCTTAATGTGTTACAGTAACTATATAACCATAAAAGGAGAGGAATTCCAAACAAAGCCTGAACTCTGCTTACTAGGCAGGTACTGTAAAAGTGCTTTATGGCCTCATAAATCAGACGTACCACACCCTCCTCTGTAAAATCTATCATTCATTAAATATAATGCTTGTTTTGTCCCTGCATTTCTCACTTTGAAACCCCAAGTTTTCAGAATCCTATGTTCATGTTTATAGGCCAGCTGATATAATCTGCCCAGCTACACTGGATAATGAGTGTACTTCTTATTGGCTCGGGCTGAGTTAACATACTGAGAAAGAAAGGTGTGACTTAGCTTAGGCAAAGTATTACATAACCTTAAAGTCGAAAAACAAGACATGACTTTTTGCGATCCTATTCATGTGGGTGTGATAGTCTAAAAAAAAAAAAAAAAAACACGTGTTCTTTTTGCCAAGCAGCTGCAGAATGCTACGTCAGTGTTTAAAGAGCAAAGGCAGCATTTAAAATATATTCCAAGAGTTATTTCCTGTTTTTCTAATCATAGTTATCTTTTCTTCTGAGTAGGAGTTTCTTGGCCTGAAAATGCATGGAGAAATGTGTAAAGTAATACTTTCTGCTGGACAATAATAAGCATGCAGTGGGCTTTGCTTACATATTCACACATGTAAACATTTTCCCAGGTGTGCACAGAGATGACATGGAAAGTATGCTCAGGGGGACTGGTACGTGATGATGTGCACTATTAAAGCAATGCACAAGTACAAAACAGATAAAATGAAGATTCATGTTACAGAGGTAAGCACCTAATCATAAAATATCTAGAAACAGTGAAATGAATACAGTGTTAGCAGTGACTGAAAATATTTCAGTGATCCTGATAGACATGGAGAGAGGAAGGCAAGCATATGAGAGATGGGGAAAAGGAATATAATGGCATGGAATATGTGGAAAGGCAAATGTCAGAGAGCTGCAACAAATCCAGCTCAATTATATGGAGATTAGGAGAAAAGATATAGGTGCAAAAATCATATAAGTATACCAAGTAGGGGAAGGAAGGACTAAGGAGGAGTCATGAGGATGGTTGCAGAGGAAGGAAACAGGGAAAGGCAGAGAGCTAGGAGTGGAAGAGCCTTGATGTACTGCAAAGTTTGAGTTATACTTGAAAATGGGAGAAAAAAGGCAAGAGGGAGAAAGGGAATGGTAGTTGTAGTAATTGACAGTGCAAAACAGTCACAGGTGGGAGCTCTGTGCATAGACGGGATAGAAGACAGTGTGCAATCTGCAGCAGCCCAGCAGCTTTGGAGGAAAACGTCATTCCATTGCTTTGCTGAGAAGAGGGACTACAGATGTGACTGCTAATGGGAAAATAGAGCCAGCGTAAAGTAAAATTCTGAATGATTATGGAGTCAGATATGTTTTTCAGTGCTGAGTGATTGTTGTACACCTATTAAAGCATTACATTAGCTAATGAACAGAAGCAGCAGCAATTTTTGTAGTTGATCTAAATATCAAGCTTGTTTAATTATAGCTATCCTTTGTTGACTGTGTTAATCCCATTAGGCTAGTAACCTCTTTTCAGGGGAGTCCCGAGCTGGTATTTATACTGCTAAGGGAAACTTGGTCAGGGCATCAGGCAACTTCCTGTACTTTTTTGGATAGGTCCCTTGGGATCGTTTACATTCACCTGAACTGCTACCTACTCATACAGATGGCAATTCAGTTTAACATTTCATCTGAAGGATGACACACTCAGGAGTAATGCACCCCCTTTATGCTGCACTGTAGTTCAGCAATTAATCTACCTGGTGTGGAAATATAACCTGCACCCTTCTCCTCCAAAGGCAAGTGTGCTACCTGTTGCACCACTGATACTGTGAACCCTATTATCCCCAGTGGCGTTGCACCACTGATACTGTGAACCCTATTATCCCCAGTGGCGTTGCACCACTGATACTGTGAACCTTATTATCACCAGTGGCTCAGTGAACTCATTCACTTCTGGAGTGAGAGTACTGTGTTCCTATTCAGTCCTTGGGGTCACAGTTCAACAGAAAAGGGGGTGGCAGCCATTATTCATGTAGTAGTGATTTCACCCCACTACACACGTCTGTACTATTTGAAACGTTAGGCATGTAGGACGCTAACCTAATGTACATTCAGAGTGCGGTGTAGTGTAATCAAAAGCACTGTTCCTTCTTGCAGACAACCCACCTGTACAGTTCATGTCTATCTCAAGGGATTCAGGCACAGAGAGGATGCCCAAACAAATGCTTGCTACTCACTTCTCTACCAAGCAAAAATGAAAAGGTTAAGCCATTTCTTTGTCTATTCAGAGCAGTAGCAAGTTTAATTGGCACCTCAGGGTAGTTTCACAGACTGGCATCTCATGCAGGTGTTTAAATTGCATACCAGAATGAATACTGCCATAGCATCAGTGACAAACTGTGGTACTGATTTAAATGACACTATTCCAGTTTGGCATTGATGACTGTACAGTTGTGCCCTCTGACAACTTGTACCTGTAACAATTATCCCCTTCATCCCATGCTATCTAAAGCTCTGCTGCTTCTGCTCAAATTCATCTCCAGCAGGTGTCTGACAAGCTAGTAAAACTCATGTATTTGAGGTTATAGTCAGAGTTGTACACCTTTGTGCCAAAGAAGTTATTGAACAAGCAGCAGTTTTAGTATTATCGTTTCACTAGTGATTAAATGGGCCTATGTCAAATAATCAAACAGCCACATTGTCAAATGTCATCTCATCAACAATGCAGTCCACCAATCCCCCCTCCCCCACATCCCCTAATTATATGTACCAACTCTGAGATCACACTACAGTGGGGAAAGGGCAAATTTCCTTATCCCTATTGTAATGCAAACTGTCAGAATGGTTTGATAACTTGTATAAGAATCTCAGTTTGCATTGCATATATAAGCTCCTAGTCCAGACATGCCCAGGAATTCAGAAATGTTGCATCCATAAATGTAGCCAAGCCAGTGCCATTACATTCTTTGTGTGTGATGGAGCTTAATGAATATTGCATATGGATGCTGCCAGGCCATTGTGCGTGATTAGTTCATCATGACCATAGTACAGATCAATGGTCAGATGTGTCAGACTACTTCTCTGCCAGATGAAAATGTAAGCAGCTAAGGTAAACACTGAATGTGCACATGCACCTCTGGTAGGCATCAGGAGTCTGCATGCACAGATGGGAAAACTGCATTGTCGGTTGTATTAATATAAGTTACAGCAATATATATGCAGAGAAATGTTGTCTGAATGGAAAAAATGTCAGGGATGGTGAAAGGTGAAATGCAGAGGTTTTACAATAGCAACAGAAACCACAGAGATGGACAGAAGAGTGCAAAAGAATATGGCCACCAAAGCAGAGGTAATGACTACAATTGGAAAGGTGATATGATAATACTTGAATGTAAAAATATGTGACTCTTTGACAGAGATGGATACAGTAAAATAAAATTACGTACATGATGCATCAATCCACAACAGCCCTAACAACATCAAGATTTGATAAGTATACCTGTATTATAACGTGAATCTCATTAAAAAAGGAAAATACGAAGGGAGTTGACCCATCAGCCCAGTCCAATTGTATTATATCCTCACTTCCTTAATGTGAGCCACAGAAGTACCTGTACTCAAATCAAAGGTGTACATGGCTCAACTAGCAGCCACCCCCTCAGCTCTTCAAGTGAAGAGCAAAAAAAAGGACTTCTCCTTCCTACAATAATTCAACCAACCCTCAGCCCCACCACCCCCAAAAAAAAGGCAAACTCAAGTGCTTTTCTGTATTGGCAGTTTTGTATAGAAATTGCAGAGCAAGTCTTTTGTCACGTCACCTAAAACCCTTTGCTCCCCGGACAATTGCCCCTTGCTTCCCACCATTTCTATGCTATTGAGTAAGAGTATCATAAAACATACATTTCAGCACGTAACACATTTGCAGACTGATAACATGAAAAGAAGGTAGGTCTCAAAGGATTTGGGCCCATGCCTTTGTTGGTGATATTCTCTACATCAGTTCCTTAACAAGTTGAGGCACAGAAGCACTTATACTGAAGGTATCATGAAATGCACATTTCAAGGGAATGTAACACATTTGCAGACTGAAAAGTGAACATTGTAAAACAACCCACAGGGGATTACAACCCTCCCCCCAAATGCACTGGCACTGTATAAACCAGTTCAAGAGTACATTAAGCCATGGAATAATTTAATCTAATGGCATTAGCTTTGCCTTTTTTCAGATTTGCTTGGTGGGACGTAATGGTACTCAGCTCATATGTGTAGCCATTTGCAGTATTCATAGTGCATGATATGATTAGACTTCATTTGGCCACATGATGATAAGTGCCATTTCTCATTGGTTACATTTGGGCATTGATACTGTTCTTTTTGGCTCATCACCCGATATATGAACATTTTGTTTCATAATCCCATTTAGGGCATGTATATGGTATTTTTGACAAGATAAAAGGTTGGAAATGGTAGTAAAAGACAGATGAAAAGAGAAAACACCCTCAGGGTAGAACTCAACGTGAGCAAATAAGGAATGTGCAGGATGGAGGACTAGGAATAGGAATATATCCCTCAACTTCTTAACTCAATAATCCTGTACAAATCCAAAAATGCTTGGAATTATTTAGCGACATTAATCTTCAGTGATTTAGCAGAAAAATACACATTTTATAGGTTCAGAGCTTCATAGAAAAATAGGTTATTGATCTGTGAGAATCTTTGGAAGCCTACCGTGCATTCCCATGAAGTTTTTAACATTTGAATTCTCAGAGATGGGCAGAAAATTTACACATTACCCCTGTCCATAATGAACATGGATGCTAAACCAAGGATGAATTTGCAGGTTTCAATACATTCATCCCGATTATGTTTGCATATAGTAAGGAAAGTACTTTGCTTTATGTGGAGAGGAAGACAATTCCAAAAAACTGGTATGCTTTGTGATACATATCTATCCCTCCACCATTTTGTATTTATGTTGCAGAAGAGTAAGATTTATTGAGCAAGTGTTTATTCCACCATTGGATTTATGGATGTACATCAGATCACACCTCAGTAGCCTGTATGATATTGGGAAGCATACCTCCCAAACTCCAAGTGCAAGAAATCTGGTTAAAGGCAATATATTGGGGAGACAAAGGCTCAAAATAGGGACAGATTTTAAATATTGCTCTTATAAACTTAGAAAGTCGCCAGTAGGCTTTGCATTGGTGTGCATTTTTCTGAAGGCTATGATATCTAAAACTTAAATGTCTGTCATTATTTAGTGATCTCAATCCTCATCGATTTTCCAGAAAACCACAGATTTTAAAAGGAACATGCCAAACATGTAAGGCAAAAATCTAGACATTCTGTGAAAACCTGGATAGTTGAGAGGTATATTGAGAAAAGGGTCAAGGCTTTAAGACAATTATTATAATTTTTATGATTTAGGCCCTTGATGTTCTTGATGAGAATGATTATGGTTGTTCAAGTTGTGTTAAATGTTTGGACAGGTACATACAAAAGGGGCATTGCACAGAAGATTGGACTAATAAGTGCCAAATATAGTAGAATGTTCACACCTCTGGACCAAGAAACCAAACCCTTGCTAATAAACTGCAATAAAAAAGGACTTTCTTACAATAGTGGTATTTGTAAGACAATTTGTTGTTCACATAGGTTCCCATGTCCCTAACTACCATATCAGTCTTCAGGGCTGTGGTGTTGATGTGATAGCTACAGTGGACATCATGCCCGCCAGAGGAGTCTATTGTACATTTTTATGGCATTTAGTTTTAGTCCATAGTTATAACACCATCTGTTTGTTTGAGAAATGTCCTCTAGGAGGATCTTGGTATATTCTGGAGAGTTTATAATGGCATTAAGTTTACAGTCATCTGCAATCATGGTCAGCCAGAAACTATTTATATTAGCTTTGGCCCTTGAGACGTAAATGTCATAGAGAAGTATCTCTAGGCCCAAACCATGGGGTATGCCTTTTGTGAATGGTCTTTTGTAGGGGGTAGAGCCACCTGCCATAATTTCCTGAGTTCTATTTGTTACCAAGCTTGCTATACAATGAGTTGCATAGGGAATAACATTTAGCTGGGATACCTGGGAGAGTTTATCAGCAATACCTGAGTGTCTTATAATGCTGAATCCCTTTGTGAGGTATAGATGTGTGGTATGAACTGATTTTTCCCTCATCCATTGATTCAGTAAACTTCTTAAAGAAGTTGGCCAAGTTAAGGAGGCAGGATGTGCCCTTGCTAATACTAAAATGGCTTGGGTTAAGAGTTTGTAGTTTATCTATGCCCTTATTTATTAATTCCATAGTGATCCTCTACTTAGCCTTACAAATCAGGCTGGTCAGACTTATGGGTACATAATTACCCATGTCCACTGATCCCCCTCCTTTATGCAGAAGTATGACTGTTGCTATCCTCCAGTTATACTGCACAAAGCCTGTTTGGACACTGATATTGAATAGTGTCTGTAGGAGTTTAGGCAGGTCCTATTCCATGTTGGTCAGTATGCAGCCTGACATGTTACCCATCCCCATAGAAGAAACATTCTTGGGTTTGGAAAATGCTTTGAGATAGTGTGCTTGGGAGATTGAAGGTGTACTGCTCAGCTGTTTACTTTCTAGCAGAATGTCCTGATTTTTGCCTCATATATGTTTGGTCTGTTCCTTGTAAAAGTTATGGTTTTCTTGCAAATCACTGATGGAAGTTGCTAAATATTGAAATACATTTCAGTTTTAGATTTCATATACTTTAGAAAATGCATACTAGCACAAGTCCTGTTATTCTAGTCTTCTTCTTCTTCTTTACTGTCTTAATTTATAAGAGAAATATTTAAAAATTATTCCTATTTTTGGGCCTTTGTCCCCCCCATTATTTTAGGCATGTTCCAGATTTCTTGCACGCAGAGGTTGAGAAGTATGTTGGGGAGGGTGGATGTTGGTATGTAATGCAGGAATGTAGAAAGGGAGGAAGAGTGAAGACAGTGCTTAATTTATTCACTAGAAGACCACTTATGTCCTCAGGTCTGAATATGTGATATTATTTAATATTAGCTCTGTACAGTGTTTGTCATTGTTTCTTAGGTTGCCAACATGGCTTAACAAAGGCTTTATGGTTGTCTTTTGACTGGGTGGTTATTTTTACTTAATATATTTAGCTTTAGTTGATTTTATCAGGGACCAGAGTTCCTTATTAAGTACTGCAAGAGCATTGCTGACATCTTGATTGCTACATTTATTATTGCATGCAATGAGTTTTTTTTTTCTTTTAATGATGAGCCTGTTTATATTTGGGTCCTACAATAATGGTTTATTTTTTTTAATTTGGCATTGTATTTGCTTCAGAATGGGATAGATGCAGCTATGCAACTTTTCACATGTCCATAGAATTTAGAGGTAAAGGATTCCACATACACAGGAGGCCATTAGGTTGGTGGGGTATGCTGAATTTAACCAGATCATCACTCATTTTTGTAGATTAGCCCTAGCATGTTCTTTGAACACCAAGGTATCTCAGGATGCTTTCTGCTTTAGTCTTATGATGAATCTGACAGTTTTGTGGTCTGATTTGATGAGGAAGGAAGTTACAAATGGTGGGGAAGAGAGCTATCCTATATTGGGAGGGCCAGCTATCCTATATTGGGAGGGCCAGCTATCCTATATTGGGAGGGCCAAGTCTGTTATTTTGTCTTCCATAGTTGGGATTTGGACTAATTGGTCCAGAGAGTTTGCATTTATTAAGTACAGAAATCTCTGGACATAGATGATGTTAGGGGAAGTATAAGTTTCCCAACTGATGGAGAGGGAGTTGAAGTCCCCCAGGAGAATGGTGTTTGGCCTAATGCATAGGGACTTCATACTAGTCAGGTAGGAGGTATGGGCAAAGGGAAACACAGAGGGGGTCCTATAGTCAGTTATGATGTGATAATGGGGTTTGTTAATGGTAAGCTGGATGTGGAGGAGTTCCATGCACTTATTCTGTCTTACAAGCCTGAAGGTGAGATTTTATTTTATGACTATAAAGATGCTGCCACCTTTAGTGCCTTCATCTGTGGTGGGCCTGAATGCATGGTAAGTATTGAAACCCTGCACTAACGGGGTGCTCTCAATGGTCTTGAAGCATATCTCCATAACAATGAATATATTGATCTGTTCCAGGGTAAGCAGTGCCTGTAGGGAGTGCAGTTTTTTTAAGGCTCCTAGTATCAAGCAGCAAAATCTTTATGTTATTCAGATTTTGTTTTGTTAAGTCCAGAAGCTTTTGATGACAGATATGCCCTACAATGACTCCGTGGGGATGGAAAAGGCTTAATGCAATATAGAAAATCCTTGTGGAGACAGGTGTAGGCCATCTTTGACAAAGCAGTTAGGACTATCTGCCATCTCCTCCCAGGCTGATATATATTGGATCTCCCTTGAATGACACCAGAACCTAATACAATTGTTGAAGTCAATAATCTTTTGTTCCAATTGTTGAAGTCAATAATCTTTTGTTCATTTTGCAACATCATTCTCGATGATTGTAAAATGCTTCTCATGGCTAAGTTCATGCCTATCTTGGTCACATATTGCAAGGGCTCCATCATTTCTCTCTACATATAATCCAGGGAGGTATGTCTCAAGTTGTTTACTACCACGTGTACTATGACTGTCTCATATAGGTACTTGTGGTGCAAGGACATGAGTGCATGCATAATGTGGCAAATCCTAGAATGCAGTAGGCATATAACCATGACCCTCCCTTTGTTCATCCTGGTGAAGGGTGCATCACTTTGTCTCACTAAGGAGTCATTTATGACTAGGATGTTGGAGTGTGTGGTGATTTGCCTTATGAGCTTTTGAGTTGAGACACTGAGAGACTTAAATGTATGCTTCATGATGTGTGATGCCTGAGAGTTTGTGAGGTGTTGCTAAGGAGAGTTTTTTCTTAGGTTACATTTAAGAGGCCTTTAAGGTTTAGGAAAGTTACTTTTAAGTGCCTCAGTCTATGTAGGTATATGTGTTGGTCTGTATTGTGTGTTATTGGTATACTGTGGTACAGCCTGTTTGTCATCCATTGTATGATGAACACATTAGACTATAAGAACCAATCATTTAGAAATTATTCAAATATCTGGAAAGTTGAACAGGATGGGTGAGACTCTTTTCTTTTGTGTGACAGATGCCATTTCATATTTTTTAGAGAATGGCAGGTTGGGAGGAAAATTGGGAAGTAAAAGGTGGATTAAAGGGGAGATTAGGCATCAGGGAAAGGCAGTCATGGCTAACAGGGTATGAGGTAAGACAGTGATGGGGGAAGTCAATGGTGAAGGAGTCAGGCAAACAGGAGGAAGACAATGGTGAGGGGAGGATTGTACAACACACAGATGTGGACATGGGTGCAAAAGGGAGGGAAAGACTAGGTAGACTAGGTTGGGGGATAGAACTGGATATTCTCAGATGCAGTCTTTGCCAGTTTAGTTGCTGTTGGAAATTATTCATCAACCTGGGTAATACAACCAATAGGTCCTGCATCAAAAGCTAGCATCACCACAGGGCATGGATGTGACTCTAGGAGATGCTGGAGCATACAGCCAATATGGCCATCCAACTTGCTATCTATTATCTCTCACATAAGCTCTGCCAGCTCTTGATGGGTAACAAAGGTGTCACCCTCACTTGCACTGCTACTGGCAGGTACCTCTGCAGCAGCCTACAAGGGAGTGTTATAGGACACAGGTTATGCAGGTATAGCAGGATGCGTGGAGGCAGCTGAGGCAGGCCGAGACCAAGATGTGCTGGGTCTTTTTGGTGGTGGTGGTGGTGTTCCTTCCTGTCAGGGGGGAGACAGACCTTGCTGGTGGGCTAGATGCAAGCTGGTGTAATGCTGTATATAGTTGTAAAAGAAATCTGGAGAAATAAACAAATAAATACATAGAAGTATGTAAGCGAAAAGATAGGGACAAACAAAGAAGGTGAAGGAAGAGAAATACAGACAAAATGAAAGTTACATTCTTAACCATGTTGATATTGATACAGTTAAGTATGCACTTTTAATACTAGTACTTAAGCAGCAATGTCATATAATCAACCAATTTGTTTGAATGTAGCATATGGGGGGTTTGTTACAAAAACATCCTAAAATGCAGTCTGACATTAAGCACAAATTCATATCATCAACCTATTTGTCTGAATGTAGCATATGGGGGGGTATTACAAAAGTCATACTCACATGCAGTCTGACGAGACAATATTAACTGCAGGAGTTATTTATCAAGACACCACATTTGTGCTTGTGGCCACTGATACAATATGAGATTTAACAATAATAAAAATGAACATATACAAAATAAACACGCTGATCCCACAATAAATATGCCCATCTCATGAGACAGGCAAGGGGCAGATACTTATTCTCTATTGTGGAATGCCCTGCATTACTTGTGAATCTACATGTATGGATTGTGTAGTCTTACAATGATGTTAGTGGGATGACAAATATAGTTTTCCATGACAACAGAATGTGTGTGTGTGTGTGGGGGGGGGATTGAACCCACAGCCATCCTAAAAATGTCAGAGCACATAAACTTAACATGATGATCCACTTGTCCACCCATACAGAAGGAGGAGGCATGCAGACATTCACTTCAAACATTATACAGTCATACTAAAACTAAGCTATGCCAGTACTGCCAGATGTGGTACTGTTGTATAAAACCTTTACATAATTGTTTTAATGCCTACAAGTGTTATTATGAAAACAGAGACATTTTTTTATGACAACATGTATATTCACACCAGCACACTCTTAGATGGTCTAGGCTGATTCCATGTATCTGCCTATTTATTTCTATCTCTGCAAGGCTAGAGATATAAAAATGACCTAATGAATGTGGCATGCAGCAGTAAGTTATTTAGGTAGGTGAAAGATGTTATACTTGCAGTACTGAGGTGTTGATTGTGACATCTCACAGTTGTGTTAGTATACAGATACTGTTTTGATTTGTATGCAGATTGTAGAACAAAGGACTGCAGATCATTCTATGTAGGAAAAACTGCATGCTGAAAAACAGAATTTTGAACAATTTGTCCTCTGTAAGACTAAAACAGGAACACAATGCACTTTTCCAGCACATTTCTAAGTATGAAAATCATAAGTTTAAGTTTATGGTTATACAATGTGTAAATAAAAACAAAATGGGAGGTGATTTGATTAATGAGACTGAGTTGAATGAAACTAAAAGGATTATTGAGCTAGCAGCATACAAAACCCCATCTTTAAATGGGGTTATACCTTTAAGACCTGCACTAAAGAAAAGGAGGCTACGGTACTTAATGTTAACTGAAGAGCTATATAAAAACTACAGTTTAATTTGTGTTTTGTATCTGAAGAAAGGCTTGGTCCTGAAAGCGCTCATTCCTGTGTTTATAACTGTGTTTTAAATAAAAGTTTTGAAGCTGTTCAGCATGGTGGCTAGTACCTGCTTTTTTCTTCTTTCCTTTGGAATCTTTGTGGGCAGGCAGCCTTTGGTGGAGTATCTACAGTTCTTTTTGGTTTGGTAATGTCATAAAAGTTATGACACAACATTTCCAATTTAAACTGCAGTATGAACAGCATAGTATTTGTCAGCTATTTCTCCCATAACATATATTCCTAACTACTTCTCAAGTATTCATGAAAAGGGAATCTCACATGCGCTAACACTTTGCCATCATTTGCACAAATTAGTTTCTCAGTGATGCACTATGTAAACAGTTGTTTAGCATGTCTTACTATGGTTATTGTCCAATATTATTGAGACACAACCTGGCAGTACTCCATCTCATCAAAGCCAGTCATAAACACAAAAGAAGGTAAGGCATATGTTCTTCACTGAGGAAATACTCAGAATCATGAATGTCCAGAAGCAATGCACTTGCAAATAATATCTCAACAAATGGTCCACTGTTAAGTACAGTATAGAAATAAAGAGCACAAATGCAGTGTTGGATTTTTTATGGCTTTATACTGACACTGGATACTGGTCATCACTGATCAAAACACATTGATATTGTCAGAAAAATCTAGTACTGTGGACATCAATTCATCAGAATATAAACACACAAACATTAATTAATAATAGTTGGACTTGTGCTGTGGTGCTAGCATTAAGTACTGTGTTCTCTAGCTTGTGTGATTGTGTGTATTCAGTTAACTCTCATTCTAGAGACAATTTTAGAATAGCATGTGAGACACCCCTAGTGTTTTGGAGGTGAAAAGAGTGTCGGATAGAATGATGTTTATGAAGCTGGAAATTGATGGTGTAATGATGAATGTTGTTAGTGCATATGCTCCACAAGTTGGGTGTGCGATGGATGAGAAAGAAACATTTTGGAGTGAGTTGGATGAAGAGGTGATGACTGTACCCAAGGGTGAGAGAGTGGTGATTGGAGCAGATTTCAATGGGCATGTTGGTGAAGGGAACATAGGGGATGAGGAAGTGATGGGTAGGTATGGTGTTAAGCAAAGGAATGCAGAAGGTCAGATGGTAGTGGATTTTGCAAAAAGGATGGATATGGCTGTGGTGAACACGTATTTTAACAAGAGGGAGGAGCATAGGGTGACATACAAGAGTGGAGGAAGATGCACACAGGTGGATTATATCTTATGTAGGAGGGCCAGTTTAAAGGAGATTGGAGACTGTAAAGTGGTGACCGGGGAAAGTGTAGTTAGGCAGCATAGGATGGTGGTTTGTAGGATGACGTTGGTAAGCAAGAAGAGGAGGAGGAGTGTAAGGGCAGCACCAAGGGTCAAATGGTGGAAATTTAAAAATGGTAATTGTGAGGTGGAGTTCAGGGAAGAGTTAAGACAGGATCTGGGTGGCAGTGAATAGTTACCAAATAGCTGGATAACTACAACAGAGCTAGTAAGGGGGACTGCAAGAAAGGTGCTTGGGATGACATCTGGACAGAGGAAGGATGACAAGGAGACATGGTGGTGGAATGAGGAAGTACAGGAGAGTATACAGAGAAAGAGGTTAGCAAAGAAGAAGTGGGATTGTCAGAGAGATGAAGAAAGTAGACAGGAGTATAATGAGATGAGGTGCATGGCAAAGAGAGAGGTGGCGAAAGCTAAGGATAAGGCATATGAAGAGTTGCATGAAAGGTTGGACACTAAGGAAGGAGTAAAGGACCTGTACTGATTGGCTAGACAGAGGGACCGAGCTAGGAAAGATGTGCAGCAGGTAAAGGTGATAAAGGATAATGAGGAAAACATACTCACAAGCGAGGAGAGTGTGTTGAGCAGATGGAAAGAGTACTTTGAGGGGTTGATGAATGAAAAGAATGAGAGGGAGAGAAAGTTGGATGATGTGGGGATAGTGAATCATGAAGTGCAATGGATTAGCAAGGGGGAAGTAAGGATAGCTATGAAGAGGATGACGAATGGAACGGCTGTTGGTCCAGATGACATACCTGTGGAAGCATGGAGGTGTTTAGGTGAAATGGCAGATGAGTTTCTAATCAGATTGTTTAATGAAATCTTGGAAAGTGAGAGGATGCCAGAGGAATGGAGGAAAAAGTGTTTTGGTACCGATTTTTAAGAATAAGGGTGATGTGCAGAGCTGTAGTAACTACAGAGGGATTAACTTGATCGGTCACAGCAAGAAGTTATGGGAAAGAGTAGTTGAAGATAGGTTAAAAAGGGACATGATGATTAGTGATCAGCATTATGGTTTCATGCCAGGAAAGAGCACTACAGATGCGATGTTTGCTCTGAGAATGTTGATGGAGAAGTACAGAGAAGGTCAGAAGGAGTTGCATTGTGTTTTTGTAGACTTAGAGAAAGCATATGACAGGGTGCCTAGAGAGGAGTTGTGGTATTGTATGAGGAATTCGGGAGTGTCAGAGAAGTATGTAAGAGTGGTACAGGATATGTACGAGGGTAGTGTGACAGCGGTGAGGTCTGCGGTAGGAGTGACGGATGCGTTTAAGGTGGAGGTGGGATTACATCAAGGATCAGCTCTGAGCCCTTTCTTATTTGCAATGGTGATGGACAGGTTGACAGATAAGATCAGACAGGAGTCCCCGTGGTCTCTGATGTTTGCAGATGACATTGTGATCTGTAGTGAGAATAGGGAATAGGTGGAGGAGACCCTGGAGAGATGGAGATATGCTCTAAAGAGAAGAGGAATGAAGGTCAGTAGGACTAAGACAGAATATATGTGTGTAAATGAGAGGGAGGACAGAGGAATGGTGAGGATGCAAGGAGTAGAGGTGGCGAAGGTGGATGAGTTTCAATACTTGGGATCAATACTTCTGAGTAATAGTGAGTCTGGACAAGAGATGAAAAATAGAGTACAGGCAGGATGGATTGGGTGGAGAAGAGTGTCATGAGTGATTTGTGACAGAAGAGTACCAGTAAGAGTGAAAGGGAAGGTCTACAAGAGGGTAGCGAGACCAGCTATGTTATATGGGTTGGAGACAGTGGCATTGACAAAAAGGCAGGAGTTAGAGCTGGATGTGGCAGAGTTAAAGATGTTAAGATTTGCACTAGGTGTGACAATGGTGGACAGGATTAGGAATAAGTATATTAGAGGGTCAGCCCAGGTTGGAAGGTTTGGAGACAAAGCCAGAGAGGCAAGATGATGTTGGTTTGGACATGTGCTGAGGAGGGATGCTGAGTATATTGGGAAAAAGATGCTAAGGATGAAGCTGCCAGGTAACAGGAAAAGAGAAAGGCCTAAGATAAGGTTTATGGATGTGGTGAGAGAGGACATGCAGTTGGTTGGTGTGACAGAGCAAGATGTAGAGGACAGGAACAAATGGAAACAGATGATCTGCTGTGATGACCCCTAACGGGAACAACTGAAAGAAAATGATGATGTGAGACACTCCTTCCAACATCTTCTTCTCACCATACACTGATTATGTCATCTGCTATAAAGTGTTCTCTGACAATATAAAAGTTAGACTTGTGCTGTGGCACTAGCATTAAGTAATGTGTTCTCTGTCTTATGTAACTAGGTAGATGGAGTTTTAATCTCACTGCACTCAACTTGTGAGCTATGGCTCAATTGCCTGTCATTCTGAAAACTATTTGTGAGCAGCATGTGAGACACCTCTACCAACATCTTCTTCTCACCATACACTGATTATGTCAACTGGTATAAAGTGTTCTTTGGCAATATGAAAGTTAAACTTGTGCTATGGCGCTAGCATTAAGTACTGTGTTTACTAGGCAGGGAAAGTATGCAAGGTTCCTTACCATGTCCTGGCCAGCTACATCTCACCCTTTATGACCCACAAAACTCACAGCTTTTACCTAGACCTACTAGAGGTGCATACCATCCAACCAAATACCTTATTCATGGAAGACTTTAACTATGGACTGGGAAGGGTAAACTGCCTCTAATTCACAGACCTAACATTTCCAGGACTTTATCAACACAAACACCCTAAGCCAGATATTGCACATTGTAACCAGAGGATCAAACATACCTAGTAATCACCAACATAGGAGAGCATTGCACCCTCCATGTCACATTCTCATTGGTGAGGTTGGACCATAAAGGTGACTCCTTTAAGATAAAAATAAACCTGAAAAACCCAGCTAAACTCATAACAATTAGGAACATTCTAAAGCAAACTACATTATATCGAGTGACAGTTCTTTCAAAATGTACAGCTCCTCCAAACCCAGAGAACACAGTTATTATGCAGAATTATTTACAAAAACCCTGTACAAACATTGTACAAACATGTACATTGCTGCATTGAGTCTGCCATTACAGAAATAAGCCCAGATCTGACATCAAAAACAAACCTTGCTCACGGAATCACTACCTTAACAAGGTATATAAAAAAAGAAAAAAAGTCATGGCCAAAATCAAAAAGAACAACTTTAATAAAGACAAGTGCAATATGATTCAACTAAACAAGAATCTAAGAGGTCTAATAAAGTCCAATAAGGTAAATTATGATGTTAGGATAGCCTCCCAGGCTAAGGCTAATCACAAGACCTTTGCTAGCTATGTCAGGAACCTTAAAGGTAACACTCAGCAGAATGAAGAACTGGAGGTAAATAGCACACCTTTCACTAACTTGGGGATATAGCAAATACTGGTTGATAAATTTATCTCTATCTTCCACCCCCATTTCCTGCCATTACCCCCTGTGAAACCCCTTCTAGCATATCCTACCCCAATTATCAACAGGCAGCAGGTCTTGGTAGCCCACGCTAAGGCCAAACACACTGGGGCAGTAGGTCCCAACAATATCCCTGGGTGTCTCCTAAGTAACGTAAAACATGACCTAGCAGGACCACTTGAGACACTCTTCAACTACAGCCTCAAAACAGGTTACATACCATGTGAATGGGAAGCCAAAATTGTCACCTTTGTTTCTAAAAGTGGATCATTAACTGACCCCAGCAACTACAGACCCATCAGTCTGTCAAGTCTAATATGCAAAGCCATGGAACGAATTATAAGAATGATCAACAAGGATACTGGCAACCCAAAGACACTGGATCCATCCCAGTTTGGCTTTGTTAGGGAAAAGTCTTGTCTACTCAACCTGCTAGACATCTTCAAGAGGGTCACTAAAGCTAAGAATAGGGGGAAAATGTTGCATATTATCTACCTTGACCTTGGCAAGACATTTGACACAATACCATACTCAGGTATATATTATTGACAGACTCTCAGAACTAGGCATAAATCCCAACATAACTGACTGGATTGTTGCCTGGGGCACAAATAGGACCCAAGAAATCAGGATCAGTGAGATCAACTCCACCAGGAGACCTGTCACCAGTGGAGGACCTCAGGGTTCAGTAGTGGACTTGCTCCTGTGTATCATCTACTTCCCGGAAGTCAAGGATAATGTCAAAGGCCTAAGGCTCCCCAAGCTTACAGATGACAGTACACTGGTAGCTATCATAGATTCCCCCATGACAACAACATCCTACAAGATGGACTAACATAAATAAATCCACAGATTAAAATTCAACACCAAGAAATGCATTATGGTGCCCTTTGGGAAATCATCCACCTGAACTAATTACTCCATCAATAAAACACCCCAAGAGTTGACCTGATAATTAGGGATCCGGGAACATATGTAGACAGTAATCTAGCCTTCAACCAACAAATAGCAAAGATCGCAAGAAAATCATTCTGTATTGCCCATCTCATAATCAAGGATATGGCATCCAGCCCAAGTAAAGTTATAGTACCACACTATTCAGCAATTATCAGACCCATCATTGAGTACAATTCCCCCTTTGGCATGTACCTAACAAGGCACTTGCAACAGTTGGAATGTCATCAAAGGTTCCCAAACAGGAGAATCCAGAGTATGAATGCCCTGTCCTACACAGACTACCATAAGGCCCTATCTCTATACTCAGTTTCTTACAAGTTACTGAGAGTTGATCTATGCCTGGCATGTAAAGCATCCTCAGAGCCAGCTTTGATGGATCTCTTGAACATCCAAAAAAAAACAAACAGCACAAGAGAAACTTTGCCTGTAACATAAACAGAACATGCTGAGTAGATCTATATGTATTTCAAAGGATCCCCGTGATATGGAATAAGCTCCCCACTTATGTGAAGCAGAGTTCATCCCTGACCCTATTGAAATGAAACCTTGATCAATGGATGGGAAATTGCAAATTCTCCCCCAATCTAGCCCCCAAATCTTTGAAGGACAGAGGCCAGCAGTAAGTAAATTCATCCCCAGCTAATATACAACCCCCCACATAACCCTTAGCTTCCTCCTTACTAATATACCCCACCATATAGGCATCCATGGAACTCACAAACCAAAGTGGGTTGGGTTGCACTACTAGGCTTGTAAAGACTCTGTTTGTTGTTAGCCTAGTATAAACTTATGAAAATATCATCCTATAGGTTCATAGGTTCATAGGTAGGTACTAGGCATTTATAAGCTTAGCTGGAATGTGTTGGCTTTCACCGCCCCTTAGATTAGTTCCCTGTGCCTCTGTCCAGCAGAGCTATTGAAGTGATACCTGGGCTAAACTTTCTGTTTCCCATCCACTCGTCAAAGTTTCTCTTGAAGAGGGTTAGTGAGGAGCTCTGTCTAATGTAGATTGGAATCTTGTTCCAGAGCATGGGAAATCTCTGGGACAGGAATCTATCCCTCCAGCACATCCTATTTATTGTTGTGGTGAGGTTTAGATCCCTGGAGTGTGTGGCTCGAGGGGATATGTTTTTTTTTTAGGTGGAGCGTGGAGCATGTCCATCAATTCTGGGTTGGACATGGCCTTGTATGTCAGGCAGAGATCACCTTTGAGTAGGCAGTATGCAACCGAGTACAGCTGGAGTTTCTTCAGTCGAGCTGCACAGGGCATCTGATTGAGGCCAGTGATCCTCTTGGTGATGAACTTCTGTGGTCTTTCCAGTTGTTGCAGGCGTCTTGTAAGGTACATCCCAAATGGGGCATTGTACTCTATGATGGGTCTGGTGAGTGATGCATAGAGGGGTCCAATGACCTCTTTTGATCTGGATGCAAACCCTTCTGTGATTAGGTGGGCCACATAGAAGGATTTTCTAACCACTTTGGCAACGTGATTATCAAAGGAGAGGTTACTATCTACTTGGGTCCCCAGATCCCTTATTACATCTTCCGTATTTAGGGGGCTGCCACCTATGTGATAGTTTGTGGGTACTTTGTTTTTTCCAAAGGAGATGACTGTGCACTTTTTGGCATTTAGCTTGAGACCATGGTTTTGACACCAGGCATCTGTCTCAGTGAGACTCTTTTGGAAGATGTCTGTGTCAGCCGGAGAGTCAATTATAGCCCCTAGCTTGCAGTCGTCTGCGAACTTGGTGAGCCATAGTCCTCCTGTGCTTGCCTGTACCTCTGGGAAGTGTATGCTGAACAGGAGGAGTCCTAGGACTGAGCCCTGGGGAATGCCACTTGTAACCAGTTTAGAGTCAGACCTAGCTCCTGTAACTCCTACCATGTGGGTTCTGTCTGTGAGCCAGTTGGCAACCCATCTCGTGACGTAAGGGTTTATGTTCAGGCTGGTGAGCTTGTCTATAATACCTGAGTGGGGAATGGTGTTGAAGGCCTTTGCGAGGTCTAGGTAGGCTGTGTGTACCACCTTTCCCTCGTCTATAGCCTTGGTAACTATCTCAAAGAAGTCCACCAGGATTAAGAGGCATGCTCTACCCTTAACAAAGCTGAACTGGGTTGGGTCCAGTGTTTGGAGGTTTCCAATGTCTCTGTTAATGAGATCCATGATGATGCACTCCATAGCTTTGCAGACCAAGCTAGTCAGGCTTATAGGGCGATAGTTCCCGGGGTCTGTTGTGGCTCCACCTTTGTGGAGTGGAATAACCGTTGCTGTGAGCCACTCTGTGGGCACATAGCCTGTGGAGAGGCTGAGTTTAAACAGTGTGTTTAGGTGAGGGGTTAGTTCATCTTTGAGCTCATGTAGGATGCAGCCTGGGACACTGTCCGGTCCCATTGATGTTGTGTTTTTGGCTTTGGAGAGGACTGTTTTAACCTGAGTGCCTGTGATTTCAGAGGCACTACATTCTTCTGGTATAGTTATGGGCCCTTTTGGGGGTGAGAGGGGGGGTGAAGTTTGCACTAAACCTGTCTGCCAGGATGTTGGCTATATCAGTCGGTTCAGTGTATTTTGTGCCATTCTGCACTAACTCCGAGCAGATCTGAGAATTCCCACTTAGATTCTTGACATAGCTAAAGAATGCCTTGTGGTTATCATTGGAGTCCATGGCAATTTTTCTTTTGCAGCTAGCCTTGGATGATTTTATGAGGGAATGTAGTTTCTTGCTGATACTGATAAGGAATGTCTTCCCTTCTTGGGAATTTACTCTTTTCTGTATTAGTTTCCTCCTTCTATTGTATAGCTTGTTTATGGCAGGGGTCCACCAGACTGATTTCCTTTTCTTGGAGGAGTGAGTCTTGGTTTTGTTTGGGATAGCACAATCTATGCATTATTGTAGGTGCCCATAGAGTGCATTAGTAAAGGATTTTGCAGCTTGGACAGTGTTATCCTTTAGCATGGGGGCTTTGAAACTTCCCACCTCAGTCTTAAGTAACGTGAAGTTTGCTTTTGAAAGTTTTTCACTGTGGTTTCTTTGACCGGGGGTGGTGGCAGAATGTGGATATCCAGAGTGATTAGTTTATGGTCAGATCTAACCAGCGAGGGGTTGACATCTGGTGTGGAACACCGGTCGCCCATGTTGGTGATGACCAGGTCCAATATGTTGTCACCTCTGGTGGGGGTGTTAACCAGTTGAATCAGGGTGTTTGAGTTTATAAATTCTAGGAAATGTTGGGCCAAGGAGTTCGTACTTGAGTAGTTCTCCCATTTAATGTTTGAATAATTGAAATCACCCAATATCAGGGTGTTTGGTAGGACCTTTATGTTTCCCAGTGTTTCCAGGAATGCAGAGTGGGGTCCTGAGACATGGTGGGTGATCTGTAGCAAGCTATAATTTGAATAGCAGTTTTGCCAGTTGTTAGTTGCACGTGGATGATCTCTAAAGCATTGTGCTGTTCCACTAACCTGGAGGTGTGGGTATCCATGATGAATATGGATACTCCGCCGCCTTTTGTATTTTGGTCCAGGTTTTGTGGCCGAAATGTATGGTATGAGTTATAGCCTGGTAGTGTTGGGGTGCTCTCTGGAGCCTTAAACCAGGTTTCTCTTACTGCACATATATCGATTTTCTCCATACTGAGGAGTGCCTCGATTAGTTTATGGTCAGATCTAACCAGCGAGGGGTTGACATCTGGTGTGGCACACCGGTCGCCCATATTGGTGATGACCAGGTCCAATATGTTGTCACCTCTGGTGGGGGTGTTAACCAGTTGGTCCAGGGCGTTTGAGTTTATAAATTCTAGGAAATGTTGGGCCAGGGAGTTCGTACTTGAATAGGTCTCCCATTTAATGTTTGGATAATTGAAATCATTCAATATCAGGGTGTTTGGTAGGACCTTTATGTTTCCCAGTGTTTCCAGGAATGCGGAGTGGGGGTCCAGGGACATGGTGGGTGATCTATAGCAAGCTATAATTTAAATAGCAGTTTTGCCCGTTGTTAGTTGCACGTGGATGATCTCTGAAGCATCATACTGTGCCACTAACCTGGAGGTGTGGGTATCCATGATGAATATGGATACTCCCCCGCCTTTTGTATTTTGGTGCGGGTTTTGTGGCCGAAATGTATGGCATGAGTTATAGCCTGGTAGTGTTGGGGTGTTCTCTGGAGCCTTAAACCAGGTTTCTGTTACTGCACATATATCGATTTTTTCCATACTGAGGAGTGCCTTGAGTGCGTGCATTTTGAGGTTTAGACTTCTGGCAGTGAGCAGCATTACCCTCAGTTTTTTTTTTTACTTGTGCTATCTACAGCAGTGGGTTTGTCTTTTGAGCCTTGCCTAAAAAAGGCACTATGGGGTGGCAAGAGACTTGACCAGTATTCAAAAGCCTAAGGGTGACAGGTGCAAGCCGTCTCTAGAAAAGCAGCGTGGCTTGTCGAGCATGTCATCCCAGGCTGACAGATACTGGATGCCCTTTGAATGACACCAGAAGCTTAGCCAATTGTTGAAATTGATAATTTTTTCTCTATACCGTGGTATCATTCTTGGTGAGGGCAGGATGTTACTCAGCGTCAGAGTCATACCAGCCTGGACTATGTGATCAGAGCTCCTCCATGTCTCTTTTCATGTAGTCCACGGAGGTACGGCTCAGGTCATTCACACCAACATGGACAATGCCATAGTCATATTTGTACTTGTTCCGGAGTGACCTGAGTTCTTGTGTTATGTAGCTGATCCTGGCACCTGACAGGCAACTAACAGTAACTTTCTCCTTGTTCAGCCTAGTGAGTGGGACATCAGTGTGCCTGACTATAGAGTCACCTATTACTAGTGTGTTGGGTATGTTATTTTGTCTTAAGGGCTGTGATTGTGTGGCACACTGGTTTTGTGAAGTATGTGTTTCAAGGTTTGTGTTGGGGGGTGGAGGTTGCTTGGATGTCTGCTTTGGAGGTCTCTGTTGCTTTTGCAGATTTTTTATTTAGAGCCTCCAAGTATGTTTTTGTATTTATGTGTGTTTTTTGCCAGTGCTGGTTTCATAGGTCTATGTAAGACTGGTGGTGTGATGCAAATAATTCCCTTCTCCTCTTGAATGTCTGGTCCAGGCTTGGGTTGAGAGAGCTTAGCCTCTAGTTTGGCTGTATAATTGCATCTCTCGCATGTATTAGTGTTTGGTGGAAGGAGGAGAGGTTTGTCTGTGTACATGAGGCAATTGTAACATTGCCTCAAAATGCCCAGATTCACCAGTTGGACTGGAGAGTACACCTGAAACTTCCCTTTGGACATGCCTGGATAGGTACAGTGAACTGTTTTACTGATTGGCTGGTAAGGTTGAATAGAGAGCCTTGTCCTTCTCTACAGTATAGGGGTCTAGTGCTAAGGTTTATTAGTGCTTGCTATGAGTTTTGGGCAAATGCAGGGATAAGAAGAGAATGATTTGAGTGCTTAAGTTGAAAGTTTGTCTAGTTCCAAGGGACAAATTGAAGAGTAGACTTTGTGGAGCTGGGAATACTTATACCCTTGCTAACCGGCGCTGCCTGGCGTGCTAAACCACGCAAATGAGGGTTTTATAGCAGGGGTATGAAAGAGATAAAAATTAGCTCAAAATGGCCAATAAATTACTAATTTCTGGGCTGAAACCACTCCTCCAGGGACAGATAGGCTGATCAAAGTTCCCTCTCTCACAGTGAACAGAGAAACTTCCTTCTATCCATTTAAGGTATGGGCAAACACAGAAACTTGTAACACAGCCCTGAATTCAGCACTAACCTGAAAACTGGACTAAACTAGCTTAGAAAGGTGGGAAAAAAAGTTTTTTTTTTTTTTTTTGTTTTTGTTCAGAGAATAAAGCAGATACAATAAAAAAAAAAAAAACACTTTAAATGCACAGAAATGGCTATCACACTTGAGTGTGTAGCCTACAACAGTTAAACAGGTAATTTAAACACAAAAACAATGTTGTTAAAGTTCAGGCAGTAAAATAAGAACAATATGTAGCTGAAACAAGCTTTTTAAATCACAGAAACTCTAGAAAATTGGTGTTTTAGGCAGCAAGAAAATGCAGAAAAATGTCTCTCTTTTGTCTCTCTGCTGCTGTAGAACTCAACATGGCACCAGGCAGGAGCTTGCTGAGCTGTATACTAGCACACAAACCTTGCAAATGAGGGTTTTATAGCAGGGAAATGAAAGAGATAGGAATTAGCCCAAAATGGCCAATAAACTACTAATTTCTGGGCTGAAACCATTCCTCCAGGGACAGATAGGCTGCTCAAAGCTCCCTTTCTCACAGTAAACAGAGAAACTTCCTTCTATCCAAGTAAGGTATGGGCAAACACATAAACTTGTAGCACAGCCCTGAATTCAGCACTAACCTGAAAACTGGACTAAACCAGCTTAGAAGGGTGGGAAAACAAGTATATTTTTTTTTTTTTTGTTATTTTTTTTCAGAAAATAAAGCAGATACAATCAAAAAAACACTTTAAATGCACAGAAATGGCCATCACACTTGAGTGTGTAGCCTATAACAGTTAAACAGGTAATTTAACCACAAAAACAACTTTGTTAAAGTTCAGGCAGTAAAATATGTACAATATGTAGCTGGAACAAGCTTTTTAAATCACAGAAACTCTAGAAAGTCGGTGTTTTAGGCAAAATTAGCTAAAGGCAGCAAGAAAATGCAGAAAAATGAAACCTAATCACTCCAAAGTCTCTCTTTTGTCTCTCTGCTGCTGTAGAACTATGCAGGGCACCAGGCAGGACCTTGCTGAACTGTATGAACAGCAGTGGACTTGGAAAGAATTGGTAATGCACAGCCACTACCACTGGGAACCCTGCTGTGAGCATGAAAACTGTTCGTATTTCTCACAACTGTGAATGTCTCCTTTGTTCTTGACCACTGGCACTAGTATGCTTATTCTTCAGTCATCTGGGATACGTCTTTCTCTCCATATTGCTATAAGTACCCTCAGGAGCCATTTCTCCCTTATTTCAACCAGTATATCATAAATGCTTTGACCTCATCTATGCCTGCTGCTTTCCCAGACTTCATTTTTGCTAGTGCTGTTCTTACTTCTTCTAGGGTAGTCTGCTTCTCTTCTTTCACGATAGGCTCGGCTTGGGGCTGTACAGCATATGTGGGCATCCTGAGACCATAATATTAAAAGACCAAAATTCTGAAGACCATTGTGTCTAAAAATCTTGTATATCAAGTCCCTCTGCCACTGTGAATGCAAGAATGAGTGCTAGCATAGGTCCTGAAAAGAAGTGTACCCAAATGAGTGCTAATATAGGTCCTGCAGAAGTTTGATATTGTGGTTTTTATCATTTGGTCTTTCAATATTATGGTCTCAGGATTATGGATTTTAATATTGTGTGTATGCATTTGTATGTGTATGCATGTGTATATATGTGTATACATATATATATATATATATATATATATATATATATGTGTGTGTGTGTGTGTGTGTGTGTGTGTGTGTGTATATATATTTATATATATATATGTATATATATATATATATATATATATATATATACATATATCTATATATGTATATATATATATATATATATATATATATATATATATATACTTTATAATCCCAAAATTCTGAAATATCGAATTTCAGAATCCCGAGATTATAAAACCAAAAGCTCAAAATTCTGAAAAAAAAAGAATATACACACACATATATATATATATATATATATATATATATATATATATATACATACATGTGGGTCTACGTCAAAAGCTTGAGTTTTCAGCTACTTGAAATTCATATTGTCAACATGATATGATCAAGTTTCCGAAAACACAAACTTCAAAAAACAACAAAATTCCACCTTTTTTTTCAATTTTTCGCAGGCAGGCAAGCCACCTGCACCTCACCATGTGGGGGGACACCCTTTGCATATATACCAACTCCAAGATCATACTACAGTGAGGAAAAGGGTCAATTCTCCGATCCTCACTGTACCACGATCATATCATCTCGACAATATGAACTTCGAGTTTCTGACAAAGCGAGCTTCTGATGGTGACCCATATATATAATATATATATATATATATATATATATATATATATATATATATATATATATATATATATATATATATATATATATATATATATATATATATGTTATGGAGCATATTTCTCAGGATGGAATTTTCCTTCAAAAATGACAGCCAGTAAATAATATGCAATTTGAAACATCAAATAAAAAATGTATGCCTGCTACCACAGCATGTCATCATGCCACTCTAGAAATGCAGACTCAATGTGCAGTTTTACATTCTTTGTTCTTAGCCTTTAAACACCTGTGAAAACCTGTCTTATCATGCGTCTCTCATAAATAATATACATGCCAGGTTCACTGGTTATGTTCTGTAGGTTTTGTGGATCTTATTCTATATTTTTATTTTGATGCTCATGCTGGAACATAAATACAGTACAGTATCCTGGAAATATTTTATATGAACTTTCTAGAATTTCTCTGTTTCTGAACCCCTCAGATCATTCCGTCTTACTGTACCGCCAAGTAAGTGGGAACACTGGCCATCAGATTGTTCAGAATGTATCCAGCCTTGTTTGCCTGCAATTCTAACCACTTCAAAGACTGCAACTGTTACTTGGGAAAGTGGATAATCTGACAAATACAGGCCACCCAAATATGCAGCTAGCAGGGACACAAGGTAGGCTTCTGATGCAGTGTCTAGCTTGGTATTCCTTGGAAGACCCTAATAACCAGTCATACAAGCACACTGCCATACAGGGCCAGCAGTAACAGGGTGACTATTCCTTTAGAGGTTGAAGTACTTGCCTGTTGTGTCCACCACTGGTGCTACTCAAAATAGCACTCTGCTAACTCTAGGAAGGTGCTTGAACATCAGGGTCAGTTAGGCTATTTATAAACATTATGTGCAGCTCTTTAAAGGGATTCAGCATGATGTTGCTTGTCTGCATTCCTGACACTGTGATTCATACAACTGAATCATGCTACAGTCAGGACTGCGGTCAAGTGACATTGCATGCAATTAGTACATTGCACAATGTTTTTGAATAACATAACCCAGCCCAAAGACTTTCAGCAGTCTTGAAATCTCAAAGCTCTTTTTAACTCATGGTGGTACACTACATCTGCTCCCAGCTCTGCAGTAACACCAAGGAGCAATTGGTTTAAGTTTTGCCATATATTTCCTTGACTATGGAGAAGGAGACTTTAGAATATTATGTAAATATAGGGACATAGTCCAAATTTGTGTTGCTGTTATCTAGAACACTGCTGCATAACTGGTGGTGGGAACATACATGGTTGTAAAAGCAGCTTTGCCCGAACCACGGGGGACAGCATTACTGCTATAAATTGACTTACTTTGAATTAAAATGATTTTATTAACTTTATTTTAAATAACTACACTATGTTTGCTATTTATCCCTTTAGGCAAACAATGCAGCGGCAGGAAAGAGGGGTCAGTCTGCTTAGAGACACAACCCTAAATGTAGTTACATGATTCTGATTCCATGACTTATACAGGTTGGACCTGCCCATCTGAAGTTGTTGGCAGTATTTCTGAGTTTTGAACAAACTTGTGGAATGGGATTATGTACATATGTTCTCTGTGCAGAAAGCACTGCTACACAATGGGGTAAGACCATGTACCCCTTTTGCAGCTACTGTTATGTATCATAAAGGGTATTGCTACACAGCTTCACTGTGCACCATTCTGTCTACATAGGGCACAATGTTTATGAATAGGACTGCATCTCCTTACTTATCCCAAATGACTGAGCTGGCAATGACATCTCACTTCCATTTCTCCCTGACAAGCTCTTCTGGTACATGGACCTGCTCCCCAAATCCATGTTCTTGGGATTGCAATCACATCTGCATTCCCTTTCTGTTACTCAGCTGGCTACATCATCTGAAAACATAAGTCTCAAACTCTAAGAGCAAGAAATCTGGACAAAGTTATAAAGAAAAGTGGGACAAAGGCTCAAAAATATTGACAATTGTAAATATTGCTCTTACAAACCTTGAAAGTTGACAGAATAACAGGTTTTGCATTAGCATGAATTTTCTGAAGGATATGAGGTCTGAAACTTAAATGTCTTGTCATTATTTTTGAACATCAGTCTTTAATGACTTACCACTAATTTGCCAGAAAAACATAATTTTATGAAAAACAGACCAGAAATATGAAGCCAAAATCTGGACATTCTGCAAAAATCTGTACAGTTGAGAAATATGTTAAATTTTGAAAAGAAATTTTTTTCTCTAGTTTTTCATTGCACAATAATTATTATATTATGTTGTGCAAACGTATCCTGTTGATAGAGATTTCCTTTGGTAAACAGAAGGAGCTAGCTTCCCTGTAACATATGATACCTGACTGTCATTCCTATAAGGCCTTTCAGAACTCATTACCAGTACTTACTCCATTGTTTGCATATTCTACTTCACTAGTTCTTTAAATAGCACAGTCAGGAGAACTGCTTGCATTAAGTCACATGTAAAGTTCTAACTCTGTGGGTAAGACAGTCTTTGGAACCACCAAATCTTATTCTGGTGTGTGGAGTTTTATGATTCTGCACATTACACGCGTCTATGCTTTCTTGTATACTGTCACGTCAGTCTCCTCCTTGGTAAATCACTTCTGCATGAATTATTTTGAGAATGCCTGGAAGTACACAGGGCTTAGGACCAAAAGCTTGCCCCAGGACCCAAATCAGCATGCGTTTGCAGATGAATAGCTATGTTTAGTTTCTGTAATTCTGGCTATCAGTCTACCATCTAAGCCATAAAGGGATAAAGTGGTTATGGACATAGTGCACAGGTAATTAAAGCAAATGTAGATCATGCCAATGAAATGATAGTAGTCATTACGTACCATGTGACACAGTACTGAGATGACCATTTCCAATGTCTTTGTAAGGGAGATGGACTAAGTCTGCAATGAATAGTGCCTAGGCTGAGAGCACCAAGTTATTCAAAAAGGATGCAAAATAATGCATAGAAAATGTGAGACTTTGCAACACTAATGAATGGTCTAAGCCATGGCAACTTTTTTTTTTAATCAGGTTCATCACAATATCATCATCATGACCTATTTCTGTGAAAAGCCTGAAGCAGTATTCAAAATAACGAGGGAAAATTCCCCCAGGGGACTGGAGAAATTTTGCTGCCTTTTTCAGTTTAAACAAGTGTCATTGATTCTTTTATACTCACCAAATTACCAGTAACAGCTGGGACCTCAGTAAAATGTGTTATCCAAAGAATGATGCCTCAGGAGTGCAGCACCACCCCCACCCCTGCCCATGTTAATCTACAGTGGCAGTATTGGAACATTAAGGAAAGCATCTGCTTTGGCAAATAAACCCACAGCCTTTGGATCTTCCTGACATCAGCTGCAAGTTCATAGACTGTTCATAGACTAAAGCTCTGCATGTAATACAATGGTACAATGGCAGCTGATAGAAAAACTGGCACATTTATGAATCAGTAAACATCTCTGCAACTGGATCCTGGACTTCCTTATTAAGACACCACAGAGGGTGTGTTTAGGTAAGAACACATTAAAGTACACCACAATTAACACCGAGGTTCCACAGGAATGTGTTCTCAGCCCACTGTTATTCATCTTCCTGACCCACAACTGCTATGCCAAGCACAAGTCCAACCATATCATTAAGTTTGCTGATGACACCACAGTCATGGGGCTCATCACAAAGGAGGAAGAAAGGGCGTACAGAGAGGAGGTGATATCTCTGATCAGTTGGTGCAAGGGGAACAACCTTAACCTGAATGTAAGCAAGACCAAAGAGATTATCATCGACTTCAGGAAAAGGAGGACAAACCATCTAGTGCTCAGGATCAATGGTGGAGTTTGGAGAGGGTTAAGAGTATGAAATTCCTGGGTGTACACATATCAGAGGATCTCTCGTAGTTGGGAAACACCAGCCAATTGGTCAAGAAAGTGCACCAACGACTCCTCTTTAAAGAAGGCTGAAAAAAGCTAAGCTTCCTCCTCATATTCTCTCCACCGTTTATAGAGGTGCAATAGAAAGCATCCTCACCTGAACTTCACAGTGTGGTTTTGGAAGCTGCACAGTTACAGAAAGGACGGCACTACAAAGAGTGGTGAGGGTTGCAGAAAAGGTAGCAGGTTCCAGTCTTCCATCAATACAACATCTTTATTCTGCAAGAAGCATCTGAAAGGCCACCAAAATAATACAGGACAATATGCATCCTGCGCATGGACTGTTTAAGCAGCTGTTAATGGGCAGGAGATATCGCAGCATCCACTGCAGGACTACAGGATTCAGTAACAGTTTATACCTTACAGTGATTAGACTTCCAAACTCTGGCACTAGTTCCAGGGGTCTGGACACATAATAAGTCAATATATAATAATATTTATTTGTGCAATATATACTTATATTCCAAATAAGTGCAATATTTGTTTATTATATCCATAGTCAGTGTGACGGCCATGCCCTGGCCCAGCAATCAAGGAGCCTCAATCGTCACCACTAACACCAGGAAGGTCACCTCCTAGAAGAGGAAAGGATAACTAATACACACAGTAAAGTACAATTTCCCTTAAGTGCACACAGAGATCACAGTCAGTCTGGGGCTGGCTGCTCCCTTGCTCACCAGGTCCCCAATAAGACTCCCCACTGGCACAGTTATAGGGTCCAGGTCTCAGCCTAACTGGGCAAGCTAGAACCTCCAGTACCCTCTCTGTTCAACCAGTGCTTTGTGTCCCTGCCCAAGTAGTTGACACAACACACACACACTTTGAGATAAGTATTTATACAACTTCACAGACACTCCTGGAAAGGCTGACACAGATTCTCCAGCTGTGCCCCTTTACCCAGACTATACAGTAGTAATTACTGCTACCACCCAGTTAATAATATCAGCTACTATAAGGCCCTTAAAAGGATGTCCAATTATTACTGTGCAATATTAATATCCAATGGTAATGTGACTATACAGTCTAAGGCTTATTGGAAGGGCTTAAACAGTAAACTCTATAAATGTATAATGTACTCTAAAGCATACTTCAGCTCTACACAAACCAGCCACAGGTAGAAGTTTTTAAAAATATTTAATAATAAATAATTAAAACACAAGACAAATCTACTACACCACAGAGATATCCAGGAGTTCACAGATCACACAGAAACTTAAAATAATATTGTAGGAAAGATCTGATTATACGAAAAATACTTAATCTAACTTTCTAATCTTTAGCTAATCTTAGAGAAAACATAGTGCTACTATCCTACTTACATGCATAAAGAGCATAGGCAATGCTGGTAAGTTAGATGTCCACAGTCAAAATGCTCATAGTCTCTTGTGAGAAATAGTATTTAAACATTACTAACAAACATGTCTCTAAGGCCCTCCCAAAATTACATCTTTTTGACACTTAGGTTTTCCCAGTATTCATATTGCATCATCTTAACACCTGGTCTGAGTTCTCAGACCACAAACTGCATTATTTAGCAATCTAACACCTCCTTAGAAACTTACAACGATAAAAGACATTTCACATGTATATGCTAACAGAAACTAAAGCAATAAAAGCACCTTCCACATCTAAATTCTGGTCATAAACTTTAGCCTTAAAACAATGGGCATGAAATCTTCATCCAGCCACTCTCGGGTCGAATTCTAACATGAAAGGATACAACATGGTTCACTGGGCCAGTAGAATGCAGTTCCACATTTAGGTTCATAGGTTCATAGGTAGGTACTAGGCTATTGGCCCAAGGGCCTATGTAAGCCTAGCCAGCAAGGTTGCATAGTTTATGCCACCCAAGAAAGTTACTTTTCTGTGCCACTGTCCAGCAGAGACACATAAGTGATCCCCGGGGTGTATTTCCTATTTCCCATCCACTCATCAATATTTTTCTTGAAGAGTGCTAATGAAAAACTTTGCTTGACATAGATGGGTAGCTTGTTCCAGAGTATAGGAAGTCTCTGGGACAGGAATCTATCCCTCCAGCGTGTCCTGTTTATTGTGGTGACAAGGTTTAGGTCCCTAGAGTGTGTAGCTCAGAGGAATTGGGATTTCTTTAGGTGTAGCATGTCCAACAGCTCTGGGTTTGACATAGCTTTATATGTTAGGCAGAGATTACCTCGGAGCAGGCGATATGCTACTGAGTAAAGCTGGAGTTTTTTGAGGCAGTCAGTGTAGGGCATTTGTTTGAGGCCAGTAATCCTCTTTGTGAGGTACTTCTGTGGCCTTTCCAGGTGCTGCAGATGTCTTGTGAGGTACATTCCAAAAGGGGCATTGTACTCTATAATGGGTCTAATGAGTGACGAGTAGAGGGGAATGATGACCTCTTTTTTTCCTGGATGAGAACCCTTTTATGATGAGGTGTGCCACGTAGAAGGACTTCCTGACTACTGTGGTGATGTGACTATCAAAGGAGCGACTACTGTCCACCTGGGTCCCAAGGTCTCTTATCATGCATTTGGTGTTAAGTAGATTGCTGCCTATGTGGTAGTTCATGGGTACAGAGTTTTTACCAAAGGGGATGACACTGCACTTTTTGGCATTGAGCTTGAGACCATGGCTCTGACACCAGGCATCTGTCTCAGTAAAGCTCTTCTGTAAGATGTCCACATCGTTTGGGGACTTGACTATGGCTCCTAGTTTGCAGTCATCTGCAAACTTCATTAGCCAGAAGCCTTCTGTGTTAGCCTGTACTTCAGAAAAGTAGATACCAAACAGGAGAGGTCCCAGGACGGAACCCTGTGGTACTCCACTTAGTCACTGCATTGATGTCAGATTTGGAGTCTGCAACTTTTACAGTGTGGGTTCTGTCAGTGAGCCAGTTGGCAACCCATCTTGTGACGTAGGGATTTATACCTAGTTTAGTGAGTTTAGCTATAATTCCAGAATGGGGGATGGTGTCAAAAGCCTTGGCGATGTCAAGATAGGCTGTGTGAACCACCTTACCCTCATCCACAGCTTTGGAGACTGCCTCAAAGAAGTCGATCAGGTTCAGGAGGCATGATCTTCTTTTCACAAACCCGAACTGGGTGGGATCCAGAGTTTGGAGGTTACCAATGTCTTTGTTTATGAATTCCATGATGATACGTTCCATGGCCTTGCAGACCAGGCTCATCAGGCTAATAGGTTGATAGTTCCCGGGATCAGTGGTGGCTCCCCTTTTGTGGAGTGGGATAACTGTTGCTGTGTGCCATCCAGTGGGCACAAAGCCTAATGCAAGGATATTATTGAACATGGTGCTTAAGTGGGGAGCCAGTTCGCTCTGAAGTTCATGTAAAACGCAGCCTGGGATGTTGTCCGGTCCCATGGATGCTGTGTTTTTGGCTTTAGAGAGTGCAGCTTTTACCTGCGTAGTTGTGATTACAGGGACTCTGCATTCTTCCTGTATAGATATGGGCCCTTTAGGGGGTGAGAGGGGGGTAAAGTTAGCACTGAACCTATCTGCCAGGATGTTGGCAATATTAGTTGGTTCTGTCATTTTCATGCCTTTGTGCTGTAACTCAGAGCAGATCTGGGTGTTGCCATCTAGATTCCTGACATAGCTTTAGAATGCATTGTGGTTGTCCTTGGATTTAGTGCCAATTTTGTTTTCGTAGCTAGCTTTGGAGGATTTTATAAGGGATCTCAGCTTCTTACTGAGGCTGACCAGGGAGCTCCTCCACTCAGGGGATTTTACTCTCTTTTGCAACAGTTTCTTCCTTCTGTTGTACAGTTTGTTTATGGCAGGGGACCACCAGATTGGCTTCCTTTTTTTGGAGGATAGCATCTTGGTTCTGTTTGGGATAGCACAATCCATGCACTCGTGTAAGTGCTTATAGAGTGCATTTGTGTAGAATTTAGCAGTTGTAACTGTATTGTCCATCTGCATTGGTGTCATGAAGTTCACCACTTCTGTCTTAAGAAGCATAAAGTTGGCTTTGGAGAATTTTTTTACTGTGGTTTCCTTAACAGGGGGTGGGGGCAGGATGTGGATATCAAGGGTGATAAGCTTATGGTCGGATCGGACCAACGAGGAGTTGACTTCAGGTGTGGAACACCAGTCACTCATGTTGGTAATGAATAGGTCTAGGATATTCAACAGTGTTTTCTTACATTTAAAAAACAAGCCTGTATTTTACATTTATTTAAACAGTTGATAGAATTATATATCAAATTCTATTTGACTAAGCTGGCAGCCTTCGCCCATCTCTAACCAATTGTCACAGTCAGTATTATTTAACTCACTCAAGTGCAATATTAGACAAATATATTAGGTATTTTAATCTGCAGTGTGTTTTGTATTACTTTACATAGGGTAGTTAATTTAACTCAGGGGAGGGTATTCTTTTCGTTTATGAGTGCTGGTAAATGTCTCTGCTCTTTCTTGCATGTATTGGGAAAAGTATTGTATTTGTTAGTTATGTTTATTCCTCTGCTGTGTGTGTGTGTTGTTTCACATTCCTTTATAATCTCAAGAATTGAGCTGATGCACGAAATTTTGTTTAGGCTACATGTGTGTATTTCTAAATGACAGTAAAGTTTACTTTGACATTGACTTGAAGTGTGCTAGTGCTGATCCATTGATACTGTTGTATTCAAGGCCAGACTCAAAGTTATGCATAGCAGAAGTAAAACTCAGTGTTGGAGTATACAGCCTGATGGAACTCAGAAGCAAAAGCAAGTGAGGAAAGCAACACAGAGAAACTAGTTCTGATTTAATGTGCAGGCATCTATTGTGGCAGAAATAATGCTTTGCAGTGTAGCTCTTTCTGTTCTCACTGTTATGTGCACTCTCTTTCATATATTCCGGCTATACCTTTCTCCAAGTCATCTCCGTTCAATTTCAGTCAAAGGTCTCTTCTTTTGAAAATCAGAATGAGTACATCAGTGTAGGTTCTTCTGCTTCAGACTGTTAGAACAGTTAGTTATACTGGGAGGGAGGCAGGGAAGGAGGGTGCAACTTATATGACAAGTACTCTCGAAGACTCCATCTTAATGGATTAGACTACCACAACTTGCAATATTTGTAAAAGCCACTAAGCATATTCCCCTTATTTCATTTGCTTTCATTTATGATTAATATAGTCAGTGTACCCTGTTATATTGTAGGATTTTATCTGCACACAATTAATTATGGTAGTACACCGATGCAAGTACCCATAAAGGAAGTGCTTTATGACCTAGAAGGAGCATATTCACATTCAGATTAACATATGTAATCAAAGAGTCAATTTCCTATCCTTTTACATAGCTAGTTAGAATATCAACATTTGCACTAGTGTTAGAATATCAACATTTGCACTAGTGTTAGAATATCAACATTTGCACTAGTGTTAGAATATCAATATTTGCATTAGTGATCCCCCAAAGACTCAAGGCCATAATCTTAAACACTTCAATTGAAAACAGAAGGCTAATGGTTATTGCAGGAAAATAATCCATCTAAAGATGCATCCTGGAAAAGAATGACAAAAGAAATAAAGCAAACATTATCATTGTAACAGAAAGTTTGGACTGCCTCATGGTAAAAAGAAGTTAGGAAAGTGGAATGTACGTTGCTCGTTTGTCAAATATGTTACCACATGTGTGCTTGTGTGTGTGTGTGTGTGTGTGTGTGTGTGTGTGTGTGTGTGTGTGTGTGTGTGTGTGTGTGTGTGTGTGTGTGTGTGTGTGTGTGTGTGTGTGTGTGTGTGTGTGTGTGTGTAATATGTGTGCCGCAGAACATATCATATGCATTTGCATATACATGTATTAAGTAAACCATTTTGATCTCAGGTTTTTATGCACTTATTGCATAGATGCACTGTCATGCTATTGTGTTTCACTTGACAAAACAACCAAGCAGTCATGACTGTGGAAATAATCAACAAAGAATCAGTACTTAGTTTTAGAGTTTCTTAACAAATTATAATATTTATCCTTCAGACTATTATTTTTAGAACATGTATACAACTGAATTCACTTTTAAGGTACTTCACCTGGGAAATACTGCTCCTTAATTAATAATGCTACACCAATAACTTTTAACTTTTACTGCATGAATGAATTAGTTGTAAATGACTACGATAATGCCATAAAAGACTGGCATGAAGAGATGAAATGTTCGGTCTTTCAACTGTAATTATTCAGCTGCACATACAAATAAAAATATTTTCAAATTTGAGAAAACAGCTTACAAAGCACTCCTTAAAAGCAAGCACAACTCAGAACTAGATAAATAAATAAAATAAAATAAAAACTCAGACCCTTTCTCTGTGTACAGTAGCACCATCACCTGGTAAAAAAACAAAAGGAACTGTGTTTGTTTTGAACTTTATTTTAGGTTCCTCATCTGGACAGACAAAATATATGACCATTTTTAACATGGACTGTACTAAAAAATATGAACTTTTTGCACTAATGTGAGTATTACAAATGAACCTGAAATCAGAACCAGAACTTGGAGATCCCCTGTTTAAAATAAAGTAGTAATGTTAAATTGAAAGCAGATTTAGAGCAGTCCTTTTTTGGGAGCCATTTTGCAGGTGAAAAGGTAATATACGGATGCCATCTTGTGGTGAATTTGATAACAGCATTTAGGTTCATTTAGGTTCATAAGTTCATTTTCATGCATTCTTTCAATACAGTAAAAGAACTTGTATCCCCCAGCACATCTCACAACATATATTTCCAAAATCTTTATTCAATTATCACTTGTAAAATAGGCAAATTTACATTCTTGAAAAAGAGAGAGAAGGATGAGGGAGGAGAGAGGAAGACAGACAATAAATTATTCAAACCTAATGACGTGTGATGTACTGCTTAACAAAGGTTTGATTCCCTGAGCTTCCATTGCCTAACTGTGTGATTCTGGGCAAGTCACTTCATCAGACACCGCTCTCGGGCTGAGTCTGAGAAAGGCCCATGGAGAAAAGTGCTCTACCCTGGAAAACAAACACAAATAAATAAATACATAAATAAATAAATAAAAGGAAAGGGAGAAAGAGACTGGTAGGAGGAGAAGGATCATCAATCCAGGAACCACATATATTCAACTTGTGACAATGTTGCAAATTTTGTTACAGCAATTACAGATCAATAAGTATGTCATTATCCTTAGGGTTGCCTGCATTTCTGCAGTCTGTAAACACTTGACACTTTTCATGTTATTTTCTCCTCATACACTCTTCTGTGTCACTGTTAGACAGAAGTGCAGTATACTAACCTCGAAAAAGGGCATAGCAAAATTAATTTAAAATGGGTGGCGAAAGCCATACACACTCTGGCTAGGCTTATAAATGCCCTAGGGCAGATAGCCTAGTATGAACCTATGAACCTATACGAATTATAATTCATAGAAATATAACTGTACACTTAACAATAATGAGTGCATTGCTTCTCTTTGTTAAGTCATTCAACTGACTTTAGGTTGCAATTGAAAATCAATTTTTATGATGTAGAACTATGAAATTATGATGAATTCTTAAGTCTGAACATTGCTTGAAATGCACTTCAAGCATGACAAATGAAAACTGCTTTCAAATAGGCTGCCATACTGTTTGAAAATGCTTTTTACTGTGTTTTTTTCTGTCAAAAAGTAACGTCTGTGGACTGGTAGCATGACCAGCATTAGCCATTTGCCTTCCCTGGGAAAGAGGCACCATTTTCGGCTTGACCAAGGAACAGATTGTTATTCTCACCTTCAGTCCTCCTTCTAGCCACAAAAAAAAATGTTAAGCAAACAGCCTTTGCCTCCATAGCAGGCTATTGATTTGTTTCAGCCACAGGTAGGCGACTCTGATCTGGCCATTTGTTGCACCTTAGACCACTCATCTTTTTCCCTGAATCACTCTAGTGTACCACCTACAGCCACTGTGGACCCCACTTAGCTAAGTCCTCTGCAGTTTTTGGAGTCCCCTCAGTGGGCAACGGGGAAATGCTTTTGTCAGTCCTGGGAGAGGGAACAAGGAAGGTTTTCCTGCTGTGTTGAATGCTGTGCCCATCCCTGGGGGAGCAGCAGCTGCCATTAGTAACTTACCTGGTCTAATTTTTCCTGTCAAAAAGAAATAGAAAACTAAACATATATCTACTCCTCAAATTTCTTTGGACAGGAGTAGTTTACTGGGACTGGCTCAGGGTGTAATTCAGGCTACTGATGCTTCTTGTAGAGTAGTGTCTGGTAAAAGATAGAAGGATGCTTCTTTTTCTGAAGAGATTCAAGGTTCTGAATCTGAACAGGAAGATGTGGGATGGATTCAGGGTATTTTCCCCATATTTCTGATTCAGACTCAGAGGATAGGTCAGTTTCTGATTCTTCCTGTGGGAAGTTCTCTTCCTCTGAAACTATTCTTAGAATATCACAGTGTTTTCAGTGGGAGATCACGGAGATATCTCAGTCCCTCAGAATATAATATGAGTTGTTAACAGAAGGATTTTCCAGAACCTACACCCACTCCTCCTGTCCTGCCTGCTTTAGAGGATGTTTGTCTTAATGCCTGCAGTGTTTCTGTCTGAATCTCCATTTTTCTCTTTGACAACAGATTGTTTCAGACAAATGGGTACTGAAAATCATTCAGCAGAGATACAGATGGCAATAAGAGAAAATTCCTCCTTTCCGGGGTGGGGGTGGTGGGGGGGGGTGATGCTTGGAGACCAGTTCTGTATCTTTTTTCCTAAGCCTGTTTTTGATAGTTCCCAAATTCAAAATTACGTCACTTTACAACCTGTCACCTCTTCTTCCTCTTTCAAGTTTTCTGGTAATACTAGACAAACAATGCTTATTATCACACCCCTATTCATCCCGACTTCAAATATTTCTTAGGGTTTTATCTGTCTGGATCACAATATCAGTTCTCTGCTTACCTTTTCAACTGTTTGCTGCACCAAGAGTGTTCACAAAGTGTCTGGCTCCAGTTATAGCTCATTGCAAACTACAGGGTATCCACATTTGTCCATATTTAGACAATTTGCTTATTTTTGCAAAGTTTTTTTTCAAAATGTTAGGAGCCTCTCTCTTAGGTGAGAGATCTCGTGCATAAGCTGGAATTCCAAGAGAACATTCAAAAGACTTTCTTGACTCCCTCACACAGGTTTGTGCTCCTGGGATATCACCTAGATGCCTCAGTTTGAAAAGCTTTTCTTCCCCAGGAAAAATAGATCTTTATCTAGATCTATTTATAAGGTTTTCCACTCAGACTTTGGTCACTCTGAGAGAATACCTCAGGATTTTAGGTCTAATGGCATATATGATTCTCATGATACCCCTGGAAAGATTCCACATGAGAAAGACACAGTGGTATCTGAAATTTCTGGTCCCAGTAATAGCATCTGTTTTCTTTTCAGATCCAAGTACTGGGGTTTGTCAGAAGAGAAATGTTTTGGTGAAGACAACAGATCTTCTTAAATCAAGGCCTTCACTTCTCCAGCACTCATCCAAAGCATTCAGTCACTGTAGATGCATTGTACTTTGCTTGGGGAGCAGTTTTAGGAGGGACAAAAGTGCAAGAGGTGTGTGACACCAAAGACAGATGCAATCACATAACTATCAGGGAGATGTTTACCTTATCAAGGCACTCAACACTCTGAACCATTTTTGATCCCTGGGACTTCTTCAAGTGTTACAGACAATACCCAGTCATGTGGTAAATCAACAAGCAAGGGGGTACCAGTTCATACCCCTTTGCAGACTAGTCATGTTAGATTGAGATATAGCTTCAAAGCACAGTCTTACTAAAGGCATCCTATATTCCGTAAGACCAAAACTGTGTGGCAGACAAGGGCAGACCCTCATTAATGGAAACTAGATTTGAGGTATTCCAAGATTTATGTGTGATGCCTGTGCACTGGCCCAGTAATCAAGGAGCCTCATTACTCACCACTATCAGCAGTTAGGGGCGTGCACACTGGGAGGGATAACAAATACGCACACAGCAAAGTACAATTTCACTTAACAGCACACAGAGATCACAGTCAGTCTGGTGCTGGTTTCTCCCTGTCTCTCCAGATCTCCAATAAGTCTCTCCACTGGCACAGCTATAGGGTACAGATCTCAGCTGAGTAGTCAAGCTAAAACCTCCAGAACCCTCTTTATTCAACCAGTGCTTCATGTGTCTGCCCAAGTAGCTGACACATATACACTTTGAGAATTGGTTTATATACAAACACACAGACACTCCTGGGGACGGCTGGCACAGGTTCTCCAGCTATGCCCCCTCCTGCCAGGCTATAAGGTAGTAATCACTGCCACCAACTACTCTTATCAGCTACTAAAAATGCCCTTACCAAAGGGTGTCCGATTATACTGTGCAATATTATTATTCAAATAGTAAGTGGACAAACAGCAAGGTGTGTTGTAATGGCTTTGTACAGTATCATCAAATACATGCAAGTACTCTAGAGCTTAAATTACCTCTACACAAAACAGCCACAGTTGAAAGGTTTAAAAATATTTAATAATTAATAATAAAAACACAAGACAAATCTTCTCAATTCAACACAGTGCTAGTCAAGAGTTCAGAAATCACAGGAAAATGCTTAAAATAATCCTGTAGAATAGTCTGACATAAATATAGAAAATAGCTATACTAAATCTGACTAAATTCCTACTTAACTCTAACAGCAATCACAGTTCTAAATAAATGTACATATAGAGAAAAGATAGAGTACTGGTGAGTGAAAATCCAAAATGCTCTCTCCTTCTCTCTGAGATCTAAATTGGTAATACATCACTGCTGACTCATTTTAGATTACATCATTCTTCTCTGGTTCCCAGGCTAACAAACTCAGAATTTTAATATTATTTATTTGATCTTGTACCTGGCCAGGAAACCACAGCAATAAAAGACATTAAATATGTAAAATCTAGCAATTAACTCTGGTCTCAAAACAATAGAAAGAATTCCATAGTCCAAACATTCTGTCTCCGAGCTCTGAGATCAAACAGACATACAGTGCTTGACTTATCAGCTTTCTTCCAGCAGAGTGCATTGTGGTTACATTTTTGAAGTTCAACATTTAACACAGTCTTCTAACATTTGATTTTTTACATTAATATTTACAAATGACGTAGAATTATTTACAAAATTCTATCTAGCTAGGCTGGCAGCCTTCACATGATGTATGTGTGGGGGAGTTCCTCAAGCAGACCTCTTTGCCTCCTCTCTGAAAAATCAACTGGCAAAAGAAAATAGATGGCTTTTCTTTTCTTTTCTTTGGACAGGAATGTTCCTGGATGTTTTTTGACCCTTTCCACTAATATCCTGTGTACTTCTGAAGATTCAGAAGGAATCTCCCAAGATCATTGTGGTGGCTCCCTTCTGGTCCAGACAACCATGGTTCTCACTTCTTTTGAAAATGTCCAGGGGCAATTACCACAAGCTTCCACACAGAATGGATCTAGTCTCACAAAAACAGGAGTGTCTGATACACCCCAACATCAATTATTTTCAACTGACTGCCTGAATTACAGGGTCTTAATTCATTTTAGGCACATATTTTCTAAGGATGTGCAGCAGATACTAATTGAAGAAAAAGGCTTTTCACTAGACAGTCATATATTAGTAAATGGAAAATATTTTTGGTGGTGCTAAGAGCATAACCAGCACCCATTCAGGGCTAGTTAGCTGTACAATATTTGTGTGAGTTACTATCTTATGGCCTTTCTTATTCTTCTATCAAGGTCCATTTATCAACCATTTCAGCATGTCTGCCCATGGATCCTCTTATTTCAAGGCAGTATCATGATAAAATGTTCTTGAAAGGGTTCTGAATAAGAGACCTCCAAGTAATCTGGTGGCACCACCTTGGGATCTTAATTTTGTGTTAGAGAAGTTAACACTTGCTCCATTTGAGCCAGTTAGTCTGTCTGACTTGAGGTTCTTTGCAAGGAAAAAAAACATTTTAGGGATCTGACTTCTGCAAGGAGGGAATCTGAGTTGCAAACTTTTATGGTGAGTCATCCCTACCTCATTTTCCATAGGGTCAGGGTTCTTTGATAACTAATCATTCTTTTATGCCTAAAGTGGTATCCAAGTTTAGTGTAAGCCAAACAACAAGCTCCCCATTTTCTTTCCTGAACTTAAAATTGAGGGGAAAAGGATACTCCATTACTTGGATGTCCACAGACAACTCAGGTACTATCTTGACAAAACCAAATCTTTCAGATATTTGGATCAATTGTTCCTTTCTTGTAAGGGTTAGAAGCAGAGACATCCTGTGTCAAAAAAAACTATTTCAAAGGGTTGTCTGTGGCTATTACTCTTTCTTATATTCACCATGACAAATCTACTCCAGACAGGGTCAAGGCTCACTCTACAAGGGTCTTGGTTTTATCTATGGCTTTTTGGAAAGGCCTACATTCTGCAAGTATTCTAGAAGCAGCTACTTAGTCCTCTGTACATACCATTACAAAGCACTATAAGCGTGAGTCCTTCTCTAGGTCTAGATCAAGTTTTGCTAGGACCATTCTCCAGGGGGTCCTAGAATTTTCTTCTTCCTCCTCCCAAATATAATTAGCTGTGCTGTTCTACCCATATAGCTAAGGCTACTGCAGCAGTGATCAATATGAAGAGCTTAGTACAGTTGTGTAAGGTGAACTTACCATAACAGTAGATGTTCGAATGATCACTGCTGCAGTGGCCAGCCCTCCTTCAATCCTCCTTGTTTTTTGGTGTGTTTTTTGTGCCAGAGTGTGGACATTTATTTTTTGTTTTTCCTAGCATTGTCCTTTCAGCACTCAGCCACCTTCTCTCTGTTGGCAGGAAAGCTCTGAAGGGCTCTGCACCCAAACTTGTGTTTTAGTCAGCTCATCTCAAGCTACATGACAGTTTAGGCACATGGAAGGTACCTTGAAGCTTTAGAAGCTGTCCAGCTGTTGTATCCTTGGCAGGATATTACCCATACAGCTAAGGATGCTGCAGCAGTGGCCATTCAAACATTTACTGTTATAGTAAGTTCAACTTACCCAACTGTGCTTTCTTTACTGGTCATGGGAGCTTGATCATTCTTTCTGTGTGTCTGTTAGACTTGGAGGTGGCTTATGACTGTGAACCCCAAAATATCATGTGTGGCAGTGCTGTAACAATATGGATTCCCCATGCCTGTGTTACATTCAGTCAATGTATCCAAGGAGAGAGTTATGTTTGTATTCTTAGCATTAAGTCAAACACATTCAAGTGAGTAACGTGCTCAGCAACATTTTGCCTGTTTGATTTACAGGCATAAGGTATCAAAACCGCAACCTACATTTTAGACCACTAATGGTGTACCCCAGTGTTCACCCTTGGGCCACTCCTCCTTTGCATCTACTTCTCAGAGGTCAATGCTAATGTTAAGAGCTTATGGCTGTAAACTTGGTGCCATCATAATTTCTCCAGAAGATACCAATATTCTTCAAGATGGCCTTTCTTATGTGAACAGTTGGTATCAAAGCTGCAGGATAAAACAAAACAAAATTATAGAATTGTACCCTTCAGCAAGCCTGTCATTCCCTGCAACTATCACATTGACAATGCACCCCTGAAAATTGGCATTGTAATGAGGGACCTGACAACTGATCTGAATTATGAGTTGTCATTCGACCAATAGGAATCCATTGTTGCAAGAATGTCCTTTTTCATTATGCAGCTTATTAGTAAGAATATGGCATGCAACCCCAGGGAGGTGGTCTTTCCACTGTGCACTGCACTCATTAAGCTGATCATTGAGTACAGTGTCCCTTTTGGTATACACCTGTCCAAACACATGCCAAAACTTGACTGACCACAGCACTTTTCCAATAAGAAAATTAAGAGCCTAAATCACAAACTTCTGTCCCTCTTCTGGGTATCTTACAGACTACTGACACAGCCTCTACTGACCCCGTACTTGCAGTAGATCTGAACAGTTCTTCCATAGGTCCAATAGTGACAAGATAAACATGCTTAGCAGATTGCAATTTCTTCTGGAACTTAAATAGAACAGACTGCAGGGACAGAGGTATCTTGCAGAGAATACCACTTCTCTGGCATGGTCTTCCTCTCTTTGTAAAACAATCTATGCCTCTTTCTCTGTTTTCAAGTGTAATCTGGATGAATGGATGGGAAGCTGAAGATCACACCAGGACTGGCCCAGACAAGGGACTCTAGGTTAATCATGCTAGCTTTTGTTTTTCCCTGAATGAATGAATGAATGAAGAAGTGATGCTTTCATTTTACAGTAAGTTTTACTGATTCTTTTTCTTGTTATGCAGAACTAAAATCATTGCACAAGCTTTCTTCAACTGCTTGTAAAATAGCCTTGTAAAGGGATTTTATATATGTGTGTGTGTGTGTGTGTGTGTGTGTGTGTGTGTGTGTGTGTGTGTGTGTGTGTGTGTGTGTAGGGTTGTTTCTTCCTTTCATTTGTGCTGACTTATACTGCTTTATATTTTATTTGGTCTTTTCAACCTATCTTATTTAGTGCATAATTATGAAAGTTGCTGATATAGTACAAACTGCAGAAAGATGCTGTTACAGTATTTTTTGCATAATGCATGTATTTGTAATTCACAGTCTTTCTATCTGTTTTGTTTAATAAATATGCAATTACCCTTTACTTTTAAAACACAATACCTGATAAAGTGTATGTGAACAATTTAGTTATATATACCATCTCAAAATTGCCATTTTATTATTATCTTGGATTATTCTTGATTTATTTATGCCCCTTAATTCAGAATTGTTAATATTTTCTGTTTTTCTATGAAACATAGCAACTTACAATACCTTATTAAGGTGAATATTAAGCAGGGTGTGATTCATTTGCAGAAGGAATAGAATACATAGCCTAACTGGAAAATCCTATGCCAGGTTGCAAGAAAGAAGATTAAACTCTGACTTAGAAGGAATACTCCAGATTCTCGTCTGGCCATGTAAGACTGGATTAGCTCTTTTTCCTTGTACAGTTACTGAAAGTGGTCTGGGAGTTTGGCAGTATTTTCCATATGTGTTTCTATTTATATATATATATATATATATATATATATATATATATATATATATATATATATGTGTGTGTGTGTGTGTGTGTGTGTGTGTCTTGAAGTAGGTGATACAACAGCACAGTTACCAGCCCTGCTACAGTAGGCCATTTAGTCCCTGTACTTGAGGATAAAGAATTCAGGTGACATTCTTGCATTTGAATCAATAGAGCTCTGTTAGAGGTACATCTTTTATGTTCTCCAGTACATGGCATATTAAGGGTCCCCATTTCTCTGGGAACTAACCAGGAAACAAGATAGTTTCCTCTCTGTTGTTTGCAGGTAGCATTGCCCAGCTTGACTGAGGTGACCACAGTCTTCAATATTTTGTGAAGCAGTTCATTGCTGTATTTTAAAATAGTATCTCCAAAGCAGATTTCAAGGTTGTCTCCAAGATTTATTTCTGCAGTTGTGGGTATATCAGTTACCTCCAGTAGATTACATTTAAGTGTCCTGGGGCCTTGTTCATTAGTGAAGGCATTAGGAACTAGACCAGCACTGATAGTGCTGTGGCTGTTGTATTGGTCTGTAGTGCTGTATTCAAGAATTACTGAGTTTTAGGATAAAGCTCACAGTTTGCCCTGCACTCTGTGTCTCTGTCTGCAGTTATTGCCCTGAGGGTTGAGTGGTAACCTAAATGATGGACTGACTAATACTAACAATGGAAATGAGATTCATTTGCAGGGTAGCTGGGATCTCCATAATGAAGTGTAGGAGCTCAGTAACCTGAAGGACTCTCAGAGCACAGCAAGTGCTTCTTGGCTATAAGTGGAGTTAGTGGAGGGGGTTTGGTCATATAGCAAGGCTACGCACAGGGTGTTTTCCACAAAAGGTGTAACGTGCATGGCCCCTAAGAGTTGCCCCCAAAGTAGACCAAAAACAAGTTGGAGAGATTACATTTCTCTACTTGCCTGAGAACTACTGGGGACCACATGTTATAAAATGGAGACAGTTACTGGATTAAGGCAGGCCAAGCTTGCTCTGCTCAGCTTGCTAAAACTACATGCCTTACCATGACAACAAATTTAGAAAATGGATGGATAGAAAGATGGATGGATGACTGAATGGATAAAAGGAAGGATGAAAAATGTCTGACACCTTCTACCTTAATCCCTTGGTTATAGAAAAAAATCAATACTTACCCAAAATTATACATACCATCAGGGATAGAAGAGTAGGGTGATAACTTAGTCTCTTGTCAATCCAGATGCTGTTCAGTGCATAAGGGCTGCCATCTCAGTCAACACATCTGGCTGCTGTAAGGATTACTTTGTCACTGACAACTCCTCAGTATGGATGTTACTGCATACACATTTTCGGTACCTGGGGTGTACCCAGGATTTTTAAATTTGTACTTACAGTTCCCAGCCTGCTGCCCAACAAGCCACACCCACATTTACAATGCTGACCAAGCCACTCCCCTTCATATTGCTGATCTCTGAAGAGGTCACTGGTAAGTATATGTTAGGGTAGCAGTTACTTACATGATGAAGCAGCATGAACATTTCATTCCAAAAGTGCATCTTTCATAAGTCAAAAAACAAAATACCTTTCCATTTACACTTCGGTAGATCTTACCAATTTGCACCTAAGATCATTTTTCTTCCCCTTTGCAGCTCCATACCCCTTTAGTAGCTCATTAGAGCTCTAATAGTGCTACTGAATAAAGGACTGGCAGGCTCTAGGCAGCACATGCTTCACAGTGTTGTGGTCTGTAGGTACAACATAAAGAGCTCTCCCTAGGTAACACTCAAGCTGTGAGTCACAACTACCTCCCTTTCACCAGCATGGGTCAACTGGCAATGGCTGCTCACTCCTATGGCTTACACTCACTAAGCCTTTTGGAATGGTAAACCTTACATTTCCAACAACAAATACATTTTGGCTGGGCTCAGTCATACTACCACTGACAATAAATGAAGAAGTGTAACCATGGGAGTCAATCAAGCAAAAACTAAAGCTGTTGAAAGTTACACCCTTACTACCTTACTTTCATTCTGTCAATCGCAAGCCTTTGCTGAAAGGAAATTGGTTAAAGCAAAATAACTGGCCTAAGCCTCAGAACCAATGGGGCTGCACATGCCCTAAGGTGCTTTTTTGGAGCTTTTTCCGGTCTTATGATTTGATGCTAGTCTGAACAAAATTATTGGAAAGGAAAGAAAAGAAATGCAGTCTTATACCTTTTTTCCAGTGAAGAAGTAAGTTTTTCCCAAGGCTTAATATTCACAGCTGACATGATACTACCCAATATACTGAGAAGACAACTGCTTGTCAAGACAAAGCATATCTACAAGTGCAGCCTGGCTCCTACCCTCCCATAAAATGAAAACATAGTCACCTTATGTATACCCCTATGCTGTTACATGCTGAAAGAACAAATGAAGTTACATATTGGCTTGATTGTGAAAAATGTTAAATAAATAATTACCACACTCTTCTCAGTCTCCTGGTAAGCTAGTGTAAGCCATCTTGTGTGCACATATAGGTTCATAGGTTCATAGGTTCATTCTAGGCTATCTGCCCTGGGGCAATTATAAGCCTAGCCCGATTCTGTATGGCTTACGCCACTCCTTGATTTGAGTATACTGTGCCCTTTTTAAGGTTTAGTTTACTGTGCCTCTGTCTAATAGTGACACGGGAGTAATCCCTGGGACAAACCTACGATCCCCCATCCACCTATCGAGATTCTTCTTGAAGAGATTCAGTGAGGTGCTCTGCCTCACATGAACTGGAATTCTATTCCAGAGTGAAGAGAGCCTCTGGGTTATGAACCTGTCCCTCCAGCAAATTCTATTTATTTCTGTGCTGAGGTTCATGTCCCTCGAGCATGTGGCTCTAAGGGATTTAGATTTACTGAGGTGGAGCATGTCCATTAATTCTGGATTTGACATAGCTTTGTATGTCAGGCATAGACCGCCTCAAAGTAGGCGGTATGCAACTGAGTAGAGCTGGAGTTTTTTTAACCGAGCAGCATATGGCATCTGTTTGAGACCCTTGATCCTCTTGGTGAGATACTTTTGGGGTCTTTCTAATTGCTGCAGGTGTCGGGTAAGGTACATCCCAAAAAAGGCATTGTATTCTATGATGGGCCTGATGAGGGATGAATAAAGGGGCACGATTACCTCTCTTGATCTAGATGTGAAACCCTTCGTGATGAGGTGGGCTATGTAGAAGGCCTTTCTAACCACTTTGGCAATGTGGTTTTCAAAGGAGAGATTGCTATCAACTTGGGTCCCCAGGTCCCTAATAACTTTCTCTGTACTTAATGGGTTTCCGCCTATGTTGTAATTTGTGGGCACATTGTTTTTGCCAAAGGGTATGACTATACATTTTTTGGCATTTAGCTTTAAACCATGGTGCTGGCACCAGTTATCTGTCTCTGTGAGACCTTTTTGATGGACATTTGTGTCAGCTGGAGAGTTGATTATGGCGTCCAGTTTGCAGTCATCTGCGAACTTGGTGAGCCATAGTCCTCCCACGTTTGCCTGTACCTCGGAAAAGTATATACCGAACAAGAGTGGTCCCAGGACAGAACCCTGTGGGATGCCACTTGTGACTGGTTTCGAGTCTGTCATGGCTCCAGCAACTCTCACTCTCTGGGTTCTGTCTTTGAGCCAGTTTGTGACCCATCTTGTGACATAGGGGTTTATATTTAAGCTGGATAGCTTATCTATGATGCCCGAGTGGGGTATTGTGTCAAATGCCTTTGCAAGGTCCAGATAGGCTGTGTGGACTACCTTCCCTTCATCTATGGCTTTGGTGACTGTTTCAAAGAAGTCAACCAGGTTCAAAAGGCAGGATCTGCCCTTGACAAAGCCGGACTGGGTAGGATCTAGTGTCTGTAGGTCCCCAAATTCTTTGTTTTATGAGGTCCATGATGATCCTCTCCATAGCCTTGCAGACTAAGCTAGTCAGGCTTATGGGGCGATAGTTTCCAGGGTCCATAGAGGCTCCACCTTTGTGGAGTGGGACCACTGTTGCTGTACGCCATTCTGTGGGCACATATCCTGTAGTGAGGCTGAGATTGTATAGCTGTTTTATTTGAGGGATTAGTTCCTCTTGGAGTTCATGTAGGACGCAACCTGGGACACCATCTGGTCCCATGGAAGCAGTGTTTTTTGCTTTGGGAGAGGGCAGCCTTCACCTGAGTATCAGAGATGTTTGGGAGGCAGCCCTCTGCCGGGATAGATACTTGCTCTTTTGGGGGTGGAGAAGTTTGCACTGAACCTGTCTGCCAGGATATTGGCGATGTCTGTGGGTTCAGTGTATTTTTTGTCGTTTAGAATCAACTCAGAACAAGTCTGGGAGTTGCATCCCAGGTTTCTAACATAACTGAAAAAAGCCTTATGATTGTCTTTGGTGTCCTGTGCAATTTTTCTCTCGAAGCTGGCCTTGGAGGATTTTATGAGGGATCGTAATTTTTTGCTAGTACTGATCAGAGATGCCTCCCTATTAGGGGTTTTGCTCTATCATGTAGTAGCTTCCTTCTTTTGTTGTACAGTTTATTTATGGCAGGGGTCCACCAGACTGGATGCCTGCCTTTGGATGATTGGGTCTTGGTTTTGTTTAGGATAGCATGATCCATGCATTCCTGGAGATGTCCGTAGAATGCGTTTATATAGGATTCTGCAGTTTGGGCCGTAGTTTCCACTGGCCCCGGGGCCTTGAAGGATTCCACTTCGGTTTTGAGAAGTGAGAAGTTCTAGTGCTGGTTTCTGACTATGGTGGGTACAGGGAATTATTTGGAGATGTTCTTCATCTACTAAGCTTGTTTCAAACTTCCACTGTACAGAATAATTTACTGCCAAACTCTATACATATGTAAATAGTTGCATATACACATTTGTCCCCTTTCAGAAATAAATACAAACCCAAATTCAAAAATAACCCCCATGAGCAGCATAATAAAATAAAAAATACTCAGTGCATGCAAAAATAAATCTAACTCTCAAAAAGCCAAAAACACTCTTGGTAAACTAAACAAGGAACTCTAGACAGTGACTAAATCAACCAAAGCAGGATGTGAGGTAAAAATATAAACTCAGGTGAAGGATAACCACAAAGCATTTTTAATCATGCTAGAAATCCTTGAAACAATGACCGGTACTACAGTGAGCTAGTAACAAATGATATTGCATACTTGGATAGAGTACATAGCCAATCCACTGGCCAACTAATTCAGCTCAAACTTCACCCTGCCCCATCATTCAATATTCTCAGAACAAATACCTGCATCTATAATCTCTTGAAATCTCTCAACAATTTCTCAAGTCTCTATATAAGGCTAGGAACATAATGTCTTTTCAGATTGGATAACACACCAGGCTGCCTACCAGTTAATCTGAAACATGACTTGTTGAACCCCCTACAAAGCTATTCAATACTAATTTCAAAATAGGTTTGTGCTAAATGAATGAAAGATTGCAGTATTCTCTTGCTTGAAACTGGAACTTCAACAGGCCCAGGCAATTATAGTCACACAAGCCTAACCAGTCTCATCTGGAAATCTATGTCAGCAATGGACTGTTCCTTGATCATGACATATTCGCTAGTGTAAGGAAATCCTTTTTCATTGTACAGCTTATAGTTAAAGGTATAGCATCCAGATCCAGGCACATCTGTAACACTTTACTTGGCACTCATTAGGCCAATCACTGAGCATAATGCCCCTTTTGGTATATACCTGTCCAAACACTTGTCACAAGTGGATGCCATCTAAACCTCAAACATTTAGGAATTAGTCCATAGCAAACCTCCTTCTACTGAGTTATACCATGGTAACATTTCCATCCCCACAGGCCATGTGAACACTGCTACCAATATGGAATTGTTCAAAGAAACCCTACACAATCATGTAAACAGCTGCATTGAGGCAGCTATTCATTATGGGTACAGCTGCACTGAGGCAGTTGTGAACACATGGAATAAGCAGAGAACTAACTCAAACAACAAGCCACCCTGGTGGAATCCCAATATCAACAAGTTGTATAACAAAAAGAAGAAAATCATGGCCAAAACTAGGAAATGCAATACCCAGCAAGGGGAGAAACCCCTCAAACTAAATAAGCAACTCAGAAAACGTATCAAGTCCAGCAAAGTCAAATTTGAGGTAAAAATAGCATCAAAGCAAATGATAACCACAAGGCCATCATCAGCTTTGTCTGCAACCTCAAAGGTAACACACAACAGTGTGCTGAACTAATTGTAAATGGAACCACCTAGAAGGAATCAAGGGATATGGCAAACCTGCTGGCTGATAAATTTAGTCCCAATTTTCCCCCTTTCCCCCCCAATATCTTTTAAGAGATACCGTCGATTGTAACTTCTCTCGCTATCACTGCATCAATGGGCCCTGATAATATCCTAGAATGCCTCTTGAAAAGCATGAAACATGGGCTATCAAGCCCTCTAAAATCACTGTTCAACATCAGCCTCTTAATTGGCTTCATGCCTAGTGAATGGAAGACTCCAATAGTTAATCCTCAGCAGAAGTACTGACCTTGAATTACTACTGACCTGGATAACTACAGACCCATAAATCTGACTAGTCTTGTATGTAAAGCCATGGAAAGAATTATCATGGATATTTTAAATAAAGACATAGGAAACCTTCATACATTGAATCCAGCATGATTTGGTTTCATTAAAGACAAATCGTGCATAATCAACCTGGTGGATTTTTTTTGAGAAAGTGACAAAAGCTAAGAACAAAGGCAAAATGGTACACGCTGCCTATCTTCTCCTGGTTAATTCATTCAACACTATTCTGTATTCAGGAATTGTAAACAAAATCATGACCTTGGGAGTAAACCTGCATGGATAGGTATTTATCACAGAAAATACCATTCCTATGGAACAGTCTTTCACACCATGTAAAGCAGAATACTTCTTTTACCCTATTCAAATGTAATCTGGCTGTATAGATGGGTATCTGCAAATTCACCTCCAGTTTAGCACCACTGGCCCTCATGGATATGATAAATATGTAATTACCCCAACATACACTTGTTGCCATCTTTGAATATTCCTATCCAATGATTATAATTGGAATGTATGGCTAAGCTTCTTAAGATCCTCAAAGGTTGGTAACTTAGTAGGTGCTTATAAATCGTTGATGACCGTGTTGCAACAGTGGTCATGAAATCACTCTATCTGATACAACTAACTGCACAAGGTATTTCCTTTAGATCCAAGGAAGTCCTTACCCCTCTATATTCTGCACTAATCAGACCCTAAAGGTTTCTGACAAAAATGGTCATTGGCCTAAAGGACCCGAGCTAGCAAGAGAGATGAGCTACTTATCTTAAATTATGGCTTAAAATGAAAATACAGATAGTTTTTTAATACTGATCTTACATATTTAGAAAGTTGCTGAAATAACAGACTTTGTGATGTATATGACAGCGGAAATTCAAATATGCCTTTATTTAGTGACTGCAATCTACAACAAATTTTCCAGAAAAAACACAAAATTTAAGAAAAAAACATACTAGAAATATAATGCACAGTGACATTCTGCAAGTTCGGTGTCTGTGGAGAGATATGGACAAAGCAATAAAAAAATAGGTTACAAATGTGCAGTAACAGGGATAGATGTTAAATAGGGATCTTACGTACCACACTTGTAGGAAAACAGGTTTCGCATTTGCATGTTTTCTGAAGGATATGAACTCTGATGCTCTCTTGTCTGTCATCACTTGTCACTGTTGGGCAAAGTTTCAAAATCAGAGACATTTGAAATATGTTCTTAACTTATGTAACAAAGCCCCATGCTGAATAATAACTTCTGCATTACAATATATTTTCTGAAGGCTGTGAACTTTGAAACTCAAATATCTGTCTGAGTATTACTACACCCAACAGTTTGACATAACATAATTTATTTTTATAGAAAACAGAACCAAAACATGATGCAAAACTATGCACATTGCCCATCCTGCAGCAACCCCTTACCCCCACAGCAGCAGCCCACTCCCCAGCCATTCCAGTGTTCCATTACTTGTCTATTTCTCCCCATTTGCCATAAACAATATTCAAGCCTGTCAGTGTGCATACTGTTTTCTTATTTACTTCTACAATGATTACAGATATTGAAATAAAATAGACAAACACTGATAACTGTTTGCTAAACAAACAATACAGTCTCACAATGAAAACAAACTTAGCATTAGTTGTAAAATTCTTTGTCCTTGAAACTCACATTCATTGAAATGGCATGAAAACCCACATTCAAAGAAAATGTATCTGGCCAGTGGAGGACTAAGCTTACCTTTGGGCTGTTTTCAAACCATAGGCTTCTTGCACACATTTATAGGGCTATGCATACATGTACATGCTCTTTGATTCACCTTCCTGATTCTTGTATAATACAGCACCGCTTTTTAGAACGGTGTTTTAAGTGTGTAGTTATGAACATTCTTCTAGTAATCAATGACATAAAATATGAACCAGTAAGGACAAAACTACCCATTTCAGAAAATTTCAACCATAAAAGGGCACTCAAACCTCTGTCATTACAATCGACCAATATCACTCAGTAAGCACAATCTCTGCAGAAGTAAAAGTCATCCAAATAATTCCACATTAAAGAGATCTGTAACTAATGAAGAGGTTGCTACTGGCAAACAACTTTATATTTCAATGTTTCATCTACAAATTCAGTGCCTGCTGCCCTTGAAGAATTAATTGCCTATGTTACATTAAAAAAATGGTAAGCTGGTAATATTGCAATAGGGAATGACTGACAAACCAACAACGAGTTCATTGCACTAGGCATCTCATACAAAGCAAGACACATTGAGGAGTGTACAACCCCTTCCTCCCCTTAAAATGCACAAAATAATCTGCAATAAAAATGGCACTGCAATATCAGCACTCCATCTACATGGTGTGGGAGTAGAATCCACAGTCTTCTGCACCAAAGGCAATTATGCTACTAACACTACTTTCAAATTCTACAACACAGTGACTGCCATTTGATAAACAAAACTTTTGCACATTGAAAAACAGACACCATCAGAATAACAAAAAAACTTCTCTTCCCTTAGAACTAACAATTCCCTGAAAATGTACTGAAACTCAAACTCACAATTCTGTCAGCCAGTCTGGTAGATGGTGTAGAGGATTCAGGCTCTCTTCTCCACTAGAGCTCACAATTCCTTCAACAGTCTAGTAGTTGGTATAGAGGATTCAGGCTCTTTTTTCCCTGTAACCAAGTTACAGGGTCAAGCCTGATCGAGTTACTTGACTAATCCCCCCCCCCCCCAACTAGGGCATTACATACCACCTCCATACCTTTCAACCTCTTAGCATAGGAAATCTGGACAAAGCCTAAAATCATGGGGGGACAATGGCCCCAAAATAGGGACAGATTTTAAATATTAATTTTACAGACTTAGAAAGTTGCTAGAATAACATTTGTCTTTGCATGCATTTTCTAAAGAAATGAAGTTAGAAACTCATTGTATGACATTATTTAGTTATTTCAATCCTCAGTGATTTGCCAGAAAACCACAAATATTGAGGAATAAGCCAAAAACGTGAGGCAAAAATCAAGGCATTCTGCAAAAATCTGGAAATTTGAGAGGTATGCATATCCCTCAATCTCTTAGTGCAAGAAATCTGGACAAAGCCTGAAATAATGGAGACATAATGGCCGAAAATAAGGATAGATTTTAAATATTGCTCTTTTTAACTTAGAAAGTTGCTAGAATAGCAATATTTGAAGTCTGAAACGCATATATATATATATATATATATATATATATATATATATATATATATATATATATATCATTATTTAGTGACTTCATTCCTGTGATTTGCCAGAAAACCACACATTTTATGAGAAACAGACCAAAACTATGACGCTAAATCTGGACAGCTGAGAGGCACATTAAACTCACACACACACACACACACACACACACACACACACACACACACACACACACACACACACACACACACACACACACACACACATATCTACCTACCTTCTCTCACAAAGCAACACACACACCTTGGAGCAACTATTTTAAATTCCATGCACAAGTGCAAAATTGGTTTACATCCGCATTAGCGTGCATGTGATGCATGCATGGTCCTCCTTAAAGGAGAAGATGCTGCCACCACAGAGATTTTTTTTTTCAAATTGTTGGCTAAGTTGCAGCTGTAAAAGTGGGAGGAAGCTCACCCCACCTCGCCCTATGGTTCTGGCACCATTGCCTTTATCTTTCTCCCCTGAATCCTAGTGTCTGCCTTGTGCCTTCCCCTCCACATAAACACTGTACTGAAGTGAGTACAGTGAGTATGCCTCCCGATGTCCTTGTTTGGTACATGTGATATCCTAACTCACAATATTTGTAAGCACTTCATAGTTAAGTAGTTGTGATAAAAGGTATTGTCTTACATGCTAACATCTACTTACAACTTTGAAAGATTGAAACAATAGTCATCCCGAAAGGCACAGATGGAAAAAACAGCAGAACATCTTTCACTCTTTGTTGGAGAATTTTATCTTACTGTAAGTAAAGAACACTGTGCAAATGATTGACTGCAAACACAAAAACTTGCTTCCTGTAACAGGAAAAAAAAAAACTCACAAGCACCAACTGTGTGCTCATGAGATGGGGAAGGTTCAGTATTTAAGGTTGCTTAGTGACCTGTAGGTATGCTAAATGCAAATAAAATACTAAACATTCATTGGAATGACGTAGTCTTGTAGCCTTACAAAAATAACTTATGTCCCCATTTCTGACTGGAATATTCAGTTACCTCTGCCTTTTTTATTAAGTTGACAGCATCTCATCTAATGGGTAGAATCCAGCAGCACCTCCATAATCTAAATAATGCAATACTGTATATTCAAACTTGCCATTTTTTCATACCCTGTCCTATCTTATGCTATCCTACCTTTTTCTGTATTGTCATATCCTATTCTGTAATATTCCATACTGATGTTTCTATTATCACGCTATGTTTTGAGCAAAAACAAGTTTTATGTTATAGAGCCCCCTAAATTCAGGGAGGTGTGCCATAGGCATTGCACCTATAAATAACAGTTAAATCATATAGGCTACTCTAATTACTTCATAAAACCACTAAAAAGAGGTAAAACCAGCATTTGCTAAGTTGATTACATTTCAAGAATGGATTGAAAATTGTATTTGAAGTGACTTGAAGTATGACATTTATTAATGATTTAATTTTAGATGGCCTGTGATTGCATGCTACACTAATGCTATATGTGTTTTTTCCTCCACTTATCAGGGAAAAGAGATTATCTGCGCAAAAAAAAATCAATGGAGTGCAATTATAAGGTCTGGCATAGGCCTAATCTAATTAATTATCTGTTACCTGTTTTTTTAATTTATCCAAATGGTTAAGGTTTCTTAATACTGTGACAGATATGGACCCCATTCCTGAGTCAGGCTATGATTAGAGTTCATGAAATTAGTATTGTTTTGGTCTTGGATTTTGCCCAGAGTACACTTCTTAGCTCCTGCCATGCACCCAGAATTGTCTCCTCTTGCAGTTCACATGGAGTTACATGTACTGGTAGAATATTTAAGTATGCTTGAAAATTCCTTTTTATTAGCTTTGTGCTCCTTTGGTTGATGAAATAATCTTGAGTATCATTCTTCCATATTGCTCTAGCTTCTGCTGGCATATTCTGGCATTTTATGACTTTATGTATTTCAATGTGAAGGGTGCTATAACTCTGAGGAGAAGCTATTTCAAAGATTATTGTTACTTTTGTTCTATTTTTTCTTGTCTAGTATACCTAGTTTTCTTGATTTTACTTTCTTAACTGCTAACAGAATTTCTTCATTTTTCTTTGTGAATCATGTTTCCAATGCTTCTCAGCTATCTGTATGATGCAGTGTATGCTCAATCCCCAGTGCGGCAATCTTGCCACATTATTGTGCCTTTCAGAATTCATGCTTTCAGCCATGAGAATATTGCAACCACTAACAAGATGTACAACTATTTGCAATTTTGTGTTATAGAACCTACAGTTGTCTGTATCACCTACTTTTTCTATAGCCCTTGTAAACCAATGTGTTTACAGTCAGCAGTCTTGGGTTTCTGTTATTAACTATTCATCTTTTGCTCTAAATTCACCTTTCCTTAGCCATTCTTGCATCAAATCTTGATCAATAAATGTTGCTCTAGGAATTCTGTGTACTATAATTGTACCCTTGTCAGTTTTCAATTCTTTTCTTCTAGCCATTAATTCTTTATATTCATTATTTTGTTTCTTTGCATTTTCTTTTGCCAAATGATTTTCGTCTTCCTGTTAAATTTCATTAATGTTCCTTTCCGAAATGCTTCTGCTAATTTGAGAAAAGCCTGTCATCTTAAACTTATTTTCTCCATGGTTTAGAATAATGATATCAGAAAATATGTCTCCACTCCCACTGTTGCAGACCTATTTCTAGAAGGCCAATACCTTCACCAGACCAAGGGATATAAACCTGGAAATTCATTAAAGGCCTAGCTATCAGCACTACACGCCCATTTGTGATTCAGGAACATGCTATCCATGATGAGGTCAGATCTCATTATTAACTAGTCTGATGCTTAGTGAATTGCAGGTACTACCAAGCCAAGCAGATCACGGTAGTGCCCTACTCCTTGTGTAGGCAGTGGAATTCCCCCTACAGTCATTCTCTCACCATTGTACACAATGAAGTACAAACACAGCATGGTCCGTGAGGCATTCCTGCTGCCCCTTCCCCCCATAATACTTTTGTGCCATTATGGCATTTGGGATCTGGTGGTTTAGTGTATTCCCCATCCTCCTATCCCCAGTATGATATAGGTGTTAATATGTCACTTTAAAGAGTCAGCGCTGGTGTCAGGTTGTTTGCCTCCCACCTTACCAGTCCCCGTCATGCTGTATGTGTCTTAGGGAACTTTAAGAACTATTCCCTAGTGTCTAGTGTATTACCTGTACCCCTCGTAGTAACATTGATGCCATTATGGCATTTTAAAGACTGATTCCTGGTTTTCAGTGGTTCACCCCTCCCACTATCCTTGTAGTAGCACTGGTGACATTACAGCAAGTCCCTGGTGGTCTACTGGTCCCCTCCCAATCCCAGTACTGAGATGGGTGCCATTATGGCACTTAAGATTGTGTTTCTTTTTCCCTCCATTACAATTATACTGTTCTGTGCTGTAGGGCATTCTTCCCTGGTATCTAATGCATGCACCCCATCCCCATACTAATGTCAGTGACTGTATGGCATTAAACAGTGTGTATACCCCCACTCCCTGATCTCCATAGTAACTGTGGTACCAGAACAGAACTCTTTATACCTTTACCCTGGTGTCCAATTGTATCCTCCACCCCAATCCACATTTTGATGATGATGCAATGCCATTATGGCACTTTTACTGTAAGCCCCAGTGTCCAGTGATTCCCCCCCTACCACATTTGTGTTCAAGGTTGAACACAGCCTTTTGGACATGTTCGCTGCCACAACATGTTTGGGATGGCCATGCTGATTTACATGGCCAAGTACTTTCTTGAATTGCTCAACCATGTTGATGGCTTGCTGGGGCATTTCTGGGGAGAAAGCACATGAGTAATCAGCATATGTCTCTTCCCCAGAATGCCTAAGTAGCATTCTGCACAGCAGTGGGGCCAACCTTTCATGGTGCTGCACTTCTTCATGTCAGAGGACCATGTAGCACTGTATCAGGGTGCTTTGCGAATACAAAAAAATGTACTGTGATGTGTAAACATCCATGTATATATCATTATAGGTTTGTGAATCTGGCTCAAAGTCTTGCCATGTACTTTTTTATATGTACAATTTGATAAAGATAAAGCAGTTTTCAGTATTAACTTTAGTCTTGTGAAATATACCTTTTTTAATTTCTTCAAATGATTTGGGTTTCTAATATATTATATGGAATAGACCCCATTCCTGAGTCAATGTACGATTAGAGTTCATGAAATTAATATTGAATAAGTCTTTGATGTTTGCCAAAAATGCTCTTCCCAGCAACTGCAATGCATCCAGAAGTGCCACCTCCTGCAACTAACTAGGCTTGAAATTTTGTATCTATTAACCATGTTTCTCCTACCACAATTGGCTGGGTGTCCTTGTGACGTCCAGTTAGTATCCCACTGGACAGCCACCAATTCATGTGAAGTCCAGATAATATCCCAATGAACTAACAGCAATTAATGTGATGTCTCCCACTATCCTGGGTCAGTAACTATGGAGCTTCAATCCTCACTACTGACTCTAATATGAGACTGTCACTTGAACAGGAGTAATATTTCACAATTTTCCCCTAAGAGCACAGCAAGAACACACTCTATAACTTGGGACTGGACTGTATACTTCTGGGCCAGGAACCCATCCCTCCAGCATGTTTTGTTCATTGTGAGGTGCTCTGTTTAACATGTATGGGAAGTCTATTCCATAGCAAGGGCAGTCTCTGGATTATGAACCTGTCCCTCCAGCATGTTGTGTTGATTGTGGTAATGAGGTTGAGGTTGAAGTTACTGGAGCATGTGGTGCAGAGGGATTGGGATTTCTTTAGATGTAGCATTTCTAACAGAGCTGGATCAGACATGGCTTTCTATGTCAAGCACAGATCGCCTCTAAGTAGGTGATATGAGACAGAAAATAGTTGGAGTTTTTTGAGTCTGTCCATATAGGACAAGTGTTTAAGGCCTAGGATGCCCTTTGTGAGGTACTTTTGCTGCCTCTCTAGTTGTTGCAGGTGTCTAGTGAGGTACATGACAAATGGGGCATTGTACTCTATGACTGGCCTAATGATGGAAGAGTAGAGGGAAACAATGACCTCTTTCTTCCTGGATGCAAAACCCTTAGTAATGAAATGTGCCACATAGAAGGACTTTCTGAATACAGTAGCAATGTGGTGGTCCGAAGAGAGGCTGCTGTCAACCTGAGTTCCCAGATCTATTATAACACCTTCTGTGTTCAGTGGACTACCACTGATGTTAATTCATGGGAATTGAATTTTTCTCAACTTTTTGTTGAGGCTGATAAGGGAGTTTTTCCAGTCTTGGGATTTCACATTATTCCACATCAGATTCCTCCTTCTGTTGTACAGTTTGTTTATGGCAGGGGACCACCAGTTTGGCTTCCTTTTTTTGGAGGAGAGTGTCTTGGTTCTATTGGGTATGGCAAGATCCATGCATTTGTGTACGTGTTTGTACAGTACATTGGTGTATGATTCAGCAGTCATGCAACTATTCTCCATTTGCATGGGTGCCAGAAAGTTAGCCACCTCTGTTTTTAGGACCCCAAATTTAGCTTTGGAGAGGTTTTTCATGGGGGTTACCTTTTGTCAAAGGAAAAATATACTTTAAAAATGATCAATACATGGTAGGTTTAAGTTAAGGCACATTAATCTTGCAGCAAGGAGACAAAAACATGCTAATACAGAGTTTGTCTAACTAAATTCAGGAAATGCAAGTATTTTTATACATTTTCTAATGAGACATTGCCTACCAAGCTGAGCTAGTGAATCACAAGTTCTGTCATCATTACTTCACAGTGATTGTTTTTACAATATTCTGCTGGTACTATCAATTTTTATGAGAAACTTCCTAAGAAAAACAACGTGGCCTTGGCTACCACCGGTTAGATATATGCAATGTTACCATTCAAGGTACTATGGCTAATTTGAGCACAAAGCAAGTATAGATTGCAGTTCATTTCTCTAACAGTCCTTTGTCTATGTTATCTCTAACTTTTGCAGCAGTGTATGTTCTCATACTTCGAACAGAGCTGATTGTTTAAAATCATTACATTTACAGAATATAGCATTGTTCATTCATTTCTTCCTGACCTAGCAGATAATCACCTGCTTCTCAAGTACATTTCCAAAAGGCATAAACATGAATATTGCTGTGCTAGCAATTACTAGGTCAGAGGGCATCTTGCAAGTTTCAGAAAGCACACTGCAGTTTCAAAAAGCATCTTTTCAGTCTCATATGAAACTTAACTGTATATAAAACAGTGCATATAAAATAGAATGAAAAACGTGTTAACTTATTTAGTTTCTAATTAGCATTAAGCATACACACATTAATACATATTTTTCTGACATTTCCCCCCTGTTAATACTTTTTAATTCTATTTTCAAAAGAATAAACAGTTTGCTTCTTCTCCTAACCTCTTCCATTCAGGATTTGCAGTTAAAAGAGTCATTCAGTTTAAACTTATGAAAGTGTTTCACATTCTAACAATTCTTCAATTTCAGTACTTTGATACAAAGTCTCAGAAACTGATATATCTATAAATTCTTTGATTAACTTTTTCATGCAGGGAATATCACAACAAATACATGCTCCTAATAGGAGTAATCCCACACAAATGGCAATCAGGATGTTCATTAGGATGGAACCCCACCCCCCAAACAAATTCTGGAAAAAGTCCGTCAGAGGGTTTGGGCCTGGTTTGGTCATGGCTGACACTTGCTGTATCACCTCAAGGTGGTCGTTTATCTCATGTTGATGATCAGGTATATACGCACAGCACTCTTCTTTGATTAAAGCGTGCGTACCACCTCTCGCCGCTAGGGTGAAGTCAAGGGTCATTCGGTTCTGGAGCACTACAGTTCTCATAGCATTCAATTCATCGGTTATCAATTCAAGAGCAGAAAAAGTTGCATTACTCATTACTTCGAGAATTTTAGACAGTTTTCATAGCTCCCAAATCGATTTCACTGCTCCATATGCAGGTAATATGCCTGCCCATGATATCTCAGCATCACTCAAGTCCATGTGCGTCAGTTTGGTACCCACAGTATGATGGTCTTTCCAGCCCACCTCGATCTGTCCCACTGGATTTTCAGGCTTCCTGACAGCTTTCTTGGCCACATCTCGGGTATTTCGAATATTTCTCTGAGGCAAAACTGCAGTGTGTCATATGGCCGGGACCAGGTACCCCAAAAAACAACGGCCGGACCAATTCTCAGGTAACCATTTATATGCTTTCTTACCACACACAAAATAACAATCCTCTACCTTAGTAGTTACTTTGTTACGAAATGGCTGCCCTGCATGAAACATTTTCCTATCTATTACAGATAGTTGTTTAAAAAGTACAGGATTACATTGCACTGTTCAACAGTCTTATGCATGGACTCAAGAATGAGTCATAATTTGAATTACAAGCTGTACCCATTTTGTTTGCTTTGGTATAACATTTCTAATGTACAGTCACATTGCACTTGCTCCAACCCACTTGAATTGTGTCATTCTTATAAAAACATACAATTCCCTTTTGTGTCACAGGCAAATACAGTGCTACCTTATCATATGCTTTAATAGCTACGGTGTCATAAATCAAATTTTCCCAGGTCTCATTGACCCCTAGGGGGACTGCAGTCATTAATAACCCCCCCGTATGCTGTTGGTATGGCTGTGCAAATCCAGCAGTTCGAAACATTAAAAGTCTCAGCATACACACGTGTAATTGCCTGATAAGTGTTAAAGTTTGGGTGCCAGTCTATGGTCGGCTCATCACATTTAATCAGTTCAACTTTTGTGGCAGGAAAAAGGAAAGGTCACAACAAAAAGATCAATGTTATCAGTATAGCTACCAGAATAATCATGCAAGTTTTCTGAGGTTGTTCTGCATCTCTGTTTGCTTTATACCTGGTCATTTTGTTCTTGTTGTACAACAGTAACAAGGTTTTTGTCCAGTTCAAAGTTCTTAACCAGTTTACAGTGTGTCAAATGAATCCAGGATGCTCGCTCTGTGATCTTGACTGCAGTCGGTGTCGACAGTAATACCTGGTACAGCCCTTCCCACTTCGGAAAACTCCAGTTTTTTCTCTTCACCACCTTCACCCAAACCCATGCGCCTGGGGCTACTGCTGCTTCCGATGGTCTTGTTTGCTCTTTATCTGAAACAGAATTTAACTGCAAAAGTTTGTTATTCAAAAATCACCTCATATACCCCGCAAGTGAACTGTCAGCCTCCTGCTCTGCAGGCATGAGAGGTTTCCATTGAGGTGTATAATATGCCCTCCCAAACAGAACTTCAAAAGGAGTTAACCCTTTTGCATTTGGAACAGTTCTCATGCTCAACAGTGCCAGAGGTAAACAGTGCACCCAGTTCTTTTGTGTCTCATTAATCAATTTTCTAAGCTTGTTTTTCAAAACCCCATTATGCCTCTCTACTAATCCTGCAGACTGGGGGTGGTATGCACAATGATTTTTCAGAGAAATCCCGGAATAACGGCTAAGTTGTTGTTGTATAGTTTGATTTACAAAGTGTGTGCCGTTGTCACTATAAATCTTTTCTGGTATGCCAAATCTAGGAATAATTTCTTTAATGAGGACTTTTGCAACAGTAGCTGCATCTGGATTTTTAGTTGGAAAAGCTTCCACCCATTTGGAAAACATATCTATAATGACAAGGCAGTACTTCTTATTTTCGCATTTGTTCAGCTCTATAAAATCCATACAAATAGTATGGAATGGATACGGTGGTGTAGGGAAACTCCCTTGCTTAGGTTTCAATGCCCCTTGTGCATGATACTTGTTACAAACATGGCATGCTGCACAAAAATTTTTTGTGTAGTTTGTAAATCCATACATCGTAAACACTCAATTCACTAACTGCACCATTCCCCCCTGTTGAGACATGGCACTGCCCATGGCTCAACAAAGCTGCATATCTAAACAAGTTAGATGGTAAAATTGGTTTGTTTTCTTTGGAGATGTACAGTCCCTTCTCAAGGATTGCTCCTCGTTTTATCCACTTCTGTTTTTCTACATTTGTAGTAAGTGTAATAAATCTTGTGCTGCCATCGGCTTTTTGAATATCAAGTTAGTCAGCGGAGCAGATTCCAAAGCATAGTTTGGAATCCAACTCCGACAAAAGTTAGTAGTACCCAGGAAGGACATCATTTCCTTCTTGGTAGTTGGTTTAGGTGCTTGTAATATTGCTGTTTTTCTGGTTTCATCTAATATTCTGCCTTCTTTGGATACTACATATCCCAGGTATTTGACCTGTTTTTTCCAAAGTTGCAGTTTGTTTTTGTTTACCTTGTGTCCTTGAGTGGCTAAAAATTGTAATAATGCTATAGTATCCTTTCTACATTCTTGCTGGGTGGGAGCTGCCAGCAGAATGTCGTCTACATAAAGTAAAATCTGACTGCCTTTCGGTGGGATAAATCCCGCCAGGTTACTTGCCATTTCTTGTGCGAATATTGTTGGACTTTCACAATATCCCTGTGGTAGTCTCGTATATGTATACCGTTTCCCCTGAAATGTAAATGCAAACCAATATTGGCTGTCAGGGTCTATTGGTATTGAGAAAAATGCATTGTTAATATCTACCACAGAAAAATACTTCTATTGAGGTTTCAAATCATTCAATAAAGTGTGTGGATCTGGCACCGTAGGTGCCCTGGGTATAACTGCGTCATTTACAGCTTGTAAATCTTGGACCATACGCCATTCTCCATTTGCTTTCCTAACAGGAAATAAGGGTGTATTACATGGTGAATCAGGTGATTCTATTAAGACTCCTTCCTTAAGTAAGGCTGCTATTATAGGTTTGATTCCTATTTCTGCATCCTTTCTTAAGGGATACTGTCTCTTTTGAGGTCTAAATGCTGATTTTGGCGTGATAGTAACTGGTCCTGATGTACGAATAAGTCCTACATCTGATTTCCCTGTTGACCAGAGAGTCTCTGGTATGTCTTGTAAGGCTTTTTCCTCTTCCTCTAGTAAGAGTGCTACTCAACTATCCTCACTTGCCTGTGAGTGCACAGTTGGGTGTGTCTGTGTTATCCAATTTAATTTCTGCTTTTGTACTCCTTGTTCAGAGAGTTCTAATTCTGTCTGTTTTTCCCACCTTGTGACTTTTTCTCCTAGGTCTGCCCACTTCAAATTTCTATCTTTAGTTAAACTTACATGTGGTAATCGATTAGATTTGTAAAGTGCTAGGAATTCCTGGGGCAATGAACAGCTTACTACACTGTTTCCTTCTGTGTCCCAGTACAAATTTCATAATACTAACCTATTAGCATGGTTTCTAAACAGTTCTTGCTCATATTCTTTATCAGGTCCTGGTCTGTTACAGTAATACAGAGTGCAATGCAACAAATGCTGTTTGTCAGTGTCGAGGGAGGGGGACTTACTGATTGCTATGTTCATCAGTTCCTCGGTCACTGCCCCTGGACCAGTTGTAACTATGTCCTGGCTGTACCAATAAAATGTTTCACCCTCCAGTCGCACTACAAAAGTATCCATTTGTCGCTGTGCTTCCATACCCTGCATAGTTGGAACTACGGCTATGCCAAATATCTGCATTAGATCTCTGCCCAAGAGATTTACTGGGCATTTTGCAGAAACAACAATTTTGCTTTTTTGGGTCATCCCTGAAACTGGGTCAGTTATCGCTATGTTGTGGGAAAGTGGCTCCGATACAGCTGTCCATCAGCTGCTTTCACTAATATGTAGTCAAGTGATTCTGAATTTTCTGGCACTTTGGAAGGATGTATCAGGGTCCGTGAAGCCCCTGAGTCACACAGGAATTTAACTTCCCTCCCTTCTACCAGAAGTGTAACGTCCAGTTTTGTGTCTGAAAAGTAGAGCTCTAAGCTCAATAATGCTAAGTCCAAAATTTCATTTTCTTCATTATCTATGAATTCATGTACATCCTCTATTTCTTCTGTTACATCCTCTACCCTTTCTATCACATTTGCATTTGTCTTTTCTCGTTTATTCCTATCCAGTGATTCTTGACTGTCATATAGTCATTCCTCACCCTCCTTGTCTTCTGTGGTTACCTTTTTATTATGCCTGCAATCCCTTGCTAAATGTCCCTTTTTCCCGCATTTGAAACATTCACCCCTTTTCTTTCTTTCTTCAAAGTCTTCTGATCGCTTATCAGATTGTTTGTTTCCCTGGGTATTTTTCTTACCCTTCTTCCCAGTTTGTACTACAAAGACTTCTGATCCATCTTCTACTGCAAATACTTGAGTTTTCTTTTTCTTTTTGCTATTAAAATGCCTTTCAGCATGTCTTGCATATTCAAGTAGTGACTGTAATCTACTTGTATGATGATCTACCATGTGCTTTGTAATAAAGCTGCTAATGGGCGCAATACTGCCTTTTAAAAATGCATTCTTTAACTGTTGCTTATATGGGGAATCATGTGTTTGATCTTCAGGTACCTGCATTCCACAATGGTTATTAAAACATTCTAATAATCTGGCATAATATCTATCAACAGTTTCACCTTCTTGTTGTATGCATTGATTAATGCAAGTCCAGTCAGCCCTAGGCTTCCATTTCTCAGAGATTCGGTCTGTCAGACTTTTCACTCTGTTGTCCAGTTCTGCGTTACTATGTGGGAGTGGTCTAAGCTCTGCGTCGCGGGGATTCCAGTTGCCACTGATCATGTGCCAATCTGGACCTATGATTTGTCTAACTACTTTCTCTACTTCTTCTCCATTCAAATGGTAACTTAACCTCATGCCTTGTAAGTCTTCTAAGAATTTTCTAAAATTAATCTTTGGATGGGGAATTCCCTCTGTGGCTTTCCGGATGTCTTCTGGTGTCCACGGTCTATATACTAGAAGAGTTGGATCCTGTCCTGCCTGTCCTGCCTGTGGATTTGGTACTTCTATGAGTGGACATATCTCTTCTTCACTCATAGCTTATGAATTTTTATTCATTTCATATAATTCAATATCCCCTCTTAAGTTGCGTGTTCGAGACCTGGTCTCGATAGGATCTCTGACAAACGGTTTTGATTTTGCAAGAACAGCTGGGTATAGCGGAGGTGGATCAGCTTGTCCACTCGCTTCTTATTCTGGTAAGGGAAGTGGATGGGGCGGAGGAGGGGCTGTCGCTATTACCAAGTTATTGTCTTCTTTGTCTAAGAACATTGCTTTTGAATTTTTAATCTTTTGTTCCCTGCGGTTTGCTTCCTCAAGCCACCTGTGTGCCTGAGGGACTCCTAATTGTTGCTGCTTTTTAGCTGACCTTTTGCATCTGTTTTAAGTTGTCTAACAAGTTTAATAAGTGAAGGTTTATCTAAATTACCGTCAAATTTTATTTATCAACACATTTTGTATAATACTTAACATTATCGGCACGCTGTAATTGCATATATTTCGCGTCTTCCGTTATGGGCGGGTCTCGGGAACTTTTCATGCACTGATTTCCCAAGTTGCCTTAGCTAAGTTAGAAATTGTTACGTAACCCTTTTTATCACATGGTACCACGATTTTACACCTTTTCACAGTTTATCTAGAATAACTGCCTACCTATTCTGTTTCCCTGATCTATGACAAGACAGCAATCTTTTTGTCCCTGATCTGCACATGCAAATCTCCCTGACAAAACAATACTGTAACAAGTCCCTGATCTAAAACAGAAATAAGATAAATTCCTCCTTACCTGACCCTCCGTGTGTTGATCCACCGGAACGTTGACTCGTCCTCCAATCCCAGATCAGAAACAGTGGCTGGCCTCTTTCGAACGACAATTCAGTCGGAGGTCTTTCAAGACAGAAGAGCCGATGTGGCCAATTCTCCATATGGGTACATGCCACCGGGCCCAATTCTGACCTGAGACTAGAGTGAGAGGTATTTCCGGTCTGAAGGACCAAAACTGTCAAAGGAAAAATATACTTTAAAAATGATCAGTACACGGTAGGTTCAGGTTAAGGCACTTTAATCTTGCAGCAAGGAGACAAAAACGTGCTAATACAAAGTTTGTCTAACTAGAGTCAGGAAATGCAAGTATTTTTATACATTTTCTAATAAGACATTGCCTACCAAGCTGAGGTAGTGAATCACAAGTTCTGTCATCATTACTTCACAGTGACTGTTTTTACAATATTCTGCTGGTACTATCAATTTTTATGAGAAACTTCCTAAGAAAAACAACGTGGCCTTGGCTACCACCGGTTAGATATATGCAATGTTACCATTCAAGGTACTATGGCTAATTCGAGCACAAAGCAAGTATAGATTGCAGTTTCTCTAACAGTCCTTTGTCTATGTTATCTCTAACTTTTGCAGCTGTGTATGTTCTCATACTTCGAACAGAGCTGATTGTTTAAAATCATTACATTTACAGAATATAGCATTGTTTATTCATTTCTTCCTGACCTAGCAGATAATCACCTGCTTCTCAAGTACATTTCCAAAAGGCATAAACATGATTATTGCTGTGCTAGCAATTACTAGGTCAGAGGGCATCTTGCAAGTTTCAGAAAGCACACTGCAGTTTCAAAAAGCATCTTTTCAGTCTCATATGAAACTCAACTGTATATAAAACAGTGCATATAAAATAAAATGAAAAACATGTTAACTTATTTAGTTTCTAATTAGCATTAAGCATACATACATTAATACATATTTTTCTGACACCTTTGCAGTGGGAGTGGGAGGGATGTGGATTTCCAGGGTGATTAGTTTGTGGTCAGATCTAACCAGGGAAGAGTTGACTACTGGTGTAGAGCAACAGTCGCCTATGTTAGTAATGACCAGGTCAAGGATGTTGCTATCTCTAGTGGGGGTAAGAACGAGCTGGTCCTGGGCATTTGAATTAATGAATTCTAGGAAATGTTGGGCAAGTGTTTTGGTACATGAGTAATTTAGGTTGGACTCTAATATTCTCCAATGTGCTTAGGAACATGGAAGTGTGAGTCTTGAGACATTGTTGGGGACCTATAGCAGGCTACAACCTGAATCACTGTCTTACCCAATGTTAGCTGCACCTGAAGTATCTCTGGTGCATTATGTTGGGCTACCACTCTGGAGGTCTGTGCATCCTTTATGAATATGGAAACACCACCAGCTTTGGAGCTTCGGTCCAAGTTCTGGGGCTGAAAGATATAGGTAATCTCAAAACACTTGACCCTACTAAATCTGGATTTTTCAGAGGGAGATCATGCCTGTTAAACCTGGTGGACTTCTTCAAGACAGTCACCAAGGCACTTGACAAGAGGAAATCTGTGCGTACAGCTTACCTAGACTTAGCTTAGTTATTTGACACTATCCCCCACTTAGGCATCACTGACAAACTCATGCATCTAGGTTTCAACACTTACATTATTAGATGGGTTGCTAACTGGCTCACTGATAGAACACATATAGTCAACTTAGGGGAATCCACCTCCAGCAGCAGACCTGTAACTAGTGGTGTTCTACAGGGATCAGTCCTGGGATCGCTACTGTTTGGAATCCATTTCTCTGAAGTACAAGCTAATACTAAAAGTCTGTGGCTGACAAAGTTTGCTGATGACTGCAATCTGGGAGTGGTCATAGAATCTCGAAACAATGTCAACATCCTACAAGAGGGTCTTACACAAACAAATAATTGGTGCCAAAGTCATGGCCTTAAACTCAGTGCAAAAAATGTGTTATCATCCCTTTTGGTAAGAAAGACATTTCTGCTAACTACCACATCAATAAAAACACCCTATGTATGCACTCAGTGATGAGAGACCTGGGTACACAGGTTGACAACAACCTTATCTTGAACACTATGTCTCCACCATGGTAACAAGAGCATTCTATATTGCTCATCTCATAAGTAAGGTCATTGCCTCCAAAAAGAGTTATATCCTCCCTGTACTCTTCCCTCATCAGGCCAATAATTGAGTACAATGCCCATTTTGGTACCTACCTTTCCAAACACCTGCAGCCGTTGGAGAGACCACAAAGGCTTCTCACAAGGAAAATTCATGGTTTTCAGCATCTGTCCTATGAGGGACATCTGAAATAATTGTCACTTTTTTCTGTTTCATACAGCCTACTCAGATTGCAACCTCTGCCTTGTATATAAGGCAATCTTTGGCCCTGCTTTATTGGAAATGCTGCATATCCGTAGGTCAAATGGTACACAGGTTACTCGCTCTAAAGGCCTTAACCTGGTATGTGACATTAATAGAACCTGCTTTATCTCTCAGAGGTTATCACACCTTTGGAACAGACTCCTGCTTCATATCAAGCAGACCACCTCATTGGCCCTCTTCAAACGCAATCTGTTTGATTGGATGGGTAACTGTAAATTCACCCCTGGGGTTCCACTTATGTCCCTCTTGGACAGGGGCAATCAATGGTGATTGTAGAAATAAGGGTAAAACTTGGCTAGGCTTGAAAGGGTATTAAGGTCATTAGCCTAGTAACTTCCTATGATCCTATGATCCAAAAATCCTACACTTATGAAGCTCCTACATATTCATAAGTCAAAAACTACTAGAAATACAAGGTCTAGGGTCCTGAATTTTGTTTGTGACTTAAACAGAAAATGCTGGAGGGACAGATATGTGTTCCAGAGAATGTCCCTTGTATGGAACAGGCTTTGTGTCCATGTGAAGCTGAGTTAATTTATTACCCAGTTTAAGTGCAACCTAGACCAATGGATGGGGAATGGAAAATTTACAATGGGCTTGCACCTATGTCCTTTATGGACAGAGGTAACTTAAATATGCTTGGCCCACAATATTCTATTTGGATACAGGATATCACCATTCATTTGGGAAAATTTGGCTAGGCTCAGAAAGGCCACTGGGTCATTAGCCTAGTAAAAAATCTAAGGATCTATGAATCTGTTAACAAGGATATCCATTATAGCTCTCCTTTAATACCACTCTTGCCTGTAACAATAATTAGGGATTATTTATGGCTTTAGTAAAGAATGCAGGTGTAAAATACATAAATAAGAATAAGATGTACCAAAAGTAGTGCCCAACAATAATGCTTTGTGTATATCAGTTAAAAGACAAGATGTAGTAAGAGTGCTGACACTGAGCATGCTGGAAAGGAAAGAAAAAGAAATTTCAAAATTGACAAAGGGAAGTGTTAAGATTTGTCTGTTGGAGTTGCAACATAAGCATGTTTAGTAAAAGGGAATGAGTTTCAACAGAATTACAAGAAAAGACTGCGACTTTAGATTTCAGTAGCATAACTGGGAAATTAGACTAGGTTTATCTGAAAGTATGGTTCAGCGGTGGGTTAGAAACAAGGCAAGGGAGATAGAAGATGATTTATTACATTGCACTCTTCCTGATTTATATACAGTATATATTGTTTTAGGTAGTCACACTGGAAGTGAGGTTAATGTTGGACTTTTGCTGCACTGTGTGCTTTGAAATAGCGTATAGTATGTAATTCACTGAGTGAGGTTAGGTTGGATACGTTGAACACAAATTTCTGCCACACAGCTGATTTCAGTGAAGCTGGGGCCAATAACGCTGAACCTAATAAATCAATATAAAATAAATATATTTTCTTTCCCCAAATAGTTAATTGCAAGAGCTGAAAACAGTCATACCCTTAGTGTGGTAAGTGCAAAATTGCATAAAAAGGAAAATGCCTTCCTGCATAAAGGATAACTACACTAAAAATTAATTGAAGCTGAGACTACAGTTCACACAACTTAAGGAGAAATACTGATCTATGCAAAATCCATCATTTTAACATCCTCCACGGAAAAAAATACCCCAACCGCACAAAAAAAATATATATATAATAATGTGATATAGTAATAATTTATGTGCAATCACGTCACTGACTCTTCCTATGTACTGACCACCTTAAGGCCTTCTCTCCTGTCAGAGCCTAAATAACCCATAAGTAGTGATTTTCTTTAAAGTTTTAATCATTATGCAATATTTTAGTTTTAGCCAAAAGACCCTGCAACCCAGAGGAACATCATTAGATTTTTATGTTGTTGTTGTAATTCCATCATTTACCTAGACTTTTCTCCATGTTGCATTGTTTTTACAATATTTATCTTGTAAAAATCTTACTTTATGAGGGAGTCTTACATTTTCTTGTGAAGTAATTTATCAGAAATTGTGTTCAACTTGTGTTAGATATAAAACAGTGAGTCTTCAATTCTGTCATGTGTTATTTCTCCCTTCTACAATGTACTACACCCATAAAGTTGTTTATATATCTATATCTATCTATCTAGCTATATATATTTATTATGTGATCACAACTACCAAGCCTAAAATGTGGATAGGAGCACAACAGAAACATACATTCATTGTGGATGACTGCAATGTTTAGGTTGCTTTTCCAGTATATGGGGAATGATAAGCTGTGTTGCTACCCAGAAGAATGAATGAGCACAACTGCTAGATGTTTGCCAGGCAATGTGGACAGAATAAGCAACAATGGACAAGAAAAAAGGGGTGTGCATGATGGTAACAAAAATAAAATGAATATAAATAAATCCCACAATATGCACATGGATTCTAGCAACAGGAAAAGGAATGTTAAATGCGATGCAGGGTAGGACCCATACATTACATAATAGGGGTCTATATTATATTATCGCACATTTACAAAAGCTAATGATAATTAATCGACCCCATGTAAGCGAAAGCTTACAATGTCGAAACCTCAGAACAGCGATTTTTTTCCAAGGGAAAAAAATCACTGTTCCAAACTAAAAAAAAAATAAAATAAAAAAAAAACTTTAAAACATTTCATAATGTGGGCGGCAAAGCTGTGCCCCCCCACACACCCTTACTTAAATATACCAACTCTGAGATCACAATACAGTGCCAAAAACGGCAAAGTAATGAAAGCAGTAAAGCAAATTCTTTCCCAGGGAGAGATTAACAAATATATTTCTATGATCTCTGTCTCTCTCTCTCTCTCTTTGTATGGACCAGATTAATTCACATATTCACCAAACTAAAAATTCATGCTGCTTACCCAAAGAAAGTAGCTCATCATTTTGATTTGGCATATCTGAAGGCATTCTGACTGCTCCAAAACACCACAAATCTTCTAAGTAATTAAATGTACTTTCTTGTAAGATCTTTCATGTCCAGATTCATATGTAGGAAATGTAATAAATGATCTGTGCTAGTCATGTAACTAAATAGTTTCTTAGTTTCCAACAATACATTCTATTTATGTTGCACATGAGGTTAAGATCTCTTGATCAGGCGTTTATGCTACTACTGGCCTTGGTGATGTGCAGTAGGTGTGATAGGCTGGGATCTGTCAAGGCTTTATCTGAGACAGATGTCACCCCTCAACAGCCAGTGTGATACTAAAAATAGGGCAAGGCTTTGAGACAATTGATATAGTTTTTATGATTTAGACCCTCGATTTTCTTGGTGAGAATATGCTGTGGGCACTCAAGTTGCATCAAGTTTTGGACATATACATGCCAAAGGATTGGTCTAGTGAGTTCCTAACACAATTGGATGATCACATCTCTGGACCTGGATATCATACCCTTACTAATAAGCTGCATAATGGAAAATAACTTTCTTATAATAGTGGATGTATTGATTGAAGGACAGTTCATTGTCTACATAGGTTCTCATGCCCATAACTACTGGAGCAATTTTCACGGGTGTTTTAGCAATGTGAGAGTTGCAGGTGGCATCATATTTACTGAAGGATACTATTATACATTTTTTTGGCATTTAGTTTTAATCCATTGTTTTGACAACAGCTATTTGTTTGAAAGAGGCCTGACTGGAGGATCTTGGTGTCCACTAGAAAGTTAGTGATGGCACTAAGATTACAGTCTTCAGTAAACGTGGTCACCCATAAGATGTTAACATTGGTTTTGACCTCTGAGAGGTAAATGGAGGGTGGCTCAAGGACAAAGCACAGGGGTACACCAATGGTGAAAGGTCTTCTGTAGGAGATAGATCTACCTACCCTAATTTCCTGGGCTCTGTTTTTTGAGAAAATCCCTATTCACTGAGGTATGTAGGTGTTGACATATACCTCAGAGAGCGTATTAGCAACACCTGACAAAATTGGATCCAGCATAAAGTGACCTAGGCAGTTGCCTAGGGCATGATCCTGGCTGAGGGGTCCAGTGCTGGCTTTTACAAAAATAAAAATGCTTGCTCCCAACTGGCTTAAACAATAATAACAAAAAAAAAAAAAACAAAGTGCTGCCTGGCTTAAATAATAGTAATAATAATAATAATAATAATAATAATAAAAATACACAAAACTCACTCTGTCACTTGTCTACTTACTTTTACAAAAAATAATTTCTTTTTTGTTCATGGGTGGTGACCTAAACAATAATAATAAAAGAAATCTATCTTGCTTGCAAATATTTAATCTTTTTAAAAGGACATTCATGTTCCATCCAAGCACTACTGCTATGTCAAATCAGAAATCACACCCGCTTAATCTGTTTTTGCTAATCAACCAGACAGCACCTTCCATCCATTGTTACATGCAAGCCTCAGCCTAGCATCACAGACTTCTCTGCTGTGTGGGATATTTAAGTTTTGCTGACCAGTGTCGGCATGTATTTGCAGGACAGTAGTGAACAGAAACGGCATCTGCTACACATTGGAGAATCCTCCAGTGTGCATTTGAGTGTTGCTGGCTAGCAGGATACAAGTTCAGTGTCAAAATCCTCCAGGACAGGAAAAGCAAGGAGCATGCAGACCTTTAATGGAGATGAAAACAGCAGCTTACAAGTGAGTGAATGGAAAAGCTTACAAATGAGTGGAAATAAAGGTGCACATGTGTGTGTGTGTGTGTGTGTGTGTGTGTGTGTGTGTGTGTGTGTGTGTGTGTGTGTGTGTGTGTGTGTGTGTGTGTGTGTGTGTGTGTGTGTGTGTGAGTTTTAAGTTTTAGTGCTTTGGCTATTGTGCGTTTGCAGAAATAAATTTTAAGTATATGACTTTAATTATTATTATTATTATTATTATTATTATTATTATTAATTTTTTGACACAGACATCTAAGACAGATGCAGTCAATGATGTAGCCATAACTGCTTTATTTGAGGGATGTCTGTTAATAAAAATGACTGACTCTGCTGAGCTGATAAAGTTAAATGGCAATAGGTGTCATTTAGGAATACTGTGAATTTGTGTAAACTAAATTGGAATACTTTACTTTGGCCATTTTTTATCACAATCAGACATGTAATATTAACATTTTTAATAAAGTGACCATGACTGCTGAGTATGGATATTGGTGGATTATAATGACAGCAGATTGAGTGGCCTTTTATTATTGAAATATTCTGACAGGGGTACTTTCTTCATTATTGGTTAATACAATTTGCTTCAATGCTTATTGAAAAAATATTCAAAACTACAAATTCAAAACACATACTCAACAGATGTTTCTATATTAAACAAGAAATATATGCTAAGACAATCAGGTGAATCAAAGAACAAATGCATTTATGCATAGTTCTAAAAATGCATGTGTTGGGATTAAGGTTTGAATACAGCCCAGAGCTCAAGGTACACAATCTGCTACTGATCAGATGCATTTTTAGTGAATGTGAATCTCAATGCATTTTCAATAATAGGTTCATATGTTGGTACTAGGCTATCAGCCCTAGGGCCTATACAAGCCTAGCCATAACAATTCCCTGGCTATTACTTCCCTGGTCCCCTATCTAACAGGGCGACTGATGTGATCTCCAGGGTGAATTTCCTATCTCCCATCCAATCATCAAGGTTCTTTTTGAAGAGGGCCAAAGAGGCACTCAGCTTGACATGTATGGGCAGTCTATTCCACAGTATGGGGAGTCTCTGGATCAGGAACCTATCCCCTCCAGCATGTTTTGTTCATTGTGATGACCAGGTTTAGATCCCTGGAGCATGTGGCTCTGAGGGATTGGGATTTCTTTAAGTGTAGCATGTCCAACAGCTCTGGGTTTGACATTGTCCTGTATTTTAAGCAGAGATCACCTCGAAGGTGGTATGTGACAGAGTATAGCTGGAGTTGTTTTAGACAGTCAGCATAGGGCATCTGCTTTAGGCTTGTGATTATTTTAGTGAGGTATTTCTGTAGACTTTCCAGTTGTTGCAGATGTCTTGTGAGGTACATACGAAACGGGGAGTTGTACTCTATAATGGGTCTAATGAGGGATGTGTACAGTGGGACAATGACTTCCTTTTTTCTGGATGAAAAGCCCTTAATGATGAGGTGTGCCACATAGAAGGATTTCCTGACTGTTGTGGCAATGTGGTTATTGAAGGAGAGACCACTGTCCACTTGTGTCCCTAAGTCCCTTATCACACTTTCGGTATTTAGTATACTGCTACTTATGTGGTATTTCATGGGTACATGGTTTTTCCCAAAGGGGATAACTATACATTTCTTGGCACTGAGCTTGAGCCCATGGCTCTGGCACCAAGCATCTGTTTCTGTAAGGCTCTTTTGTAGAATATAAACATCATTTGGGGATTCAATAATGGCTCCCAGTTTGCAGTCATCTGCGAACTTTGTTAGCTAGAGTCCCTTAGTGCTGGCCTGTACTTTAAAGAAGTAGATGCCAAACAAGAGCGGTCCCAGGACTGAACCCTGAGGTACTCTACTTGACACTTGTCTGGAGCTGGATTTTGAGTCGGCTACTTTTACAGTGTGGGTTCTGTCAGTAAGTCAGTTGGCAACCCATCGAGTGACGTAGGGATTAATGCCCAGCTTAGTAAGTTTATCTATGATTCCAGAGTGGGGGATGGTGTTGAAGGCCTTGGCAAGGTCCAGTAGGCTGTGTGGACTGCCTTGCCCTCATCCATGGCTTTGGATACTGATTCAAAGAAGTCAATAGGTTGAGGAGACAAGATCGGCCCTTTACAAAACCAAACTGGGTGGGGTCCAGTGTTTTATGGTTGCCAATGTCTTTGTTTATAAGTTCCATGATAATGCGTTCCATGGCTTGTGAGTTACAATGGAAATGAAGTTGACTATTGCTCATGCTAAGTCGGTTTTCAATGTGAGAATGCTTTGTTTTGTTTTGTTGAGCAAATTGCCATCAGTGTTTGTGCTTTGAAATTTGAAATAGGTTTTAAAATAACTCCAAATCTATGTAATCATTGTAAAAGTAAAGAAGAAAATGTGCACACTGACAAGTTTGAACAGTGTTTATGGTAATTAAAACTGTAATTAATGGGGTACCAGAATGACTGGTGGGGGGAGTGGTCCACTGCCCTGCCTGGCACCCTATTTGACCATGATCGGGCTGTGATACCTGAGTGTGGAATTGCATTCAATGCCTTAGCAAGATCAAGATATGCACTGTGTACTGACTTTCCCTCATCCATTGCTTCAGTAACCCTCTTAAAGAAGTTGCCGAAGTTGGCAAGGTAGAAGTTGCTCTTGATAAAACCAAACTAGTTTGGGTCAAGGTTACATATATCCTTGCTTATTAATTTCATAATGATCCTTCCCATAGCCTTGCAGATGAGACTTGTCAGAAGTATGAGTCTATAATTTTCTGGGTCACTTGATGCCCCACCCTTGTGCAGGGGGATGACTGTTGCTGTCCTGCATTTGTTCAGCACATAGCCTGTTTGGAGGCTGATATTACATAACATTTGTAGGGGGACTTGACAGATCCTGTCTCAGGCTAAAAAGTAGTCATCCTGGCATGTTATCTGACCCAAAGAAACAACATTCTTGGCCTTGGATAGTGCTTTGAGAACTTGTTCTAAGGAGAGGCATAGATGCAGGTATGGTGTGCAATCTGGGGATTTTGGGGGTTGAAAGAGGTAAAGTTTGAGCTAAATTTGTCTGCTAGTAGATTGGCTATGTCCTGGGCCTGAGTAGGTGATACCATTTACTATAAACTCCGAACAGTGCTAGGCATTGTTTCTGAGGTTTCCAACATAGTTAAAGAAGACTTTGTGGTTACCTTTTGCTATCATTACCTCATATCTAGCTTTATTTGATTTGATTAGAGTCCAGAGTTTCTTGTTTAGTTTAGTAAAGCATTTTGGTCTTCTTGAAGGTTAGATTTATTTTTGCATGCAGTAAACATTTCTTCTTTTTTTATACAGCTTGTTTATATACAGGGGTTTCTTACTGAATTTGACCTTGTCTTTATTTCTGTGGGGGATTGATGCGTCTATGCAGTTGTTTACATTTGTAAAGATTTTGGCAGTAAAAGATTCTGTATAAGCAATTGGGTCATTGAGCTGGTGGGGCATTTTGCGCTTAGCCAAATCATCACTCAGTTTTAGTAAAATGGCCTTCACATAGTCTTTGAATACTGAGGTATTGGGGATGTTTCAGCCTTCACTCTTATATTGAATTTGACAGATTTGTGGTCTGGTTTGAATAAGGAGAAGATTACAATTGTTGAGGAGCAGAGCTGCCTCATGTTGATAAGTACCAAGTCCAGGATTTTATCTCCTCTTGTTTGGGTATGCACTAACTGATCTAAAGAGTTTGTACTGGTGAAGTCCAGAAATCTCTGTGCATACATGTCTGTCGATGTACAAATCTCCCAGTTTATGGAGGGATAACTTAAGTCTCTTGGAGAATCATGTTTGGTTTAATACATAAGGACTCCATATAGGTTAGGCAGGAGGTATGGGCCAAAGCAGACATAGAGGGATCAGGTAGTAGGCTTTGATGTGATAAGTTTTTTGTGTACTTGGGTATAGAGGAGTTTTAGGTCATTATCTTGTCTTATGAATCTGTAAGTGAGACTTTTTAAGAATATAGAGACACTGCCACCTTTAGCATACTCTTCTAATACAGTGGATCTGTTCAAGTGATAGGCATTGATGCCCTGCACTGACTAAGTGCAGGACACCAATACCTATCACTTGTACAGACCCACACAAGCAAGCATCATCCTTCCTTTCTTTGCATTTAATTTTAGGTTGTCTTTTAACCCATTTACTACTAGATTTACTCCGGTTTAGAAGATGGTTACCTTAGAATGTATTCTGCATAGGACTACAGAGAAGAAAGCCATGTGATAGTTTCTTAAAAGTGTTTAGTGTTTAGCTGAAACATCCAAATGGCATAAGTGCCTATGGAAGGATTTCCTTAAGTGGCCAGTGGTGTTACAGATTGACATGTTAGACTTAATCAGCATAAATCTTAAAAGTGATAATAAAAAGCCTTTCAAATTACACTTGTTATAATGTTATGAAAGATCTTCAGTTCCTTATATCTTCAGCTTAGAGGCCTTTGCCCTTACTAACCCAAATATCCTGTGTTTGAGTAATGTCCTAAGTATACACAGAGTAGGAGTGGGTAGAGAGGATGCCTCCATGTGGGTTATTCTGATGGGAGGATATAGGAAGAGCCTAACCAAAGGACTGCTATGTGGAGGAGGCCCTGAAGTACAAATAAAGCACAGCTGAATCACAAGTAAAGCCAAACAAAAGAGTGTATACTCCTGTAGTTGTGAAGGAAGCAAACATACAATAGCAAAAAAAAAAAAAAACTACATAGTTTACAGACTCTCCACAAGTACTGTTTCCTACTGTCAAAGTAGGCCTGGGTGGTTCTGCACAGGTCAACCTACCTATGTTCACAAATCTTATGTGTCATACTGCAGACAATGAAAATATGAATAAAGGCCCTTGAAAATAGGAACATCAAGCAAAAAAAATCTGGACATCTAATTAGCATAAATTTGAATATCAAATAGCACATTACCCTTCCTGCTTCTAAGAATGTGAGATAATACTTAGAAACATATTTAAAAAAACAGTGACAAAGAATTATGGAAAAATGCAAGCACATTATCAAAGGAACAATGTAAATTCTATAGACTTTAATGAACTGAATTGTAAAATTCTAAGTCAACCACACAAGGTCCTTTATGTTTGCCTCAGAAAAAAGGAGATGTAAGTGGCATGTCCTGTTTCTTAAATTATTGTTGCCACTAGTATATTGGTCATGTAATGTGTTTTTCTGTGTAATATGCAGCTTCAAAAATCACATGTGAATAGGGAGATTCAGAGGGAGATTCAGGAAATTGAGGGAAGGGGTATTTCAAGCCAGAAAATGGGGACATCAATCCAAAAATGGGGACATCCTGTGCAGGCGTAAATTGTGCCTGAAAATATGGATATCCCTCCAAATAAGGGGCAGTTGATAACTCTGACGGTACCACTGACATAACTCACTGTCCTGTAAAACTGGCCCCAGGAATCCACCTTATATAAAGGGCCAGGATATTCCAAGTACAGGAGATGCAGGAAGATCCTTGCCCCTCACACCAGGTAGCAGCCCTGCTGAATTCAGTGACCAATGAAGCTATGACCACTTAAAAGACCAACTCAAGGAGCAAAACGGTAGCCCTGTTCCAAACATGCTTGTTGGAATATCATGTGATGCTCATTGTAGGGCAGAAATGGTACACTGACAAATATGTAGCGAGCACATAGTCACACTAACACATCTTAACTAGTTCCATGCATGAGCCTAATGTGCATATGCTTCATTTGCACTGTGATGCACATGAACAAGACACAAACACACACACACACACACACACACACACACACACACACACACACACACACACAGAAAACCATACCTTAAATGACATGTACACATCTTGTCATGAGCCCATGATAGAGAAAGAAATGTGGAAAAGTTCATCACCATGGAGCCTGAGGTGTTACTCCAGACACTGCGCACATGGCATGCCTGTTCTTGACAAGGGTAAAAGAGGCAAGACATTCTGGGTCCAGGTCTGGCAGTGAATGGAGCAGAATGCAGTTCTTGTCTAGCTTGCACAGTGAATCCACTAACAGGGACTTCTGAAAAGTGTAAGCTCATTAGGCACTGAGCAGCTGGTTAGAGAGGGTGTAGGCATGCCTTTACAAGCAAGTGATATAACACCCTATCAACACATGCGTGAGCAAGGGCATAGGTGGCCTTCAGAATGATATTCATAGATTAGTTCATAGATTAGTACTTGTAGACAATTTACACCTAGCCAATTACCCCATGTGAGAATCAAACCCTAGACCTTGTGATTGTAAAGTAAACACCTTAACCATTATGCCAAACTCCCACCCCATGTCAGTGTCACATCACCACTGAGGGCAAGGGTTAAGAGCATAAACGAAAAGTGATTTTATTGTTTGGATGTTGTCAAGAGCACAAAACATCATCATGGCTGCCAAGATGACAGGCTTGGTGGCTGGCAGACTTTGGAACAAAACGAAACAGTTACAAAACATATGGAACCTTGTTCAAAGGGAGAAGAATCGATGACTGTTTTTTTGTGATAAAATTAAATGATGGAAGGGGCAAAATGAGTCTTTATTAAGGCAAGAAGCTGTATATATTATTGAACACAATATTTTTACTCAGACTGAATTCTAAAGTAAAATTTTCCTGTGTATTGTAATTTTCTTAGATTGGGGGTTCCTTATTTAATAATGAAGATTAGAACATTTTTTGTTGGTTATAGTTAAATTATTATTATTTTATTTACTTATTGGTATTTGTTTACCGGGAAAGTTCACTGGGCCGAAATAATCCATTTTCAGTGGAGGCTGGTAGAGAAAAGCTTCTCAAGACAATTAGGATCAGATGATGTACAAAAAGCCAGTTTTCATTAAAGGTGGTCTGGATAGTGACCATAACTCAAGCAGTGTTAGCAAAACAGAACAATATTAAATAACAGAATAGAATGGCTATACACATACAATATGTATGGATAATACAGTTTAAGGGTACATACCAAACAAGTAAGCATTTTGATAAACATTGTAGTGATAAAAGCAGTCCTATGGAAGTATTTAGAAGGTAATGTAAGAGTAGCAATCAGCATAAATAGTGGGTTTTAATTTTTTGATCAACATATGGAAGTGTGGTGGCTAGTGAAGCTGGGAAGAACGCAAGCAGGTTTCTAGGGGTGCTACTTTCGGACCAGGACAGCAGGAGGGTTGGAGCTAGGCCTTGCAATTGCTCAGTAAAGATGATTAAATATCAGAAACATCTTCTTTATAATGGAGGGATTTTGAAGTTTGTCCAGATGTAGTAGATTATTTAAACCTGCCCCAAACTTCTGAGGGTTATTTTGATTTACTGTCATTGATTTTGGTTTATTGCCTGTATTTAATGTGATCTTGAGGGTCTTTGAATGACCATAAAATTTTGAGCATGTCTACTGTTGGAGGCTGAAATACGTCTGTAGCAAGGATGGCTATTGCTACACATATCCTTGTGTCTGCAAGAATAGGTGCATGCAAATCAAGGATCTCAAGAAATTTTGTGCTTAATTACATTTGTGGATAACCAGTGCAGGATATCTTCAAATGTAGATATATTGTTACCTGGGGGGAATGTACATACAGATGATTTTAATGCATATGGTCTCATGATCCAAACAGTGGTGATCATGGAGGTGATGTTATGTTTGTTGATGAAACCACCTGCATCAAGAAGAAAAAGAGCCCCGACGTTAAAGACACTGGTTCCAAAACAAGTCCACAGACAGTTGTTCAACTATAGTTGCGTCTGTCACTAACACTTCTTTTGCTAGTATGGCTCCTGTATGCCAAGGATCCCAGAATTCAGAGGGGAGGCATTGTGCTGATTTTGCATGTCTTTGAGTCACTCTTCCATGTTTCATGTAATCATATCAACCCTCCTTTGCATGACAATATGCCATGATTTGCATATCATGCATCCGTCACTATTTCTCCCATACAGAGGCCATGCTGCTTGTGTCTGATTTGCCTTCACCCTGCATGCCATTGTTGTTCTCACTGTTTTACTGAATGCAACATGTTAAATGTTTCTGAATACTACACGTGGTTTAAGCTCTATGCATCTGACCGTGTCTTTATTAGTTTTAATAGAGGAAGAGCAAAAAGCCTAGTGGCTGTTTGAGTAGTTGTTTGTCTGGGATCTCTTATATTAAGTCTTACAGTGATGGGTGGAGGCAGAGGTCAGAAAGAAGTAAATCTGGCATGGTTAACTGAAAATAGATACAACTTATACATTTTAAAGAGGCATTTTTCCTGTATTATTTTTTGCAAATGGTTTATTCAATGATTCAGTTTTTATTACAAGATGTAACTATTCCTCTATTAGCACATGAAACTTCTAAAAGAAAATACAAGCTAACTTCATGTTCTTAGACATATAATGCAGTCATCCTGATTTATGAAGGTTAAGAGTGAAGTGACCAATTTTGTAAACAAATTCCAGGAATTGGGATAATTAATGTTTCCCACAACAAGGGTAGGATAATTTTCTAAACAACTAAAGACCAGTGTGTTAAAAAGTCTTCCTTTCTTCTGCTATGGTAAAATCATATGATTGTTCTGTATTTGTTGTGAAAAGAAATATTCAACATTTGAGCTCCAGCAAAGTTAGAGTGCAATAATTATGAAATAACGGTACTAACATATAATGAGACTTCACCACCACCTAACTGAGAAGCCTTGATCTTGTGTTAAACCACCTATGGTATATAAGCATGTGGGTAAAGTAAAATTCCTTGAGCATCAATTGACCCAACCACAAAACACCAAGGAACTCACTGGCAATTGTTTTCTACAGGAAGTCACTGTTAGTGTGATTTCCAAGTGGGTGTTAAAAATGATTCTGTTCTTTTGAGAGGACTTTCCCTTCTTGATATTTGTGTACCCATGGAGTTAATCCCCCACAGTGTGGCAAAAGCACTTGAAGTTAACTTTCTTTACCCTTCTGTGTTTTGGGCTTTTTTTTGGTGTTTCTGATGCTGGGTGGAGGGTGGGGGGGTGTCATTCAATGTTCCTTTGTTGAACCTGACCTACAACGTTTGGCATACAGAAGGATGTTTATCGAAATTATAGCAAAATTTGCATATTGTATTAAAATGGTAGATTCACGTTCATTAATTTTATTAACTATTTGTGTTGGTAAGCAAGATGTTTAGCCCCTTTTTATAGACCTTAGTTTGGGATAGTGGTAAGAGAGGATCTTAACTACACTTGTAATGCTAGGACAAACCAGTTCATTACCAGCATAGGTACCGTAAACCATCCTGTCTAAAGCATTAACCATGTCAATTGTAGTAAAATGGAGGAAAGCAGTTTATAAAAAACATTTACACATCAGTCACTACCAAAAATCTATTTTTTGTTAGTCTCCTGTATGTTAACAGGACTGTGGGGTTATAGACTACCTCAAAATTCATCCTGCGTATTCAGAAATGTCATGTCTGCAACTGGGACTAAAGTAACACTGTTTACACTGCATTTTTGCCATAGGATGAGAAGAGCCATTTATCTGTATTTATGTACAGCCACTGAAGTTGTTGCACAATGTATGATCACAAAAAGATGATTGTATTGTTTTATAAGCCCTCTTTGGGCACATGCTTGGTGTTTATCTATTTTTACCAAATTAAAGGCTGGAAATGAGAATGAAATACTGATAAAATGGGGTCACAAGCATTGGGAAGAAAAGAAGGTAAGTACATAAGGAATGAGCAGGATGGAGGTGGGATTTGAACTCATGCCTACTGTAGTGATGTTTTGTGCATCAGTGCATTAGCAAGGCAGACCACATATGCTCATACAGTTTTGTAAACTGATAGCAAGGAAAGGAAGATAAACCTCAATGGATTTGAACCGATACTTTGTGCTGTAATAGTCTTTGTACAAGTACATTAGCAACGCAAGCCACAGAAGTAGTCAAAGTGAAGAAGAGAGAAACATGCATTAAAGGGGAATACAACAACAGTTTTTTTCAGTCCATTGACATGTCTAAACCTAGCAGGGGTTGATGTTATTGACCTGAGATAAAGGCATAAAATCAACAAAGAAAAGTCAGCAAAGAAGCAGAACTAAGTCAGAGATTTTACTGAATGGTTGCCTTTGTGACATTTTACCCATTTGGTTTCAACACTTTCTAAATAAAAAGAGGAATAAAGAGACAGGAAATGAATTAAGTCTGAGGTTTCCAGTTAGTGTACAGTCTTAGCTGCTGGTAATGTGGCATAACAAAACAGTGTTTGAGACAGAACTAAGATCACTGAACCAAGAACAATTTAAACAAGTTCAACCACTTTCTCACATTGAACCTTTTTCTCCTTACAGCCATGAGCTGTGTTAGTCAACATGAAAAGTTTTCATCTTTCTGTAAGTGTTCTAGACCATGTGCAGTAAATTTGCAGAAATAACATGAAAGAAGGCAGAAAAAATTACACACACACACACACACACACACACATATATATATATATATATATATATATATATATATATATATATATATATATATTAATAGACATAACAGTAAATATGTATACAAGTTCTCAAGATATCCGAATTAACATCTGTGTAGTCCTTTTTTATCCTTTGGTTTGGATATTAGTTGGGATGCATTGCAGGCACCGGCATCAGCTAGGTTTAAAGACCCTGCCTTAATGAAGTATTATCCACTTATGTTGTGCTGACAAGGTCAATAAAAAGGCTGAAGCATGTATGCCCACATCTAGTGTGGTTTGGCTTTATTGTCCTGAATGTAACCATAAGACTTAAAAGTAAAAAAAAGTCATGGACATTCAGAAGCCATGTAGCCAAAACTCTTGATATCTTTAAGGGGTCATTTACATTTATCCCATTGGTTTCCATTACAGGAGGTTTAAGATATCAGACAGTGAAAACTCTAGCTTGGCTCTTTTTTTTTCCCCTGCAGGTTTTACTGTATGGTTTGTCTGTGTGACCTTTCCCCCTTGGGTTTGAGTACTCAGTATTCCCAGAGAAGGTAGATGATATACTTACGATAGTGCTTCTTACTGATTTGATAGTTTTAGTTGATTACTTCACTGCTTTATGTCCACCATGACAGAGATACCTTGTCCATAATAGCACTTATAGTGAGTGTTGATGAATTTTAGGTTGTATCATCAGACATGAGGCCATATTATATAGATTCTTAGGGAAAGAGATAGGCAGGGAGATCAGCTAATCATCATTTGTTTATGAGTTGGATTTGCCACAATAGGTGTCAGCTTTAGAAAACTGGGAGAAAAAAAGGATCAGTGAGGATCTTTTGGGAAAGTCTACAGACATGTCTGAGTAAGATAACTTTTTTCTCTTACTTCCAAGAAGCCTGCAATTGTGTTCCAAGAGAGGTGAAAGAAACTGAGCCTGACAAGTCAAGTGCTAAACCATTAAGGCAGCAACAAGTAAACCAAGTGAGCATGTCTGCCTATCAAGATGCAGTACCTTAAAACATTGGTGGGATGGAAGCATCGCTGTGGGTGAAGGCAGTCAAATCAAAGTTTTCTGTAATTATGAGACTGTAGTTTGAATGAACGGTAGCCAGACATGCTGAAAGCGTAGGACAAGATTGTGGTAATGTGGCTTGTACAACTCTTCATTGATGCATGGAAGTTGCAGAGAATACTTCAGAAATGGCAAATTGGATTGGTGGTACTCTTTTTTAAGAAAAAAGATCAGAAGATGTTCTAACAGAGCACAGGCCAAGGTATCCTTCAATCAAATGTTATATATCTGATTCTGAAACAACAAGCATTTACCTAGCTGTATTTGACAAAGTGTGAACATGAAACAGTAAATCACCATAAATACAGAAGAGAAAACATAAATACACTTCTACTAACAGTATTATAAGTGTACGATAAACTCTGTGGTATATAAGAATAAAGCCCTAGCTATGGCCAAGAAGACACGAGTTTGGATAATGGATCAAGGGTTGGACGAGCCTAGCAGGGAGAACAGGAATGAGTGCCAGACAGTGATTTGCCCAGCAAGGGGAGAGGGAGATGGCTCCTCATTACCATATTAGAGGAAGAACGGAAAAAAGAGAACACAAGGAGGATGTTTCCTTACAAAATTTGCCCATATTAAGCAAATAATTCTAAAAAAGATCTCCTTGAAAGCTTGTTCAATATCAAATTTAGAAAGTTGTTACTGGGAGCTCACATCAGCCAACAATACAGATATTTTAGTTTCAAACACGGCAGTGTCCATCAGCTACCCCATTTCCACCATCAGCTTTGTTGATTCATTAACTAATATTGTTGCACAAGGACATTAACGCAGATGACTTATCCCAACACAATATAGTAAAATTTCTGTTCAACAGGCATTCAAAGTGTTGAACTCATCTGTCTCACATATTTCTTCAAAGGTATTAATAGCATCATTTAATGAAAGATTAAAAGTTCTAAATCTTTTTAGATGTACTGGACCAATAGATTACTTACCAGATGGAAACATAGATGCCAGTTCAGTTTTTGTGTGAGCTGTTTATAGGTTCATGGGAGACTGCTAAACTAATGGCACAAGAGCCTTTACAAGCCTAGCCAATAATACCCAGGATATGGCAATATTATACCTTAGTTCCCCAGATATGGGATGGGGTAGTATCAGGGTAGTGCGTCTTTTGGGTTGGAGCCTTGAGTCATTTTACAGACTGCTTCTGCCCATAAGGCACATAGGCAGTACCTTGGGAGTGAATTTATGATTCCTCATCCATTTATCCAAATTCTTTTAGAAGAGAGTGAGGGATGGGTTTTGTTTTACGAAGATAGGAAGTTTATTCCATAAAAAAGGTAGGCTTTGGGGTATGAATCTGTCTCTCCCCAGAAAGTTCTGTTAGAGCCACAAATAAGGTTCAGATCCATGGAAAGCATAACCCTCATATAATTTTTCTCATGAATATGTAACATTTTCATCATGACTGGATCAGAGAATGCCTTGTAGGTCAGGCATGAGTCACCATTAATAAACGAATAAGCGATATGAGATTGAGTAAAGGGATAGGACCTTTAGTTAGTCCACATAAGACATTTGTCTTAAGCTTTGCATTTTTTTAGTAAGAAACATCTGGAGCCACACCAGTTGGTGTGAGTGCCTGGTTAAGTACATGCAGAAAGGAGTACTATATTCGATTATGGGCCTGATGAGGGCTGACTACAGTGGAACAATGACTTATTTTGATCTTGATGACATGCCTTTACTTATAAGTTGAGACAGAGAAGGATTTTGTCACTGCTGTAGCTACCTGGTGATCAAAGTTAGGTTACTATCTATCTTCACCACTGGTTCTACATTAAGGTGTGTGCCATCAATTTTATAATTTGCAGTGATATCTGATTTACTGAAGGGTATGACTACACATTTTTTGCATTTAGTCTCAGACCATGGTTTTGGCACCAGTCATTTGTCATTTTTAGGCCTGTTTGTTGGATGTCAGCATCATTTGGGGATTCGTGGGTGAATTGGTGAGCCAGAGGCCCCCCCAACATTGGCCTTTACTTCAGAGAAGTATATACCAAACAGGAGGGGTTCCAGTACTGAGCCCTGTGGAAGTGAATTTGCCTATCTGGACAACATGTGTCCTGTCAGTGAGCCAGTTTACTATCCACCTGATGATGTAAGGGTTTATGCCTAATGCAGTAAGTTTATCTGTATTTCCAAAGTAGGGTGATTGTGTCAAAAGCTTTTGCCAGGTCTAGATAAATGGTGTGCATCATTTTACTCTCATCCATGGCCCTGGTGACATTCTCGAAGAAGCCCACCAGACTGAGCAGGCAAGACCTCCCACTGACAAAGCCAAACTGGGTGTGGTTCAGTGTTTGGAGATTTCCTATGTCGTTATCGATCAGATCCATGATAATTATGTCCATGGCCTTGCAGAAAAGACTGGTCAAGCTTATGGGTCTGCTGTTCCCTGGGTCAGTTAATGGGCTCCATTTCTGTAGATGGATGACTGTTACAGTCCTCCATTCCTTTTGGTACAAAGCCTGTCTAGAGGCTGTGGTTAAAGAGGGTTTCTAGTGGCCCTGACAGATTCTGTTATAAGCTATTTAAGAAGCATCCTGTAATGCTGTTGGGACCCATGGAGGCTGTGTTTTTGACTTTAGGGAGTGCAGTTGCAGTAATGACTTGTTCCCTTGTAATCACCTATAGGGGATGGTTACAGGTATTTCTTTGGGTGTGGTAGGAGGTGATGTGAGAAGTTTGAACTGAACTTATCAGACAGCAGTTTTGCTATACTTTCAGACTGGGTGTAAATGTTGCCATTCATGATTAACTGGGCACATTGCTGAGCATTTCCCCTGAGGTAATGAACATAATTTAAAAAAGCCTTATGGTTATCTTTCACCTGGAAGGCGATATTTGCCTCGTAGCTTGCTTTGGCATATTTGACCATCTCCCTAATTTGTTTGTTTAGACTGGTGAGGGTCATTTTGCACTGTGTTGTTTATTCCTTCTTGGCTTTGGAGAGGATTTTTTCCTTTTGTTGAATAGCTTATTTGTGCTTGGCTTCCACCACGGTGGTTTATTGTGGCCGGTAATCATAAGTTTGACTCGGACAGGTACTGCCTCCTCTATGCAGCTATGAATGTGGCTGTACAGTGGTTTTGTGTATAGCACAAAGTATTCCTCATTATTATCTGGGTTTGGGGGGGCTTAGAAGTTTAATAACTTCTCAAGACATCTGAGACAACTGCAAAGGCCACAGAAATACCTCACTAAAAGAATCACAGGCCTAAAGCAGATGCCCTATGCTGACCGTCTAAAAAACTCCAGCTATACTCTGTCGCATATCGTCTACTCAGAGGCGATCTCTGCTTAACATACAAGGCTATGTAAAACCCAGAGCTGATGGACATGCTACACTTAAAGAAATCCCAATCCATCAGAGCCACATGTTCCAGGGATCTAAACCTTGTCATCACACTGAACAAAACATGCTGGAGGAATAGGTTCCTGACCCAGAGACTCCCCAGACTCTGGAATAGACTGCCCATACATGTCAAGCAGAGAGCCTCTTTGGCCCTCTTAAATAGGAACTTTGACGATTGGATCGGAGATAGGAAATTCACCCCAGGGATCACGTCAGTCGCAATGATAGACAGGGGTTCAGGGAAGTAAATAATGTGGGAAGAAATAGCCAGGGAATTGTTATGGCTAGGCTTGTATAGGCCCTAGAGCTGATAGCCTAGTACCAACCTATTAACCTATGAATAATCTGTCAGTTAGTTTGAGGTAATTGGCCTTGGCAAAGTTCTTAGCAGGTTTGAAGTTTGATGTGGGGTTCTAGATTAGTTTTACTATTAAAGGAGATAATCTTGTCGTCAGATCTTAAAAGGGAGTATCATCCCCCTATGTTTATGAGTATTAGATCTAGGATATTTGTACTTCTAGCTGGGGAGCTAACTATTTGCTTCAGGGTGTTTATGTTGTCCAAAAACCTCTGAGCAAGTGAATTATATATAAGTCTCCCGGTTTATGGAGGGGTAGGTGAAATGACCCATAAGTACGGCATTAGGGTGAATGTGAAGAGATTCCAGTAGGTTTAGGTAGGAGGACTGGTTTTCCAGACTCATGTTTGGGGATCTGTAGCTAGCAAGGATATGATAGAGGATCACACCTATGGTTAGTTGGCATGGAGCAACTCAAGCCAGTCATGTTGTTGGACTGGCCTAGTGGTGTACTTGTCTTTTATAAACACTGAGACTCCTCTCCCTTTGTTTTATTCTGAGCTGAGGGGGATTGAAATGTATGAAAGGCACTGTAGCCTTTCATAGACAGAGTGTTCTCCTTGGTTCTGTACCATGTTTCTGTGACTTCACATAGGTCTATTTCCTCCAGGGTGAGGACTACTTCCAGGAAGTGCATTTTTTTTTATTTAAACTCCTAGTATTGAGTAGCAGTACCTTTAGCTGGTTGAGAATGATTTTGTTACGTTGGAGGGTTTAACAACTTGGCACAGCCTAAAAAAGGCATTATGGAGCTAGACAAAGTTTTTGCCAGTATCCAGAAACCAAGTGGTGACAAGTACAAATCATCTCTGGCAAAGCATTGTAGTTTGTCAATCATGTCTCCCCAGGCTGATGGATATTGGATTCCGTTATTGTGACATCAGAAAGTAAGCCAATTGTTGAAGTCAATCATTTTTTGCTGGTACTGTGACATCATCATTGGTGAAGTTAGGATGATACTCAGGACTGGATTAATACCCACCTGGGGCACATATTCAGAGAGCTCCATTATGTCTCTCTTCATATAATTCAGTGAGGTATGGCTTGGGCCATTTATGCCCACATGGGCTATTATCATGTCTTACTAATATCTGTGGTTTAAAGACCTGAGTGCATGCGGGATCTGGTGGATCCTGAATCTAGACAGACAGCTCACTATGATCTTCTCCTTGTTTTGCATTGTAAGGGCGACATCAGAATCCCCAGTAAACAGAATGTTTGGCTGTGTAGTGTGTTGTTTTATGGGCTTGGAAATGGGGGCTGCTATAATTTTCAGCATTATGTGTTGTGTGAGGCGCTGTGTTTTCTGAGTGTGTGTGGGTCCACTGATAAATGCTTTTAGGAGGTCTTGGAAGTTTGGGTAGATTACATGTGAGTACCTCTGCATATGTGCATCTGTGTTTTTTCCTTAGTGTTGGTAGTGAGTGCTTTGAGTGTAATGCTGATACCTGGTTTGCACTTTTTGTATGTGGATGTAACAGCGTTGATTCTAATGACATTCTAATGAGATGTGCATCTCCAGCTCTCACATACTATAGGTTCATGGGTTCATAGGTTCATACTAGGCTATCTGCCCTAGGGCATTTATAAGCCTAGCCAGAATGTGTTTGGCTTTCGCCACCCATTTTAAATTAATTTTGCTATGCCCTTTTTCGAGGTTAGTATAGTGTGCCTCTGTCTAACATTGACACAGAAGTGATACCCGGGGTAAACCTACGATCTCCCATCCACTCATCAAGATTCCTCTTGAAGAGAGTCAATGAGGGACTCTGCCTAACCTGGACTGGGATTTTATTCCAGAGTGAAGGGAGCCTCTGGGTTATGAATCTGTCCCTCCAGCATGTCCTATTTATTTCAGTGCTGAGGTTCAAGTCTCTCGAGCGTGTAGCTCAATGGGATTTGGATTTTCTGAGGTGCAGCATGTCCATTAATTCCGGTTTTGACAATGCTTTATACGTCAGGCACAGATCGCCTCTGAACAAGTGGTATGCCACTGAGTAGAGCTGGAGTTTCTTTAAATGGGCAGCATATGGCATCTGTTTGAGCCCTTTGATCCTCTTGGTGAGGTACTTTTGGGGTCTTTCCAGTTGCTGCAGGTGTCTGGTAAGGTACATCCCAAAAGGGGCACTGTACTCAAATATGGGCCTGATGAGGGATGAGTAAAGAGGCACGATGGCCTCCCCTGATCTAGATGTGAATCCCTTCATGATTAGGTGGGCTATATAAAATGTTTTTCTAACCACTTTGGCCACGTGGTTGTCAAATGAGAGATTGCTATCAACTTGGGTCCCCAGGTCCCTAATTACTTCTTCTGTACTTAATGGATTACCACCTATGTGGTAATTTGTGGGCACTTTGTTTTTGCCAAAGGGGATGACTATACACTTTTTGGCGTTTAGCTTGAGGCCATGGCTCTGGCACCAGTTGTCTGTTTCTATGAGGCCCTTTTGTAGGATGCTTGTGTCGGCTGAAGAGTCGATTATGATGCCCAGTTTGCAGTCATCTGTGAACTTGGTCAGCCACAGTCCTTCCGTGTTAGCCTGTACCTCCGAGAAATATATACCAAACAAGAGAGGTCCCAGGACTGAGCCTTGTGGGACGCCACTTGTAACTGGTTTGGAGTCTGACATGGCTCCAGCAATTCTAACCATGTGGGTTCTGTCCTTGTGCCAGTTTGCAACCCATCTAGTGACATAGGGGTTTATATTTAAGCTGGTGAGCTTATCTATAATGCCCGAGTGGGGTATTGTATCGAAGGCTTTTGCAAGGTCCAGGTAGGCTGTGTGGACCACCTTCCCTCGTCAATGGCCTTGGTGACTGTTTCAAAGAAATCGACCAGGTTTAAGAAGCAGGATCTGCCCTTAACAAAGCCGAACTGGGTAGGATCCAGTGTCTTTAGGTCCCCAATATCTTTATTTATGAGGTCCATGATGATCCTTTCCATAGCTTTGCAGACCAAGCTAGTCAAGCTTATGGGGCGATAGTTTCCAGGATCCGTTGAGGCACCACCTTTGTGGAGAGGGACCACTGTTGCTGTACGCCACTCTTTGGGTACATATCCTGTAGTAAGGCTGAGATTGAACAGTAGTTTTATGTTTGGGTTTAGTTCTTCTTGGAGTTCATGTAGGACGCAGTCCGGGACACCGTCTGGTCCCATTGATGCTGTGTTTTTTGGTTTGGAGAGGGCGGCTTTACCTGAGCATCTGAGATGTCAGGGGGGGCAGCACTCTGCTGGGATAGATATTTGCTCTTTTGGTGGGGAAGGGGGGAGACATTTGCGCTGAACCTGTCAGCTAGGATGTTGGCAATGTCTGTAGGTTCGGTGTATTTTTTGTCATTTTGGACTAATTCTGAGCATATCTGGGAATTCCCACCCAGGTTCCTAACATAACTAAAGAAAGCCTTGTGATTATCCTTAGTGTCCTGCGCAATTTTTCTCTCGAAGCTGGCCTTAGACGATTTTATGACTGCCTGTAGTTTTTTGCTAATACTGATCAGAAATGCCTTCCCTTTTTGGGATTTTGCTCTATCATGTAGTAGCTTCCTCCTTCTATTGTATATTTTGTTTATTGCTGGGGTCCACCAGACAGGACGCCTAACTTGGGAGGATTGGGTCTTGGTTTTATTTGGGATTGCATGATCCATGCATTCCTGACGGTGTTCATAGAATGCGTTTATAAAGGATTCTGCGGTCTGGGCCGTATTTTCCACAGGCCCGGGGGCTTTGAAGGATTCCACCTCAGTTTTGAGGAGTGTGAAATTTGCTTTAGAGAAGTTTTTCACTGTGGTTTTCTGGGCAGGGGCTGGGGTCGGGATGTGAATATCTAGTGAGATTAGTTTATGGTCTGATCTTACCAGTGAAGGATACACTTCTGGTCTGAAGCATAGAGTCCCCATGTTGGTGATGATCAAATCCAGTATGTTTTCCCCTCTTGTGGGAGTGGCAACAAGTTGTTCCATAGCATTTGAGTTTATAAATTCTAGGAACCTTTGGGCTAGGGTGTTGGAGCTAGAGTAATGCTCCCAGTCTATGTTAGGGTAGTTGAAGTCGCCCAATATAATGGTGTTTGGAGAGACCTTCATATTTTCCAGTGTTCTCAGGAAGGCCGAGTGGGGTTCCTGGGTTTGGGAGGGTGGTCTGTAGCAGGCTATAAACTGGAAGGCAGTTTTACCCACTGTTAGTTGCACATGGATAGTCTCTGATGTTTCGTGCTGTGCCACCAACCTGAAAGTGTGGGTATCTTTGACGAATATTGATACTCCCCCTCCTTTTATGGTTCGGTCCAAGTTTTGGCACCGAAAAACATGGTATGAGGTATAACCTGGTAGTGCTGGGGTGCTCTCAGGAGCCTTGAACCAGGTTTCTGTTACTGCACAGATATCGGTGTTCTCCATGCTAAGAAGAGTTTCGAGTGCGTGCATCTTGAGGTTTAGACTTCTGGCGTTGAGTAGCATTAGTCTTAGTTTCTTATCCCTTGTGATACCTATGGAGGTAGGTTTGTCTTTTGAGCCTTGCCTAAAAAAGGCACTATGGGGGTGACAAGAGCATTTGCCAATATCCGAAAGCCCAGGGGTGACAGGTGGAAGCCGACCCTAGCAAAGCATCGTGGCTTGTCGAGCATGTCATCCCAGGCAGACAGGCATTGGATCCCCTTTGAATGACACCAATACTTAAGCCAATTGTTGAATTCATCACTGAGACATTCCTTTCTATTGAAACTGCACTTACTGAAATTGCATGTAAAATCTGAAATACAAAATGAAAATACAGACCTGATTAATACGGTCTGTGCAAAGATGATATTGTATTTATGCAGGATTTATTCTCACAAAACTATATTTATGTGAGTCTTTATCTTACAAACTTTCCTGAAATTTTGTAAAATTAGTAAAACTACAAACACTTGCCAGTCTGCATTAACACTTTATAGATGTGATCACCAGCTGATCCCACAACAAATGAAGCCAAATGTTAGGTGCCAAAACACACACATTTGGAGGGACAAAGTACTATAGAAACACTCTGGAGCAAAGAAATTTGTGTGTAGCTTACTTCAGAGCAAAGAAATTTCCATGTAGCATATTTCAGAACACCAGATACAACTGAAGCATTCAACTTTACAGGCTATACTACATTTTGTAATAACTGTCACCTCATACAACTATCAGTCTGTCTTTCTGTAGAGCAGTGAGGCTAAACACAGGAGCATCAGAGGCATCTGAAGACAAAATCTCATCAGGGGTTAGGTTAGGTGAATTAATAGCATATGTAACCAACACTTATACACATAGCATTAATACAATAAAACATGAAAATGTTTAACATACTTCTAGATTTGAACACGACATTATGCCAAAGCATTCTACAGACCGGAGCATTATCTGAGCAGCCCAAGCAGGAAGTGATATAAGATTTTTGTTGCACTTGCTCTAACTATTTCAGTGCTATTTAACAGTTCTGTGCTGCATTTATTGATTTGGTTGAATTTATAACTGTTTTTCAGCCTACAATTGTTAAAGAAAGGCCATCTATTTGTTACCGTACTGCTCTTAAGTAGTTTTAACAGTATTCTGATATTTCCTAACCTCCTGTGATACTGCCAAAGTTCTCCTGAGTTTGAAAAAATATTCTAAGTTTTCCAAAGGTTTTCCTGTGTTTGAAGAAGTTTCCCTACTTTTGCACACATTTTTCTGTATTTGTGAATATTTATTAGGATTTGTGAACTTATTTCCAAGGATTTCTGATACTGCAGGAATTATTTCTTTTGTTGTAACGCATTTGTTACTGCACTAGAGTTCAAACCAGTTCATTTTACATTAAGGGATTTTATTCTGCACTCTGGTGGGAGCAGAGGGCTAATTCAACCCATCTGAGTTGGGAACTGCTGGTGGAATGCTTAATGTGTGTTTATCTGATTGGCCTGAGGATTTAACTGTGTAAAAGTGATTCATCCTGCTGATTTAAAAGCCTCACATTTGTGCATCTTGCAAGGTGGTTATCCATACCTTGTATATAAGCAAACCTCTCTGGCTTAAAATCCTGTATAGGAAGCACTCTCCATAGTCTCCCACTGTTCATAGCTGCTCTAAGAACTGACAGTTTGTGCAGAGGGCAGCACCACTGCAACTCATCGTATAGTATACTACTAAACACTCTCTCTTAGATCTTTAAGTGACTCTCGGATAGACGCTTCCCTGTCATCTCTGTTTCTGGCCTGGTGAATAGGCGCATACTGAGACAGTGAAGTAACTGCCTTGTGTTCACTGACAACCATTTAATTTTACAACAGACAAATAGTGTGAGAAAGATATAGACACACAATGTCATTGGAGGCAATTTCTCACATCCATACCAGAAAAATGCAAACCAGATTGTCAGCATTACACCAACACTAAGGAAAAAACACATAGACCCATATATGCAGAGGTACTCGCATGTAATCTACACAAACCTCCAAGACCTCTTAAAAGCATCTCTCAGTGGTCCAGCTCACACTCAGAAAACACAGCTCCTCACACAACACATAATTCTGAAAATTACAGTAGCCCAATTTCCAAGCCTATAAGAAAACATAGCACACAGCCAAAAATTCTAGTTATTGGGGATCCCATTGTAAGACAAACTGATGTCCCCCTTACCAGGCTAAACAAGGAGAAGATCACAGTGAGCTGTCTGTCTGGAGCCAGGATCCATCAGATCACACATGCTCTTAGGTCTTGAAACTGTAAGCACCAGTATGACACTGTCATAGTCCATGTGGGTGTAAATAACCTAAGATGTACCTCACTGAACTATATGAAGAGACACATGATGGAGTTCTCTGAATATGTGTCACAGGTGGGTATGAATCTAGAATTGAGTAGCATCCTACCTTCACCAATGATGATGCCACAGTACCCGCAATGATTGACTTCAACAATTGGCTTAGTTTCTGGTGTCACAAAAAGGAATCCATTATCTGTCAGCCTGGGAAGATATGATTAACAAACCATTTTGCTTTGCAGAGATGGTTTTTACTTGTCACCACTTGGCTTCTGAATACTGGCAAAAACTTTATCTGTCCCCATAGTGCCTTTTTAGGCCATGTCAAGTTATTAAACCCTACAACATAACAAAAATCACTCACGTTTACCTAAAGGTACCACTACTCAAAGCTAGGAGTTTAAATAAAAAAAAAACTACACAGTCTGGAAGCACTCCTCACCCTGGAGAATGAAGACATATATATGTACAGTCATGGAAACATGGTTAAGAACCATGAAAAGCACCCCGGATACCAAGGGCCTCCTCACCCTGGAGAATGAAGACATATATATGTACAGTCATGGAAACATGGTTAAGAACCATGAAAAGCACCCCGGATACCAAGGGCTGCAATACCTTCCATAGATTTCTATCACCCTCAGCTCAGGATAAAACAAAGGGAGAAGGTATCTCAGTACTCATAACGAGCAAGTACACTGCTAGACTGGTCTAACAGCATGACTTGCTTGAGCTGATCCATACTCATCTAACCTTAGGTGTTTCCTCCTATCATATACTTGTTTGATGCAGATCCCTTAACATAAGTCTGCAAAACCAGACCTCCTACTTAACCTACTGGAACTGATAACATTCAGTATAACACCATAATTTATGGGTGACTTCAACTACCCCTCCATAAACTGGGAGACGTATATGACCCATAATTCCCTTGCTCAGAATTTTTTCGACTTGCAATGCAAACTCTGTACAACAACTAGTTAGCTCCCCAACTAGAGGTTCCAATGTCCTAGGCCTGGTACTCAGGAGCATGGGGGTTGCTTCTCCCCAGGGCCGGTGTTAGCATTTTGGGGGCCCCCAGCAGATGTCAAGTTGGGGGCCCCCTGGGCACTTCCAGTCTACGTATCACCCTATCGCTGATACCCCGCCTAAGCAACCTTTTAGTTCATGCTGCAAACTGAATGACCTGTAGCTACAATGCTCTTAATTACAACAGACATGTGTACCACACTATGTTTGCCCATCTCACAAAGGGATATTATTTACAGTTACTGGAATTTAGTTGCACCAGTGATACATTGCAGCAACTCTATGTACAGGTCTGGACTTAGGTGAAATGGTGTTCTAGGCCTACTGTTTCAGACACCCAACACACTCACACTGTACCCTCCAATCTTCCCCTGATCACCCCCTCATCTTGAGCTTCCCATGCTATGCACATTACTTTTTTCTTCCTTTTCTCAAATTTTGCTTTCCTCTTCAGCTTTGTCAAGAAGCCACATCTCCCTATATGCTCTGAAGTGCATTTTAAAGTTTTTTTTCTTTTCACACAACCTTTTCATCTAATGATGGCTTGAAAAGAAATTTTGATTAAGGAAAGAAATTGTGTTGCTGTTCAGTTTTAATTTGCCTTGCATCCTCCTTTCAACACACCTTTCCTGACCAAGTAAGCACAGTAATAACCATTTAGGAAATAATTCAGTTAAGCCAGAGCCACCAGAAGCCATTGGGTTATGCATGTTCTGAAATACATTTACAGCATTTTCCCAACTTTTTAATCCAGGTTGTACCAAAGGCTTAATGTTCAAAAATGACAAAATAGTGACTCACAATAAACTAACAAGCCAACTGTTGTCTGGATATACAGGTCCTATCTTGTAACTGACTTCCTCTCTAACCCCCCAAAAAAGACTGCTTGTGCATCCCTCTGGTGTTAGACTGGGATGAAAGCAGAGGTTCAAATTTCTACAGTCATGTATTTCAAGTGAATGCTGACATACATATACATAGCACGCCTCCTCATTCCTCAAGCTACCTGCATACATGCCTGGTGTGATTGTGAGTAAAGTGAAAAAAATAACTTTGTTGCTCCTAGACAGTACACTGCCCCTGCACACACTATAGTGACCTTCTCTGTACACCTCTGAGGTTTGTCTGAAAAGTAAAAGAAAAAAATGAACACACTGTCCTCAGCCCAAACACAAGGTATAATAATCTCATGTGCACACCTCTAAGGTTTGACTGTGATGGCAATTAAAGAAGTAATAACCACAAAATCCATCCCCTCCACACATGCACACACATAACCTACAGCAGTTTTCTGTACACACACATGTCATCAGAGCTGGTTTTAGAATGGGTGCATTAGAGAGCAGAGACCATTATCAGATTTATCCTAACAGGGTCATATCACCCTGTTCAGGTTAAAGAGCGTAATCAGAAAATTAATACATTTTTCCTCCTCATTTTCCTCAACCAGCTACAGCTTTTGTGGGGCCCCCACAAAGTCAAGGATGATTAAGAGAGCCCTGTGACTCCATTTTTAGTCTGTGGAGTATAGGCTCCCAGACTCTTAGATCTAAGTGTCTGAATGTTCTGTGATATATTTTATTCATTACTTTTGAAATATAATTACTTGTTAGCTACATTTTTAACTGATACCCAGAAGAATAATGTCTATGTCCTGGCATTACTGGGTGTGTGCACAGATAAAAATCACTGTTATTTTACACACACACACACACACACACACACACACACACACACACACACACACACACACACACACACACACACACACACGCCATAGCAATACTAGTTATGTACTTATTTCAACAAATAACAATACACTGTGCAACGCTAGTATTGTCACACCAGATCTGTGACTGCCATTTAGCAGTTGTCAAACAGCAGCAGGGGTAACACACTTTTATTTACCTTCCCTGATTTTTCTCATGGCTTTGCTGTATCCTTTGTAAAAAGTTTGATTTGCTTGTAAATCATCCAGGATTACAGATAGTCAATAAATCCAGACATCAGAGTTTTATACTTTTTTGACCAAAACATGAAAGCTGATGAAAAATGTGTTATACTATTAAATTTTAAATTGAATTAGTATAATATTTAAAACATGTTCATTATTTTGAGCCTTTATTCTGCTATTATAGGCATTGCAATTAATTCTTCTGCAAATAAGTTGAAAGTTGCAGCAGCTGATGTTCTGCCAGTGCTTATAAAACTCTGAAAAAAGAAAACCATCCCTGAAGATCAGAAGCATCAGCTTTTCTTAAAATCCAAGGTTTGCATGGAGAACAGTCACTCTGGGCTGCTGATCTCTCTAGTGCTTACATTGCTTATGTTCATTATCAGCTTTATACTAAGGGGGTCATATCACAGACCTGTTCAGGTTAAAGAGCATAATCAGGAAATTAATACATTTTTTCTCCTCATTTTTCCCCAACTAGCAGCAGCTTTTGTGGGGCCCCCACACACAGTCAAGGGTTATGAAGGGGGGGCCCCTTGCAGCCATGGGTATTGCAAGTACCTAAAGTTAGCTATGTTGTTCATTTTCGAGGGCTGAATGTTCACTAGCAGAGTTTAACTAAGCCAGAGGTACTATATCAGTGGTAAAATATTTAATGGAATTGTGAAGCCTGTTGCTTGATAAAACACTGTTACTATAACCAGAGATATCTTTGAATTTTATTAAGTACACAAGACTGTTGTACTAGCTTTTGTTGGTTTGACAGATCTGTTGCAAAATATCAGGGTAAAGCAACCTGTTGTGGTTGGGGGCCCCCCAGGAACAGGGGGCCCCCAGTGACGGCAGGGTTTGCTGGTGCCTAAAGCCGGCTATGCTTCTCCCTCCCATGCATTAACTCCTCCATGATAAGATATGACCACAAAATGCTCTCCTTTAGTATTAAAACTTACCTAGAATCCCCATCAAACTCCAAACCTGTTAAGAACTTTGCTAAGGCCAATTACCTCAACTTCCAAGCCCTTCAAAACTTGGATGACACTGAGGCCTACTCTGAGGTCTACACAAAAGCACTGTACAATCACATTCATAGCCGCAGAGACAGTACCTGTCTTGAGGCAAACCTATGATTACTGGCAAAAATAATGCACCCTAATGGACCCCTAGTATAAATAGGCTATTTAGCAAAAGGAAAAAAAATCCTCTCCAAAGCCAAGAAGAAACAGACAAAACAGTGCAAGAAGACACTCAGCAGTCTAAAAAAGACAGATTAGAGAGCTGGTTAAATATGCCAAAGCAAACTATGAGGCAAAGATAGTCTCCCAGGTGAAAGAGAACTATAAAGTTTTTTTTTAATTATGTTTGTAACTTTGGAGGAAATGCTCAGCAATGGGCTGTGTTAATCATGAATGGCAACACTTACACCTAGCCTAAAACTATAGAAAACCTGGTGGTTGACAAATTCAGTTCAAACTTCTTCTCATTCTCCTCCTTCCACATCCAAAAAAATAAGCATAATGATACCCCTACCAGTCATTACGAGGGAAAAGGCCATCCTTAAAGCCAGAAACACAGTCTCCATAGGTCCCAACAACATTGCAGGATGCTTCTTAAATAGCTTAAAACAGGATATATCACAGCCACTAAAAACAACTTTAACCACTGCCTCCAAATAGACTCTGTCCTAGAGGAATGGAGGACTGCAGCAGTCTTCCTTCTGCACAAGGGTGGGTGCATCAATTAACACAGGGAAATACAGACCCATAGTTGTGACCATAAGTCTGTTTCTACAAGGTCATGGAGTGAATTATCATGGACATAATCAATAATGGCATAGAAAATCTCCAAACACTGAACCAGACCCAATTTGGCTTTGCCAAAAGGAGCTCTTGCCTGCTTAGTCTGGTGGATTTCTTCAACAAAGCCACCAGGACCATGGAGGAAGGTAAAATGGTACACACCATTTATCCTAGACCTGGCCAAAGCTTTCGACACACCCCTCTTGGGGATCATAGATAAACTAACTGCACTAGGCGAAAACCCCTACATCATCAGGTGGATAGCAAACTGGCTCATCAACAAGACACATGTTGTCTGAATAGGTGAATCCACTTCCGATAAACAATGTTTTACTAGTGGTGTCCCACGTGGCTCAGTGTTGGGACCCTTCCTGTTTGTTATACACTTCACTGAAGTAAAGGTTAATTTTGGGGGCCTCTGGCTCACTAAGTTCATTGGCAACTGTAACCTGAGAGCAATCACCGAGTCTGCAAATTATGTTGACATCCTACAAACATACCTAAAAATGACAAACAACTAATGCCAAAACCAGGGTCTGAGACTAAATGCTAAAAAATGCATACTCATACCCTTGGGTGAATCGTTTATCCCTGCAAATTATAATACTGATAGCACATCCTAAAAGTAGACTCAGTGCTGAAGGACCTAGGAACACAGATAGATAGTAAGCTAAACTCTGACCACCAGGCAGCTATGTTAGTGAGGAAATCCTTCTATGTGGCTCAACTTATAAGTAAAGGCATGGCATCGAGGTCAAAGGAAGTCATAGTGCCATCATAATTGGCCCTCAACAGGTCCATAATTGACTACAATGCTCTATTCTGCATATACCTAATCAAGCACTTACACCAAATGGAGTGCCTCCAGAGATTTTTCACTAAAAAATAAAAAGCGTAAGGCATATTTCTTATGTGGACTGAGTATAGGCCCTATCTTTTTTACTCCAGCTCCTATTGTTTATTGAGAGGTGACTTATGCCTGACCTACAATGGATTCCCTGATCCAGCCCTGATAAAAATGCTACATATTCACAAGAATAATTATATGACTGTTCCACATCCAATGGACCTGAACCTTATTTGTAATTCTAACAGAACTTACTGGAAAGATAGATTCATACCCCAAAGACTACCTTGTCTATGGATTAAATGTCCTGTCTTTATAAAACAAAGCCCGTTCCTCACTCTCTTCAAAAAATGTTTTGAATAAATAGATAGGTAACTTGTAAATTCACTCCTGGGGTACTACCCATGTCCCTTATGGACAAAGGCAGTCTGTAAATGACTTACGGCTCCAATACCCAAGGACCCACTACCGTGCTACTATCCCATTTCATATCTTTGGAGTTAAGAGATAGTATTGTCATATCCTGGGTATTATTGGCTAGAATTGTGCCATTAGTCTAGCAATCACCTATGAACCTATGAATGCATACTTCATATATTAATAAAAATCACACATTTCAAGGGAGAAGGAAGGAGAATGTAGTCATCAGGCTTCATCACAGTATTGACAGCTGTAACATCCTATGTGTACTTACATCTCTGAGAAATATTCAAGAGTAACAGTTTCACAACAGTGCTTTCAGTACATATTTCTGTAGCACTGCAGGGTTAAGCATATTTATGTGATGATAACTGTACTAGTGTGATCAAAAGTAAAATCTTCAGTTGTTGCCATAGGATGTTAAATAACATTTACCATCACTCGGCATTGAACTATGATGTCAAGCAACGCTCAAATGCTGAGGACAAAAATTAAAGGGTTTTTATAGGCTATCTTTAGACATGTGTTGTGTGTGATTCTATTTTTGACCAAACTGAATGTGTGAAAAAGGATTTGATAGGACAGTGATGAAAATGGGGAACAACTAGAGGGTAGGACACAGGGGGATGAATTAAGAAATGTCAGGATGGTGGTGGAAAAGCACTCTAGCTATCTATATCTACTGATGAATGTATGCCTGTAACAATAATTTGATAAGTTTGGATAGTCACCACATCAGGAGTGTCTGATAAGAACTGAATAATACTGAATGGACATTTGGACCAAATCAAGCATGTCAAGTACTCACATAGACAAAATGGAGAGCTATGCAAAAGGTGTATTTTTTCTGTGGGACAACTGTCCATTTTATTTTGTTTTATATATTAAGAGAATGTTGGGGAAAGAGGTTAAGAATAAGGCTGGGTAGCTAGGGTAGATTAGGTAGTATATACAGGACATACAAGACAGACAGGGATGGTGATGGACACAAAACTTTGGGGATATTATGATTAGGATTAGGTAGGGGACATCAGAGGTGCATCTGATTTCTAATTCTCATAATTCAAAATAATAATTTTTTGAGTTTTTGTCTTCAGACATGTAGTGTCGCACACTGCTAGTGACTGCTGACAGTTAAAAGCACATAATGCCAAGCTTCTCACAAAGGGAGAAGCAAAAAAGAGTGAAGAAAAAAAAATACGTAGAAATGATCCCAGTACCTGTAGCATTGCCCTAACACATTCGATCTTTTAACAGTGTTTGCCACATGATAACTTGCTTTTCTGTTACATATCATCATGCTTTCATTTAATCACACTTCTTGAGGAAGGGGCCTCACAGGAGAATACTTAACCTTATTTTGTACAAAGCATATACAAGCCAGAAGTATAAATTTTTAAAGGAAATGCATTACTGTCATGATTAGTAGTGTAGGCATTATACAAATATTCTATATTAATTATTCGTATTTTGACATTCATTTTTATTTTATTTATTTATTTATTTTACATTTGTTAACCAGGGGTGCCTGACTGAGCCAAAAAGGCCCTTTTTCAGCAGAGGCCAAGGGAGAAAAGCTCCACATAGAAAAATTATAGATACATTTAGTTGTTTAGACATGATCATTATACACACAAATTACAATAGACGTTTTTACAGTGGTATGCAGCACATCAACAGTTACTGTGGAGAGAACAAACAAAATATTAATTTAAAAACAAAGATAATTAATAGATTTGTGGTGTACAGCTGACATTTGGAACATAGGTAGAATACATACATAGTACACAAGTACAGTACATACATTGTAGATCAGCCAGTGTTTGTGAGTAAGATTGAAAACTATTATGAAGTACTCAAGGTTTAGTATGCATACCTTATCACGCCTAAGGATAAGTGATTCTTATTATGATAGTGATTTTATTTCCTCACACTTTAATAAATGTTATATATGTTACATTATGCATATAAAATGAATTATTAGTGATAACAATAGTTCAGGTTCCAACAAGAAAACATTTGAGTAACCATGAGTAGTACATTCAAACTATCAAAAGCGGAAATCAAACAGTTACATAACATTTTTTTTGCCAATCAGTACTAAGTATTAAATTATGCCTACGCAAGTGTACTTTAAATTAACTATGATCATTGTTATGCTTAGCACAATTCACACAGATTATAGTTAAGTTATTTAGATTTCATTAAAAAGAATTGTGTTGCTAATTTCATGGTATAACTTGACAACTGTACTTCATGTTTAATTCCTAATAAAAAAGCCTGTGCCAGTAGTTATTTTGACCCACTCAGTAAAATTATCTGTAATCTATATTTGAACCATGCTTTACCTCTACTATTACTCACAGGTCAATGCATTAACCCAGTGAGCCATAGACAAGGGTTCATAACAGGTGTATCTTCTTCACTCAGTACTTTCTAGAGTGCTGACAGAAGTGCACCATCACCAGTCTCATTTGCACTACACTTTCTTTTGTGCACAGTACTCTCTTTTGATACATTTGTGAAATGACTGCATTATGATTTTCATTTATTTAGAAATGCAGTGTTTTATGTCCTATATAACTTACACATGCTCTGTATTCAGAGGCACATTTATCTCTTGAGCATATACTCATAAAATAGTATAAAGGACATCTTCTAAGTTCACAGGTTCATAGTACTATACTAGCTGCCCTTGTGGGCCATTGTAAGCCTAGCCAATTTCCCTTTTCAATGCTAGAAATAACCTGTTCCATTTGAATATAGATTAGCCTTTGCACTCCATGGTTTCTAACTATATATTACCATACTGAGAATAATAGGGATCATACCATCGATAATTTGATGGGACACATGCATAGGATAAAGTATTTAGGAGCTACAGCTGTCCATTAGTAATACAGGAGACAGTTCTCGGGTAAATTTTCTGTTTCCATCCATAGATCTAAGTTGTGCTTGAATGTAGACAGGGATGAACTTTGTTTCATGTGGATGGGTAGTCTGTTCCAGAGCAGTGGTATCCTCTGTGAAATATACCTGTCCCTTCAAACCATTCTGTTGATATTGTAGATAAGGTTTAGACCCCTAACATGAGTATTTCTGATGCTATTTGACTTGCTGATGTGTAGTAAATCCAACAGTAATGGGTTAGATGATGCCTTGCATGCCAGACGCAGGTCACGTCATAGCAGTCTATAGGATACCAAGTATAGTGAGAGGGCTTTGAGTCAGTCCATGTAGGACATGTTGCTTAGGCCTTATATCCTTTTAGTAAGGTATCTCTGTGGACATTGCAGTTGTTGCATGTGTCTGGAAAGATACAAGCCAACAGGTACATTATGTTCAATGACTGGCCTAATGAGGGCTGGGAAAAGGAGGAAAATGACATCCCTTGAACTAGAAACAATCCCTTAGTTTATACGTTGTGGAGTACTGAAGGGCTTTCTTACAACAATGGACACATACTGGACAAAAGCTAGGTCATTGTCCACATAAGTTCTCAACTCCAAAACAACTGGGTCAACTTTTAGGTGTGTATTGTGAATGTGGTAGTTCACTGGGGTGGATGACTTCCCAAAGGATACAATAATGCATTTTTTGATGCTGGGGTGGATGACTTCCCAAAGGATACAATAATGCATTTTTTCACATTTAGTTTCAGTCCATGATTTTAGCAGCAGCTATTTATTTGGGACAATCCTTCCTGTAGGATGGCTAAGTCATTTTGGGATTCAATGACTGTACCTCACTTGCAGTAATCTGCATACTTAGTCAGCCAGAGCCCTTTGGTATCAGTTTTTACTTCAGAAATGTAGATGCCAAACAGGAGAGTTCCCAGCAAATAACTCTGATGGATGCCACTAGTGACTAGTCCCTTTGTGGAAGTAACTTCTCCTATTTTGATTATCTGTATCCTATCAGTGAGCCAGTTGGAAATCCAGCACATGCCATAGGGTTTTATTCCCATTTTATTTAGCTTTTATACTATGCCTGGATGGGAAATTGTGTCAGAACCTTTGGCCAGGTCAAGGTATGCAGTGTGTACCATTTTGCTTTCACCAATTGCTTTGTAATCCTTTTCAAAAAATTCACCAGGTTGAGTAAGCATGACCTGCTCTTGATGAATCCAAACTTGAGATGGCTTCAGTGTTTGGAGTTCCCTATGCCCTGATTGATTAGTTCCAAGATAAGTATTTCCATTGTTTTGCATATAAGGCTGGTCAGACTTATGGGTTAAGTAAGTCAATGTAATCTCAAACTTCTTTTCTAAGTCTATTCTTCTTGACACACTCTCTGTAAGTTTACACCATATGATTGTATTATCATATAATTATTTGTGCATTACTGCTAATGGTTCACACTTACAAGTCATTAGTTATCCTCACTTCTGACTTATACTTGTTCTGACAGAGAGTGTGCACTGAATTGTGTAGGTCTTCTTGCCATGTTTACCTGCCCAGCAGTTCAAGCAGGTACTCAGACACTCAATCACAAGTGCCATTATGACTCAGTCATTGCCCAAGTGGGTGTGAATGACTTTAGCTGTACCTCCCTGGGCTATATGAAGAGACACATGATGGGCCTCTCTAAATACGTGTTGCAGGTGGGTATGAGCCTCACACTGATCAGCATTCTACCCTCACCAAGAATGTTGCCACAATACAAACAGAAAGTGATTGACTTCAACAACTGGCTTGGCTACTGGTCTCATTTCAAGGGGATCCAGTATTTGTCAACCTGGGATGACATGATCGACAGACCACCCTGCTTTGCCAGAGATGGTCTGCACCTGCACCACTAGGCTTTCAAATATTGGCCAACATGAAAACCACTCTGTATACCTGAAGTTACTAGAATAGCCTACTATTCAGCCCAACATACTACTCATGGTCGATTTTAACTACCCCCTCCATAAACTATGAAATATACATGACCACGAACATACAAGCTCAGAGATTCTTTGACATTGTCAATGCAAATTCTTTAGAACAGCTGTTCTAAAATCTCACTAGGGCAGTGGCGGCTTGTGACTTCAAATCAAAGTGGGGCTGCAGGAGACAGCTGAATAGGTGGGGCCAAGGGGAAGGGGTGTGACCAACTAGAAAGGGGCAGAGCTATGCTCAAAACCACAAAAACTGGGACTTTTATACGCTGCCCTGAGTGCCGAATCATCATTATGAGAGGCCATTCAAGACAAAATGGAAGTGTAGAAGAAAAAAAAAATAATGCATTGGCTACATGACAGCTTACTTAATAGCTAGATGGAAACAAAAAGGTTGTGAGGCATGAAAAAATAAATTACTTTTTAAATACATTGCTGGAATGCCAGTCAAAATCAAGTGTAAAAAACAAGCAACCCTCAACTCAAACCACTTCTCCTTGCACTGCAGTTCTAATTATAATTTTTATTCAGCTTTATAAAAGTAGCAAATAACATGCTGAAAGTAGCAATCTCTGTGATATCCCCACTTGTAAAAATGTTTCTTATCCCAAAAAGACCTTCTGCCTGACAACTACTTGTTTCATGAGGAAAACATGATCAAAGTAAAACATGAATAGCAAACAGGAAACAAGCTCAAAATAAATTGCTTAAAGGATTACTGCACAGGTTATGGACCACACATGATAGATTGGCATTCTGTTTAGTTTAAGGGTAAAGCCTGCAATGATGACTGCAAATCTTCAACAAATGTAGTGAGCTTCTGAAAATACTGTAATCCTGTCCTTTATTACAAATACTGCCATATGCATTTCAATACCTAAGGCTTGTACGTTATCCAGTTATGTAAATATTCTCTGCATGGCAACAACAAAAAGGCTTTCGATGTTGGTAATTCTTTAACAGTATGCTTATTAAAGCTTACTTGCATCTTACAATCTCAGACAAGCGTATCTGATGGCTATTAAAGCATTGCTACTTAAACACAGGGCAACAGGCACTGCAACAACATGCATTTTTTGAATAATAATAAGCATAAATCAACAATATAAAAATATGACAGAAAACCAGAACATTCTGCAAAATCAAGGACAGATGAAAAGCCACTGTAGTACTTGTGTCTACCTTGGATGGGGGATACTCTGCACACTTACACTACATAACTGCTCCTTGCCTTGCTTGGACAGATCCAGAGTCACTACATGGGGAAGTGGGGTGCAACAAGTATGTCACAATTTGAAATGTCTCTGGCTGATGGTGATGGCCCTGACACATTTGTCATACTTCTCAACCTCAGAACAAGAAATCTGGACAAAGCCATAAATAGAAGTGGGACAGAGGCCCAAAAATAAGGACAATTTTTAAATATTGCTCTTATAAACTTAGAAAGATAATAGAATAGTAGGTATTGCATTAGTATGAATTTTCTGAAGGGTATGACATCTGAAACTCAAATGTATTTCATTATTTTCTAACTTCAGTCTTTAAGGATCTGCCACTAATTTGCCAGAAAACCACAATTTTATGAAAAACAGACTAAATGTGATGCAAAAATATAAAACAGCCACACAATGCAGCTGGGAACCTGGCAAAGAAGAGACACTTTTTTAATATTAGCACTGTTAAGTTGAGCAGCTGACAAAGTAAGAGAATCTACTTGCATTTCTGAAATAAAAGTAATCTATAGCGCTGATCACTACAATTATTTATTAATTGTAAACCCTCCACATTTTCTTCCAAAATTGCCATTTTCTGGAGGGATTATTAGGGGAGAGCAAAATTTTGAGCCAAAACCAGAGACAGCTGAGAGGTTTGGATATACCTAATTCTATAAAGTGATCTATTTGCATGTATCTCTCAACCTCTTAATGCAGGAAATCTGCACAAGGCCAAATATATTGGGGGAACATACAACAGTACTAAAAATTGCTTTTGTATAAACTTAGACAGTTGATATAATAGCAGGTCTTGCTTTAGCAATCACTTTTCTGAAGGGTATGAAGTCTGAAACTCAATGTCTGTCATTATTTAGTGACCTCTCATTCCTAAATGATTTTCCAGAAAACCACAAATTTTTTTGAGGAACAAACCAAAAATAAGTAAAAAATCTATTCATTCTGCGAAAATCTGGACAGTTGAGAAGTATAGTTCAGCCGGGGCTGTCTCTGAGTTTACCACCCTTTCCCCCCCTCACAAAATCATGGTCGATTGGGGCCTCCCCCTTGCAGCCATTTCAATATCCCATTACTTGGCTATTTCACCCCATTTACCATAAACACTATAATGTGCATATTGCTTTATTTCTACGATGATTTGGGTTTCATTTAAAAGTTTTATTTTATATTTTACAGCACAAACACTAATAGACATCTACTAAACAAAGCAATGCAGTCTCACAATGAAAATAGACTTAGCCCTTGAAGCTCACACATTGAAACAGCATTGAAACCCACAGTCAAAGAAAATACATCTGGCCAATGGCAGATACAGATTAACTTTGGTCTGTTTTCAAATCATAGGCCCCTTGCACATGAAATGTACGTGTTCTTTTTACACCTTCCTGATTGTATTAAATTATATTGTATAATACAGTACAGTTGTTAGAGGGAGTTTTAAATTTATTGTTTTGAACATTTTCCAGTAAACAATGAAACAAATTGCATGAACTAGTAATGACAAAATTACCCATTTCAGAAAATTTCCATCAAAAAGTCTACTCAAACTTCTACAATCCACCAGTCAACTAAATAATTCCACATTAAAGAGATATGCAGCTAATGAAGGGGTTGCTGCTAGCAAACACCTTTATATTTCAATGTTTCATCTACAAATAAAGTGCATGTTGCCCTTGATGAATAAATTGCTTATGTTACACTAAAAAAATAATAAGCTAGTAATATTGCAAAAGGGACTGGATGGCAAACTGATAGGTTCATAGTTACTAGGTATCTCCGCCAAAGATGACATTCTCAGGACTGCAGCATCCACCCCTTTTAAAAGTATAATACAGTGCAATATCAGCAATGCATCTACATACTGTGGGAGTAGAACCCACAGCCTTCTGCATCAAAAGCAAGTACACTACCTGTTGTGCAATTAACATATCAAGCAGACCCAGCATAAGCAGCACTAAACCTCTCTTCCCCTGAAGCTCTCAACTCCTTGTAAAATCCACTTGGCACAAGAAATCTGTAAAAAGCCAAATTTTGTTGTGGGGGACAAAAGGCCAAAACCAGGGACACATTTTAAACATTGCTTGTATAATCTTGGAAAGTTGCTAGAATAAAATGTTATGTTACTACTATGCATTTCACTGCCAAGACCTGAACCCAGGACCCTGTGTACTACAGTCAGAGAAACATAGCACAATGCCAGATTAGCTGTTTCTGGAAAGATTGCAAGACTGAAACTTAAATGGCTATCATTTAGTGAATTCAGTTCTCACCATAGCTTTCAACCTCTTAGCACAAAACACCTGGACAAAGCGAATAATGGGGGAATACAGCCCCAAAATAGGAACAAATTTCAAATATTGATATTATAAACTTAGATAATTTCTAGAATAAAAGGTTTTGTATTATCATGTACCTTTTGAAGAATATGAAGTCTGAAATTCACACATCTATCATTATTTAGTCAATTAAAATCCAGAAAAACCACAGTATTTATGAGAAATAGAACAAAAATATGAGGCAGAATCTGAAACTTTTTCACAAGTGGTGGTGGGTAAGGACTCAGGCTCTTGCTGTCTGCATCAAAGGTACAGGGTTTGAGCCTGTCTCTATCTACCTTGTAGATAATAAGAGAGCCTCCATATCTATTGTATTTCAACATATTGCTCTCTATTTCATCCTGTATTGATATATATAAACAGGTACACACACACACACACATTTTATATATATATATATATATATATATATATATATATATATATATATATATATATACAGAGAGAGAGAGAGAGATTTTGTATAGTAAAATACTGAGCCAATATAGTTAGCCTACTGTTTGCACATCAAGATCCCCATTTAATACATTATTAGTGTATAAGTGAATGGATGTTTTATAACTCATGAATAAGAATAACTTCAAAATGATTTTATTTCATAGTGCATTGAGGGACTTCAATAGGTTTTTTGATGAGTACCACTTATTCACTGGGACTGTCATCTTCAGAGCAGTGCTTTACCACACACTACAGTATGCAGTGCGTTAATGCTTCCATCATACAACATAAAAAAATCCTGCCGTGTTATCATAATATGTCATGGGCTATGTCTGGCTATAATTTACCCTTGGATATTTTCACAAACCTTCACAACCAAACTTTGTAGTCAGACATAAATAAACTGCAGCATAAACAATGATTAAACATTGAGTGTTGCTATTATGTCATGGCTGTTGTTTTGATGTTGTTTTACATTTACTTTATTGGTTTATTGATGCAGTGAAATGGTTCCCTACTCATGAAAACATAGTATTTAAATTACCAAATATAAATATTTAAAGAAAGCAGATCCCAGATATGATTTTTTTTTCATTAGGAACATGAAGTATGAATTATAATATGTCTATTTTAAGTATTATTAAATTATTTAATGTGTGTACATCTCCCCTTTTTATAAACATTAAGTATATTTTTATTTAAAGGTTTTAAAGTATGCAATCCCTTCCTGCCCATACATGACCGTTTAACAGGGCTAATTGGTACAATATGATGCAGTTTAATGGTGTATAACAGCAAATTTAACCTGTAAATCCAACAAGGTCAAAATACCAAAATGGTAAACAATTTTAAGAAGTATAATAATTTTAGCCTCATGGTGCATTTATGATTTTGTAGTTGTAGATTGGCAAATAAGATTCTTTTCATGCTGTGGATTTTAAATCCATACTTCTACCACAAAGATATATACATAAACAGATGTATAATTCTACTCCTGCCATCAATTTTTATTCCGGGGACATAGTTTATGGTTTCTTTACCCAAATTGTTGACCTCATATAATATGGGATGAGAGATTCAACTTAAAAGTGTGCAGCAAATGCACACTACTTACTTTGGATAAAAGCTGTATTTATATAGTCTTTCCACTAAACAGCTATAGAATAGAGTTGGAATCACTAATTTCCCAGAACTTTCCCCTCCTAGCCCAATACTTTCCAGTGTTGTCTTATCAACAGCAACTGAAAACATGCAACAGATTATTTCTACACATAGACAAATGCATGCTCACATACACACACACACACACACACACACACACACACACACACACACACACTCACACACACACACACACACACACACATATATACACACACACACACATACCCGATAACTCCCTCTGAAGTCCATCACTACTTAAACTCTGTCCGTGTGAGACATATGGGTCCTGGTAAACTCTGTAAAAGTTCCTACTTAGTAAAGAACAATTTATGGTTCCAGTAAATGTAAAAATCCGACACAGTCTCCATAAGTAAATAATAACTCCCTCCGTGATAATACCCCGGTAAACTCAAAACTGTGTAAAAGCTCCTGCTTGCCTCTGGAAATCTCCTTTTACGATATGGTCCCATGAGAACAGCAGCTACAGGCTTACAGTTATCCAGCCTGCAGACGTTGCAGTCCAATCCCCTTCCAGTCTATGAGGCTGTAACCGCATAGACTTCTGGGGCATTAGCAGTCTGATGCCTTGTTTCCCAATCCGGACTTCTGTTTAACCAGCCTGAGTTTGGGAAACGGACACTCCCTCTAAATTTTTTTTTTCCCTACAGCAGTCTGAGTTGGGAAATTGTCCGGACACTATAAATTAGTGGTCCGGACATTTACAGCCGTCTGAGTTAAACAGACACTAACTTATTTTTTTTTTCTTTTTCCTTTTGCAGCTAGAGGGCTGCAGTCTTGCAGTCCAGTAGCATGAGCCGCCACTGCACTAGGGGATGAAATATCCTTGACGCAGTACTCACAAACATGGGGAAGCATTGCACCCCAACATCATAATGCCTTCATTGGTAAGATCAAATCATAAATCGGTCTCCTTTGAAACAAATGCAATGGTAGAATCCTCATCAAACCCTAAAATCCTAAAGAATTTTTCCAAGGCAAATTGCTATCTATTAAGTAATAGTATAGGTAATTTTAAAGCTCTCTCTAATACCAAAAACATGGAAGCCTATGCAGAAGTATACACAAATGCCCTGTAAACCACTTAAACAACTCCATAGAAATGCCAGTACCTGACTAAACTATACCCATGTCTAGCCAGAGAAACAAGTCAGCCTAGTGGACCCTAACATAAATAGACTATACAACACAAAGACAAAATTCCTGTCTAGAAGTAAATGGGAGGGTGTACAACACAGAAAAAAATCCCTCATTAATCTCAACAGGCAAATCATGGAACTAGTTAAGTCTTCAAAATGTAAATATGAGATAAAATAGCCCACCAAGCAAAGGATAATCACAAAACATTTTTAGTTATGTCTGAAATCTTAAGCGAAATACTCAACAATGTGCTGAGATGGCTGTAGATGGCACTAACTATACTTTGCAAGAAGAAATAGCAAACCTGCTGGCCAATAAATTCAGCTCAAATTTCAATCCCTCATCACCTCTGGTCCTTCCCCATGAACTACCACCTACCATTCCTTTGCCTGTCATCACAAAAGAACAGGCCATTACTGCACTCTCTAAAGCTAGAAACAAGCCATCATTTGGCACTGACAAAATCGCAGGGTGCCTGTTAAATAGCTTGAAACATGACCTAGCAGACCCACTCAGATCTTTATTTAACCATAGTGTCTAGACAGGCTTTGTCCCAGTAGACTGGAGGACATCAACAGTCATCCATCTGCACAAGGTGGGACAATTAACAAACTACCGACCACTAAGTCTGAGTAGCCTCATATACAAGTCTATGGAAAGGATAATCATGGGCATGGTTAAGAATGACATAGGAAATCTCCATACTCTAGACCCAACCTAGTTCGGCCTCATCAAGGGCGAGTACTGCCTGCTCAGTCTGGTGGATGTCTTTGAGAAGTCACCAAGGTTATGGATGAGGGTAAGACAGAGCATATTGCCTATCTTGATCTGGCCAAGGCATTTAACACAATACTCCACTTGGGTATTACAGATAAACTCACAAAATTAGGCATAAACCTCTACATCACCAGATGGATAGCCAAATGGTTCATGGATGGGATGCACATTGTTAGATTGGGGCAATCCACATCCAGCAAGAGGCTAGTCACTAGTGGATTATCACAGAGCTCAGTGATGGGTCCCCTACTGTGTGGGATATACTTCTCAGGCATCAAGGCAAATGTAGATTGTTTTTGGCTGATCAAGTTTGCTGATGACTGAAAGTTGGGGGCAATAACTGAATTCCCAAATAATGCCGATATCCTACAGAATGGTCTTATGCAGATAAATGATTGATATCAGAGCCACGGTCTCAAACTAAAGGAAAATAAGTGCATAATAATACCATTTGGGAAATCAAATACCCCTACAAATTACAACAGTGCTACGACCTTCCTAAGAGTGGTAAAAGATCGGGTTACTCAGATAGACAGTAATCTGAACTTTGACCACCAGTTGTGTCCATAGTGGTGAGGAAATCCTTCTACATGGCTTAACTTATAAGTAAGGACATGGCATTTGAGTCTAAGGATGTCATAGTACCACTATACTCTGCCCTCATCAGACTAATAATCAAGTACAATGCACCATTTGGCCTGTACCTTGCCTGGCACCTGCAACAGTTGGAGCATCCTCAGAGGTTTCTCACCAAAAAAATACAGGGTATAACTAACATGCCATATGCAGGACAATTAAAAGCCTTATCACTGTATTAATTTTTTTACTGATTGCTGAAGGGTATCCTGTGCCTGACCTACAAGGCAGTCTCTGACCCATCCCTGACAGAAATGTCGCATATTTGGAAAACTAACTGTACAAGGGTTATCCACTCCAAAGATCTAACCCTCATCTCTGACATAAATAGATTGGGTCTATATTATGGTGTCAAAAGATGAAGTAACTGAACACCTCTTTATCGACACATAAATAATGACCTCTGCAAATGCTGAACAGCCATGTCAGCAAATTTTGTCCCGGGGGAAAAAAAATCTCTCAGCCAAAAACACACAAACCAAACTTTCAAACCCTACATAGTGGAGGGCTTCACTCCCCACACCCCCACCAACTAAATATACCAACTTCAAGATTGGATTACACTGGGGAAAAGAGCAAATCCCTGATGATGGCCAAGTGATTTTTTTCCCCTGGGAAAGAATTCACTGATATGGCCATTTGGCAATTGCAGAGGTTGATATTTATATGTCAGTAAAGATGTGTTTGGTTACTTCGTCTTTCAACTCTGTAATATACAGTAGACCCAATAGATCATGTTGGAGAGATAGGTATGTGTTCCAGAGATTGCCTCTCCTCTGGTTTAGGCTTCTTATGCACTTGATGCTGAGCTCTTCCCTGACTATCTTCAAGTGCAATCGATGGGAAATCACAAATTCTCTCCAGGGGTAGCGCTAATGTCCCTTATGGACAGAGACAGTCTGTAATATTTGTCAAAACCCAGCTTAATGACCCTTGTTATCTTTCCCCTAGGGATAAAAAACAATTGGGTAAAATCTGAGAAAAACTGTCTAGGCTTGTAAGGGTTCTAGAGCAATTAGCCTAGTGATCTCGTATGAAGCTATAAACCTTATGAGTTTTTCTTGAATGATAATGAGCTGACACCTGGTTTTGATAGTCACCATGCCTAGATGGTTTAATCTGTACTATATAAGCACAACATAGGGCTAAGGTACTTGTAGTACGAAAGACTGTCTGGATTCACCAGCTTCGGATACTGCTTGATTGCTGCAATTGCGTTCCTTTTGGAAAATTTTTCTGAAAATCCTGTCAAGGTATGTGATGTTTCTTAACAAGTAATAGTTACACAATTATGATGTTATTATTTTTTGAGAGACAACTGAGTGATATCTGCAGTTTGCCAATTTGTGTTGTTATAGAAGGTATAGTAGCTGTTATTGGAACTATCCTCATCTAGTGTTACATGTCCTTATAGCAACACTTTCCTGAGGCTGTGAATACATTTCGAAATTTACACTTTAGACAAAAGTCTGTGTTGTCTCTTATAGAAGCCTGACATAATCGGAGTTGCTAGCTACTGAGTCTTGTCTGCATATATCAACAGGTCACAAGCAGATTTCAGTATACTTTTCTCAGCACTTATTTTTGATTTGCATCCATAAATATTGTGTGTCTTTAATTCAGTAAATATTGTGTCTCTGTCTCTCTGCAGTTAAGTTGCCTAAAGTGTGAAAAAGTGTAGCCATCTGGGCTCATTGAAAGTGGTTAGACTGCTTTGAAATTTCTTTGTTAGTGTTAGTGTTAGCCTGGGGGTTTCTGCTAGCATTAAAATCTGTGTTGGTTACATTTCTAGTAATCATTTTAATCAGAGTTGCTGGCTACTCAGACTTGCCTGCATATATCAACTGGACACAAGCTGATTTAAGTATACTTTTCCCTGCACTTATTTAAGATTTGAGTCAGTAAATATTGTGTGTCTTTGATTCAGTATATATTGTGTGTCTCTGTTTATCTGCAGTTAGTTCCCCACTCCCCCTCCCTGTTTCCTGTTGTGGTGTTAATCTTGGTGGCTTTGGAATTGCCCGTCCTGCTGTAAATCTGTTTTTCCACACTCCTCCTGGACCCATCTCATTTGCTCACTCAACTGAGTACAGTGAGATCATATTTTGATTTCAGATACTCCTACCAGTCCCATCTCCTCTGCGATGTACAGAGAGCACTTGGGAAAGACATTCCCCTATAGTATCTTAATCTGCTCTGTTTCCTCCCTTTCCAAAAAAAAAATTTCACTTCATCTGCTTTATTTGTGTTTCTTCCTACTTTATTACCTTATTTTGCTTTGCCTCTTCTTAAAAGTACTCAATTGAATTTATTCTGCTGCCTTTATTACTGCTTATTAGTAGCCTGATTAAATTGTAACTGTTACTCTAAGGCCCCTGGTTTAAGCACTTGGGCTTCAAACCAGTTGTTTTACATTAAGAAGGTTTGTGGTTTGCACTGTTGTGGCAGGACAGGTAGCGTACATCCTTCTACATTGGGAACTGCTGACTGAAGACTCAGTGTCTGTTATTCTAAAAGTGAATTAGCTCTGGGTTAAGCACTTGGGCTTCAGGCCAGTTATTTTACGTTAAGAAGGTTTGTGGTCTGCACTCTTGTGGGAGGAGAGGCTAGATTCTGCCATTTTGAGCTTGGAATTTCTGGTTAAAGGCTTATTGCGCATGCTTACTTGAACTGTTTCTTTCTGAAATCGGTACGCCTTGTTTACTGTAGCATAGACTAGATTCAGGCCGGCTGGATCTAGCTTTGTTTGTATAACTTGTGCACTGATCCCCATCTTTTTTGTAGAATGTTTCTCTGTACCCTAGTGGCAGGACTGTGCAGTAAGAACTTGTCTGATTGAAGACTGCTGGAACAGGGCTCAGTTTTGAGCTTTTTTACTGGTTAATTGGGTAAAGTGTTATTTTGATTGTATCTGCTCTATTTTTCTGAAAAAAAAATATATATATACTTGTTTCTCACCTTTCTGAACTACTATAGTCCAGTTTTCAGGTCACTGCTGAGTCCAGGGCTGTGTTACAAGTTTCTGTGTTGCCCATACCTTACTTGGACAGAAGGAAGTTTCTCTGTTCACCTATGAGAGAGGGGAGCTTTGAACAGCCTATCTGTCCCTGGAGGAGTGGTTTCAGCCCAGAAGTTAGTAGTTTATTGGCCATTTTGGGCTAATTTCTATCTCTTTCACTTCCCTGCTATAAAAACAGCATTTGCACAGTCTTTGCACTTGTATTCCACTCAGCAAGTGCCTTCCCGGTGTTCTGCAGAGTCTAAAGCAGCAGAGAGACAAAAGAGAGTTTGGAGTGATTAAGTATCACTTTTCTGCTTTTCTTGCTGTCTTAACTAATTCCGCGTAAAGCGCCAGTTTTTTTTAGCATTTCTGTGATTTAAAAAGTTTGTTATTGCTACATATTGTACTTATTTGCTGCCTGCACTTGAATTAAGTCAATTTTGGGTTTAAATAATCTGTTTAACTGTTGTAGGCTACAAACTAAAGTGAGATAGCCTTTTCTGTGCATTTAAAGTGTTGTTTCGATTGTATCTGCTCTATTTCCTGGAAAAAAAAAACAAAAAAAACAAAAAAATAAACTTGTTTCCCACCTTTCTGAGCTAGTATAGTCCAGTTTTCAGGTTATTGCTGAATCCAGGGCTGTGTTACAAGTTTCTGTGTTGCCCATACCTTACTTGGATAGAAGGAAGTTTCTCTGTTCACCTGTGAGAGAGGGGAGCTTTGAGCAGCCTATCTGTCCATAGAGGAGTGGTTTCAGCCCAGAAGTTAGTAGTTTATTGGCCATTTTGGGCTAATTTTGATTGTATCTGCTCTGTTTTCTGAAAAAAAAAAACAAAAAACAAAAGAAATACTGGTTTCCCGCCTTTCTGAACTAGTATAGTCCAGTTTTCAGCTTATTGCTGAATCCAGGGCTGTGTTACAAGTTTCTGTGTTGCCCATACCTTACTTGGATAGAAGGAAGTTTCTTTGTTCACCTGTGAGAGAGGGGAGCTTTGAGCAGACTATCTGTCCCTGGAGGAGTGGTTTCAGCCCAGAAGTTAGTAGTTTATTGGCCATTTTGAGCTAATTTCTATCTCTTTCACTTTGCTATAAAACCCGCATTTGTGCAGTTTTTGCGCTTGTATTCCGCTCAGCAAGTGCCTTCCAGGTGTTCTGCAGAGTCTCCAGCAGCAGAGAGACAAAAGAGTGACTTTGGAGTGATTAAGTATCATTTTTCTGCTTTTCTTGCTGTCTTAACTAATTCTGCCTAAAACGCCAGTTTTTTTAGCGATTCTGTGATTTAAAAGATTTGTTATTGCTATATATTGTACTTATTTGCTGCCTGCACTTGAATTAAGTCATTTGTGTTGAAATAATCTGTTTAACTGTTGAAGGCTACACACTAAAGTGTGATAGCCTTTTCTGTACATTTAAAGTGTTGTTTTGATTGTATCTACTCTATTTCCTGAAAAAATATATATTTGTTACCCACCTTTCTGAACTAGTATAGTCCAGTTTTCAGGTTATTGCTGAATCCAGAGCTGCGTTACAAGTTTCTGTGTTGCCCATACCTTACTTGGATAGAAGGAAGTTTCTCCCTTTACCTGTGAGAGAGGGGAGCTTTGAGTAGCCTATCTGTCCCTGAAGGAGTGGTTTCAGCCCAGAAGTTAGTAGTTTATTTGCCATTTTGGGCTAATTTTGTTTGTATCTGCTCTATTTTCTGAAAAAAAAAAAAAACTTTTTCCCGCCTTTTTGAACTAGTATAGTTCAGTTTTCAGGTTAGTGCTGAATCCAGGGCTGTGTTACAAGTTTCTGTGTTGCCCATACCTTACATGGATAAAAGGAAGTTTCTCTATTCACCTGTGAGAGAGGGGAGCTTTGAGAAGCCTATCTGTCCCTGGAGGAGTGGTTTCAGCCTAGAAGTTAGTAGTTTATCAGCCATTTTGGGCTAATTTCTATCTCTTTCACTTCCCTGCTATAAAAAACACATTTGTGCGGTTTTACGCACCAGGCAGCGCCATTTAGCTAGAGTTAAACTATTCTCGGCTCCACGAAGTCTACTCTTCAATTTTTCCCTTGGAATTAGACAAACCTTCAACTTTAGCATTCAAACTATTCAATTCACAGTCAAGCACTTGCTTAAAACTCAAAGCAAACACTAATTAACCCTATACTGTCCAGAAGGACAAGACTCTCAATTCGTTGCCACCAGCCAATCAGAAAAACAGCTTACTCTACCTATTCAGGCATGTCCAAAGGGCAGTTTTCGGTGTACTCTCCAGTCCAACTGGTGAACCTGGGCATTTTGAGGCAATGTTACAACTGTCTCACGTACACAGACAACTGTCTCCTCCTACCACCAAACACTATTATATGCGAGAGATGCAATTATACAGCCAAACTGGAGGCAAAGCTCTCTCAACCCAAGACTGGAACTGATAGTCAAGAGGAGAAGGGTAATACTTGCAACACACCACCAGTCTCACATAGACCTAATAAACCAACACTGGCAAATGAAACACATGAATACATGAAAACATACTCGGAGACTCTAAATAAAAATCTGCAAAAGAAACAGAGACCTCCAAAGCAGACATCCAAGCAACCTCCACACCCCATCACCAACCATGAAACACATACTTCACAAAATCAGTGTGCCACACAATCGCAGCCCTTAACGCAAAATAACATATCCAACACACTAGTAATAGGCGACTCTATAGTCAGGCACACTGATGTCCCACTATCTAGGCTGGACAAGGAGAAGGTTACAGTTAGCTGCCTGTCTGATGCCAGGATCCGCCACTTAACACAAGCACTCAGGTCACTCCAGAACAAGTACAAATACGACTCTGTCATCATCCATGTTGGTGTGATTGACCAGAGAAGTACCTCCCTGGACTACATGAAAAGAGACATGGAAGAGCTCTCTGATCATGTAGCCCAGGCCGGTATGACCCTGACCCTGAGTAGCATCCTGTCCTCACCAAGAATGATGCCACAGTATAAAGAAAAAAAGATCAATTTCAACAATTGGCTAAGTTTCTGGTGTCATTCAAAGAGGATCCAGTATCTGTCCACCTAGGATGACATGCTCGACATGTCATGTTGCTTCGCAAGAGATGGCTTGCACCTGTCACCCTTAGGCTTTTGAATACTGGCCAAGGCTCTTGCCACCCCCATAGTGCCATTTTTAGGCAAAGCTCAAAAGACAAACCCACCACCATAAATAGCACAAGTAACCAAAAACTGAGGGTAATGCTACTCAACGCCAGAAGTGTAAACCTCAAAATGCACACACTCAAGGCACTCCTCAGTATGGAGAACATCAACATTTGTGCAGTAACAGAAACCTGGTTTAAGGTTCCTGAGAGCACCCCAGCACTACTAAGCTATAACTCATACCATACCTTTCGGCCACAGAACCAGGACCGAAGCACAAAAGGTGGGGGTGTATCCATATTCATCAAGGATACCCACACCTCCAGGTTAGTGGCATAACACAATGCATCAGAGATCATCCATGTGCAACTAACAATGGGAAAAACAGCAATCCAAATTGTAGTTTGCTACAGATCACCAACCATGGCCCAGGACCCCCATTCCGCATTTCTGGAGTCACTGGGAAATATGAAGGTCCTACCAAACACCCTAATACTGGGTGATTTCAATTAACCAAACATAAACTGGGAGAACTACTCAAGTACTAACTCCCTTGCCCAATGCTTCCTAGAATTTTTAAACTCGAACACCCTGGATCAACTGGTCAACACCCCCACCAGAGGGAACAACATATTGGATGTGGTCATCACCAACATGGGCGACCGGTGTTCCACACCGGAGGTCAACCCCACGCTGGTTAGATCAGACCATTGACTAATCACTCTGGATATACGCATTCCACCCCCACCCTGAATCAAGAAAACCACTGTGAAAAACTTTTCAAAAGCAAACTTCACATTACTTAAGACCGAGGTGGAAAGGTTCACAGCCTCCATGCTAAAGGACAATGCTATCCAAGCTGCTGAAACCTTTCAAAGGCACTCTATGAGCATCAGCAGACAGGTTTAGTGCAAACTTCACCCCCTCTCTCACCCCCTAAACCCCATCAATCACCGACACACAGGTTAAAACAGCCCTATCCAAAGCCAAAAACACAGCTTCAATGGGAATGGATGGTGTCCCAGGCTGTGTCTTACAAGAGCTCCAAAATCTAACCCCTCACCTAAACACACTGTTCAAACTCAGCCTTTCTACAGGATACATACCCACAGAGTGGTGCACAGCAACAGTTATCCCGCTCCACAAAGGTGGAGCCACAATGGACCCGGGTACTATCACCCTATAAGTCTGACTAGCCTGGTCTGCAAGGCTATGGAACGCATCATCATGGAACTCATTAACAGAGACATTGGGAACCTCCAAACCTTGGACCCTACCCAGTTTGGCTATGTTAAGGGCAGATCATGCCTCCTAAACCCGGTGGACTTCCTTGAGACAGTTACCAAGGCATTAGATGAGGGAAAGGAGGTCTACACAGCCTACCTAGACCTCACAAAGGCTTTTGACACCATTCCCCATTCTAGTATTATAGACAAGCTCACCAGTTTGAACATAAATCCCTACGTCACAAGATGGGTTGCCAACTGGCTCATGGATAGAACCCACATGGTGAGAGTTGCAGGCTCTATATCCAACTCTAAACCGGTTACAAGTGGCATCCCCCAGGGCTCAGTCCTAGGACCCCTCCTTTTTGGTATATACTTCTCTGAAGTACAGACAAGCATAGGATGACTATGGCTGACCTAGTTCGCAGACGACTGCAAACTAGGGGCCATAATTGATTCTCCGGCTGATACAGACACCCTCCAAATGGGTCTCACTGAGACAGATACCTGGTGTCAAAATCATGGCCTCAAGCTAAAATGCCAAAAAGTGCATAGTCATCTCCCTTGGAAAAAAACAAAGTGTCCTCGAACTACCACATAAGTGATAGTCCCCTAAATACAGAAAATGTAATAAGGGATCTGGGAACCCAAGTAGATAGTAATCACTCCTTTGATAATCATATTGCCAAGTAGGTTAGAAAATCCTTCTGTGTGGCCCACCTAATCAGAAAAGGGTTCGCATCTAGAACAAAAGAGGTTATTGTGCCTCTCTACTCATCACTCATTAGACCCATCATAGAATACAATGCTCCATTTGGGATGTACCTTACAAGACACCTGCAACAGCTGGAAAGACCACAAAAGTACCTCACCAAGAGGATTACTGGCCTCAGACAGATGCCCTATGCAGCCCGACTCAAGAAACTCCAGCTGTACTCGGTTGCATACTGCTTAATCAGAGGTGATCTCTGCCTGACATACAAGGCCATGTCCAACCCAGAATTGATGGACATGCTCCACCT
>NC_056747.1:877185028-877282377 GCF_019279795.1 Protopterus annectens
AATTTTACATATTTTAACTACAAGAACTTTTCAGCAACCTACAGGAGACAGATTGGGGGGTTTTAAAGGCTTCTGCATCAAGAATACTCCAGCATTTCCTCAGTGATTGGACATGTGTGGAAGCATATCTCATTTATATGTACTTCAAGGAAAGACCTTGCATTATGAAAAATGTCTTTGACATAGTTAATTTCCCTGATGCACCAGAGGCCATAGACTGTACCTATTGAAATAAAGGCCCCACTTAGTGAACTGAGAGGGAAGTATGTGAACAGAAATGTATAACACTCCATCAACTGCCTGGTGATATGTAATATACAAGATATCATCTATAATAGGTGTGCAGACCACCCAGGCAGTTTCCCTGACTCCCACATATGGCACACCTGTTACATCTACTAAAGGCTTGCAAAGGGGGAATGACTCCTGCGAGAAACCCACACAACCCCATTTAGCTAGGATACAAAACTGCACATGCACACACTCACTCTAGAAATATCATAGATCATGTATTTGAGCTGCTTAAGTCTGGTTCCACTGTCTGGATACATCTGTAGACACCCTGTAATTTGACCCAGCTACCTCTGCCCGAAATATTGACTGTCTGTACCATCTTACAAAATATTATACTTAGAAAACAGTTGTAGCAGGGTATACCAGGTCAGGGACTACAATTTCCAGCACCAAAGGCAGCAGGAGCAGCTGATACAGAGGATGAGTCAAACGAGGAGTCAATAGCAGAGGATGATCATGACAGATGGAGGCAGGCACACTATGCCATAGCAGTGGCTAACAGGCAGGAAATTGCACATACACTCAACACTTGATTAACATGAATGCTCAGCAGATACAAACAGTATCATTGATGCTTTAAAAATATATTTTGTTTACCCATGCACAGGCTGGCTAATGTATGCATCATACAGAGGCAAAGCCCAAGCTAGGACATTCTCAGGAGCAGTAACAAAGTTGATCAACATGTCTCTAAGAAAGACTGCAATGCATAAACAGATGTAAGAAGGGAAGAAAAATCACTGATGCCAAAATATGAATATCATAGCAATAGCTGATATATCCAGAAAATGAAGAAGCCAATGATAATGCATTTAAACAAAACAGAATACTGCTTAACTATGCATTTCTTTGCCACTCTGAGCATCAGGTATAATCATCTCATTCCAAAACACCTCTACAGAGGGAAGGGTAATCTTACCATCATCCGCACAGGTGGTTGAGCAGCATATGTAGAAAGCATCTACAGGAAACACAAATTAAGACACAAACTTATTTTACAGTTAGACATTGCAAAGAAACATTTTTACGCAATCCATGAATTGCCCACTCACTATGTGCATCAGATATAAGTAGCCTAAGTGAGAAATCCCTCCAGAGAAAACATCATAAGCAGAATAACAATTTGAGGAATGTAACAAAAACATACAGAACTCACTCAGTGACAGTCTAACATTAACGTGTGGTAATACTGAAAAAGTCTGTACACATGAGGATGTGTATTGCCCGACCCACATGAAGTACATTTCAGATTATTTGAACAGAATTTAGTGAAACACTGCAAGTAGACAGCACTTATTGTAAATATTTATCAACATACCAAGAATGAGCAGTTGTATGTAGAATACATACCTTGAAAGATATTAAACATTATACAATGATTCACCATTAATATTCAAACACAAGCATATAGGAATAGAAAAATGTCCGGTTGTCCGGACTTACTTCTATAAATATATGGTGCACTCTTCCAATTTTCTTCAGCTTTAAAAAATAGTAGAGAAACAAAGAAGGCAGACAACTAAATAAACATTTGATGTACAACCACTGCAAAATGATAGGAAAGTAACAAAAAATAATAAGAAAACGTAAAGACGTTCTTGACCTTCACTATTTCTTACTATTATTTATTGCTACTTACCTGGTATTTTACACTGGTTGGGTGCATGGAAGGTTATTAAAAAAAATAAAATAGCAATGTCTTTTTAGCTTTTCCTAGTTAGGGGTTGCCACAGCTGATCACCGGTCCACAGATTGATTAGCAGTGAAGTTTTTTATGGTGCTGAGTTGCCAGCCTGGAGCCCAACCTTCACAGAAGGAGCTCACCCATGCACCTACCTGGATGTCTTTAAAATTTACTTCACCACAGGGAGGACATGCAGACTTCACAGAGAAGGTGCTCAACCGAGAATTGAAACAGAGAACCTCTTGCTGTGAGACAACAACGCTAACTGCTGCACCACTACAAAAAAATAAAAGTTTGAAATTTGGACAGTTAATAAGTACAAGACAGGATATAGAAAATACAAGGAAAATCTGGTACATTATGCAAAATTAAAACAAACATACCTGATTTTCCTTGTACTTTCTCTATCTGGTCTCTCTTGTACCATTCAGCAGTCAGGATTGCAACATTATTTATTCATTTAGTTAAAAAAAGGAGTTCCTCCTTTCTCCGTTGTTTCTTTTACAAAGCACAAATGTACTGCGTAGGTGTGCGCATGCACAGTACATCAAGAAAGCTCCAGGATACCAAAAAAATTGGAAGAACACCACAGATCCATTATACAAAGACATTATTTAAGAAAAGCAAGTCATTTCTTTCTTAAATAATGCCATTGTGTATTAGCAATAACCCACAGCTGGGTGTGGGTAATGCTGGATTTACCCATGGTTGGCTTTGTTTTCACCCTAGTGACCAAACATTGCCAACCATGGAGTAAATCCAGCATTACCCACACCTACCCATGGGTTATTGCTATACTAAACTATTTAGTGCTTTAAAAAACTTGTTGCCAGAATGTAGTTCAACAACATTTGGGAAACAAGGCAATCTTCCCTAGCATGATAAAAGTTCCATGGCCCACATCATGCGTATAAAGCGTAGATAAACCGTTTTGGGCAAGTGGAATATGTTAACTCTTCTACATCTAGTCTGAATAGAATTTCATATCGACTGACTCCTGCAGAGTTCCTGCCTGAACAGCTTTCACATGAGCTAAAGTCCTGAGAGTACAGTTTTCAGGCCAACCTTTCAACAAATATGAATATCTCAAAAACTATAACAGTTACAAAAAAAGTTAAATATGAAAGTTACTTGGCACACATTCCTCTTCACAATGGTGATATTAATTTGTTAGCCAGAGCTAATGGTAGCTTTTTATTTCGTAAACATTTTGATAATGTAAAATTAATTATAATAATTAAGCAAACTAGTTTTAATATCTCTGTAACCATAGTAGATAGTCCTCGACTATGAGTGTGAGTTTTGTTTGCTTAGATATGGCCTTAATTTTTCTGCAAAGCAGTCTTGAAGGTGTCATTGATTTTTTGATATTTGCTTAATTATAAATGGTATGTATATTTTCATATTTAATTGTCAAAAAATGTAAATATCTGTAAATGAATTATAGTTGGACACCAACTATCAGTCCAAAGTTCTCAGCATTGTGTATTCTTTCATTTTATACCATGTAGCATAAGCATCTTCTTGTTTAAATTATTAATATAAATATTGTAATATGTTTTATATATATATATATATATATATATATATATATATATATATATATATATATATATATATATATATATATCTATGGGATCACTACTAAATATCGAATTACAGAATCCCAAGACTCTGCATACCGAAGACCAGAATCTTGAGATTCCGTAATCTCGAAAACAAAAAAAAAACATTTTAGAAAGCATATGCAGGGGGGCAAGCCCCCCTGCACCCCCCACACCCCCTGCAACTTAAATATACCAACTCCAAGATTGCACCACAGTGGCATGAATGGCAAAATAGTGCCGGCCGTGCAGAGTGGAACGGCTAGCCCCCCTGCATAGACCTGTTTAAATCTTTTTTTTTTTTTTTGACATTTATTATTTTTTTTTACTTTCGAGATTACGGAATCTCGAGATTCTGGTCTTAAATTAACCTAAATTTTCTCTATTACAGTGTATCCCACTTGTCTAAGAAACAATTCCTGACTTCTGTGATAACTGGGTATGTGACATGCCATTTTATAATGTGCTCAGTTAGAAAATTCCAGAGATAATTATTAAAATATGATATTAATGCAAATATGCTTATTGCTTTACTAAATGGGTATAAATATCTTACGAGAGGTAGCAGAAAGACATCAATGCTTAGTAACAACATTTGTAGCATTATCTAATCTTTCATTTGATACCATGGAGTACCATATAGACACCTTCTCATTCAAGTTATTAATGTAATTATTAATGTAGAACAAATGTATAACATTTCTGGAAAATAAATTATCTTTTACAGACTATCCCACTTGTCTGCAGAGCATCTATGGTGATTAAGCATATGGAGCACTGTTCTGCAATATGTGCAGGTGCTCAATGGCTGAGATATTTATAGAATTATTTTTATGAAAATATGCATGTTACATTACTAAGCAAGTGCAAATATCTTCAGATAAGTAGCAGCAAAACAGCAGGCACTAGCGACATCTTTTGCAAGTGCAGATATTTTCAGATAAGTAGCAGCAAAACAGCAGGCACTAGCGACATCTTTTGCAGAATTATGTAATCTTTCATTTGACAATGTGGAGTATCAAGCAAATGTCTTCTGGTTCAGGTTATTAATATAATTAACATATGTATATTTCTGGAAAATAAACTAGATTTTCTGGGAAGCACACAACCCCACTTATCTGAGGAGCCACTCTGGACATCTGACTGGGCATGTGAAATGCTGGTAGTCAATGTGTCCTGGTGGACAGTATTTGATAAAGTTATGCAAACTGCATTACTACACTAGCAGCAGGCAGACAGCAGATACAAGTGACCACCTTTGTGATATTATGTAAACTTTCATTTGTGGTTGCTATCTGGTGTGTACATATCCGCCAACCACAGTTATATGCACATGCTTCAGTACAGCTAAAAAGTCCAGAATAAATGACAGCACTATACTCATTTACAAAGAGTAACAATCCTTCTAACCTTTAAGAAGTACAATGCAAAGACACCTCTAGCAAAACTCTGACTGCCAGTGCTTTTCTACTAGATACACCACCTAACTTTTCCATTAGCTACATAACGTCTACCGTCTCTTTTCACCTGCTACTTAGCTGCCAATTTGAATCATAATGTCTGTAACAAATGACTACAATCTTCAGTGATTTACCAGTAAAAAAATGAATAAATATTTTGAAAGGGAGAAGGAAAAAATAAAGGCAGCATCAAACACATTTAGAACATATAGCATGTTACAACAAATGATCAATATTACCAATCATATTCACTGAAACATTAATGGAATGAGCTTTGCATCAACATTGATATTCAGAATATTTTGAACAATGAGCATTAATAACACCTGATATTGACTGTATGAAATCCTTTGATTTACCACAAAACCAAAACATCAACAAGAGTAAGTTCTGCATTTAACAGGTAAAAAAGTCCATTCAGAAACCATTATTTCTACACTACATACCTAATAAAGGAAAAGACAAAAAGAGCATTGCAGCACATTAACATAATTCAAGTAAGTTGAATAATTAGTTCCAAAACTCTAAAGTGCTATCTGGTGGGTTGGAGTACAAAAATAAAAAAGCAAAAGACAGGCATACTATCTCACTTGCACATTTTTCTTCTGTAAAGCCTACCTTAGCCAAGGCCAGGAATTAAAAGCAACTAATCCCATTCCACTTGATCCCCCTAATACCCTCCCCACTCTCCTAAAACTAAACAATACCACATTACCTCCTCACGTCTCATTGAGTATCTTGACCAACTGCTGAACAACTATCCCACGGGGAAAAAAAATGTCTTTACTATTTTAAATGTATTTGATATATTCTTGTTAGTTTTGTTAGTTTGCTAATAGCCGCGGTGGTACAGCGGTAGCGTTGTTGCCTCACAGCAAGAGGTTCTCCCGTTTGATTCTCGGCTGGAGCGCCTTCTGTGTGGAGTCTGCATGTCCTCCCCAAGGTTGAGTGTCGTTCAAAAGACATGCGTAGAATGGGCGTGCCATCGCTGAAGGCTTGGCGTCGAGCTGGCACCTCAGCACCCGTAAAAAATCTACTGCTAGTGGACCGGACTTCTGCTGTGGCGACCCCTAACTGGGAAAAGCCGAAAGAAAGAAGGTTACTTTGCTAGTTTCATATTTACTCTGTATTCCTATAAATCTTCTTATAATGCTTATGTGAAATGCCTTTCCAAATTTATTTGATATTTTATTATTACTTTCATATTTACTCTGTATTCCTGTAAAACCTTTTTGTGATGCTTATATTGGAATTAGTACTTTGTAGTGTGAATATGTACTGTCTGGAGCTTTTCTCCCCAGGACTCCATTGAAAATGGACTCTTAGTGTCCCAATGGACTATCCTGGTAAGCAAACTACAAATAAATAAATAATAAATAAAATAATCCACTAAGACAATAGAACAAAAGATGTTTTGAATCATAAGAACAGGTATGAAACTCATGTCTGGCATTACTGACTAACTGAAATTATTATATCTACATATGTGGAAAGGTCTAAAAGAAGGAGTAACACAGAAGCTAGCTGTAACTGGAAACAGTTAGTTATGATATGTACATTCCAAGACAGGTCCCAGAAACTCACACAGGAAAAATGTATCTAAACACACACACACACACACACACACACACACACACACACACACACACACACACACACACACACACACACACACACACAGCAATACTTTCATGCAGCACTAAATAATACCTCAGAGGTGGAATCCTTTAAAGCCCCCGGGCCTGTGGAAAATACGGCCCAGACCGCAGAATCCTTTATAAATGCATTCTATGAACACCTTCAGGACTGCATGGATCATGCAATCCCAAATAAAACCAAGACCCAATCCTCCAAAGGCAGACGACCTGTCTGGTGGACCCCAGCCATAAACAAACTATACAATAGAAGGAGGAAGCTACTACATGATAGAGCAAAATCCCAAAAAGGGAAGGCATCTCTTATCAGTATTAGCAAAAAACTAAGGGCACTCATAAAATCGTCAAAGGCCAGCTTCGAGAGAAAAATTGCACAGGACACTAAGGATAATCACAAGGCTTTCTTTAGTTATGTTAGGAACCTGGGTGGGAATTCCCAGATATGCTCAGAATTAGTCCAAAATGACAAAAAATACACTGATCCCACAGACATTGCCAACATCCTAGCTGACAGGTTCAGCGCAGACTTCTCCCTCCCCCTGCCCACCAAAAGGGCAAATATCTATCCCAGCAGAGTGTTGCCCCCCCGACATCTCAGATGCTCAGGTGGGAGCCGCCCTCTCCAAAGCAAAACACAGCATCAATGGGACCAGACGGTGTCCCAGACTGCGGCCCTACATGAACTCCAAGAAGAGCTAAACCCAAACATAAAACTACTGTTCAATCTCAGCCTTACTACAGGATATGTACCCAAAGAGTGGCGTACAGCAACAGTGGTCCCTCTCCACAAAGGTGGTGCCTCAACGGACCCTGGAAACTATCGCCCCATAAGCCTGACTAGCTTGGTCTGCAAAGCTATGGAAAGGATCATCATGGACCTCATAAATAAAGATATTGGGGACCTACAGACACTGGATCCTACCCAGTTTGGCTTTGTTAAGGGCAGATCCTGCCTCTTAAACCTGGTTGACTTCTTTGAAACAGTCACCAAGGCCATTGACGAAGGGAAGGTGGTCCACACAGCCTATCTGGACCTCGCAAAAGCCTTCGATACAATACCCCACTTGGGCATTATAGATAAGCTCACCAGCTTAAATATAAACCCCTATGTCACTAGATGGGTTGCAAACTGGCTCAAGGACAGAACCCACATGGTTAGAATTGCTGGAGCCATGTCAGACTCCAAACCAGTTACAAGTGGCGTCCCACAAGGCTCAGTCCTGGGACCTCCGTTGTTTGGTATATATTTCTCGGAGGTACAGGCCAACACGGAAGGACTGTGGCTGACCAAGTTCGCAGATGACTGCAAACTGGGCCAAATAATCGACTCTCCAGCCGACACAAGCATCCTCCAAAAGGGCCTCGTAGAAACAGACAACTGGTGCCAGAGCCATGGCCTCAAGCTAAACGCCAAAAGTGTATAGTCATCCCTTTGGCAAAACAAAGTGCCACAAATTACCTCATAGCTGGTAATACATTAAGTACAGAAGAAGTAATTAGGAACCTGGGGACCCAAGTTGATAGCAATCTCTCATTTGACAACCACGTGGCCAAAGTGGTTAGAAAACATTTTATATAGCCCACCTAATCATGAAGGGATTCACATCTAGATTAGGAAGGTCATCGTGCCTCTTTACTCATCCCTCATCAGGCCCATAATTGAGTACAATGCCCCTTTGGGATGTACCTTACCAAACACCTGCAGCAACTGGAAAGACCCCAAAAGTACCTCACCAAGAGGATCAAAGGGCTCAAACAGATGCCATATGCTGCCTGGTTAAAGAAACTCCAGCTCTACTCAGTGGCATACCGCCTGCTCAGAGGTGACCTGTGCCTGACGTATAAGGCCATGTCCAACCTGGAATTAAGGGACATGCTGCACCTCAAAATCCAAATCCCATCGAGCTACACGCTCGAGAGACTTGAACCTCAGCACTGAAATAAATAGGACATGCTGGAAGGACAGATTCATAACTCAGAGGCTCCCTTCACTCTGGAATAAAATCCCAGTCCAGGTTAGGCAGAGTCCCTCATTGACTCTTTTCAAGAGGAATCTTGATGAGCGGATGGGAGATCGTAGGTTTACCCCGGGTATCACTTCTGTGTCACTGTTAGACAGAGGCACAGTATACTAACCTCGAAAAAGGGCATAGCAAAATTAATTTAAAATGGGTGGCGAAAGCCAAACATACTCTGGCTAGGCTTATAAATGCCCTAGGGCAGATAGCCTAGTATGAACCTATGAACCTATAGATCTCAACAGTGTCATTCTGCACCAACATGACTTCTCTCCCTCAAACAGTGCATTGCATATTTGCTTTATGTTTGACTTCATTCCCTGAGTTTCCCCTTTACTCTACCAAATAAAATATATCTGTTTTTGCTCAAGTTCTGTTTGCATGCTGGTATACTACTGTTTCACTTATGAAATTTGAGAAAAGGGAAACAGGTGGTAGTGATATACAAAGCTTATCAGCCAAAAGAATGAAAGGGTGTTCACCTCAACATCAAATGCTTGCAATTACTTACAAGCTTCCTCTAAATGAAGTACTTAACAACCAGCAGGTGTATATTTTAAAGAACAGATTCTAAGAAAACAGAAAAAAGTGGGGGTTGTAATAACACGCTGTTGCTTTTTGAAAGCAACCCATATTGCAATCTACCTGTTTGCTCCAAACTATTAACTTGTGCCATCCTGGTAGAGTGAAGAATATTGGTAAATGCTTAGTAATCCACCAGACAGCTGCTTTTGATTAAACACAAACATCTGAATTCTGAACAAGAAAGGGGAAACAGCCATCTATAAGAAGGGATTACCCAATATGTTTTTCGAAAGAAGAAACATAGCAGCAAACATATTTTAAGGAAATACTTAATGAGAGGTTTCTGATCACTCACTTACTCAGAACTACAGACCAATGGCAGCCCAGTAGAGGGAAAGGACCTGCAAACAAATAAAAATCTGTCAAAATGCCATTTTTAAAGGAGCTAGAGTGAGAAGCCAGAGCCTTGCACTCAATCAGCATAGTTTATTTACAGATAAATGGCCACCTTGTGAGTGGATTCGCTAAAGGGGGTCTATGTTTAATTGCCAAATAACATTTGCATGGATGGCTAAACATCAAACTCTCTCTATTGAAGTTCATTCAGTGAATGTTCATTTCAGCGAATGGGAAAGTAACCAGATGGCCAACAGTTCCCCATCTGACCTTTTCCCCACTGTAGTGCAGTCTCAAGAGTTGGTATGTATAGTTGGGGGGTGTGGAGGACAAAGCCACCCACCTGGGTAGGTTTGAAATACTGTGGTGTGTGAGATGGGGAAGTGATGGCTAACTAGTTACTTTCCCTGTCGATAAAATAAGCATTTGCTGAATGAACGTTCGATAGATAAGGTTCGATGTTTAGCCATTCGATGCAAATGTTATTTGACAGTTAAATATAGATCCAGCTGAAGGTGTGGTGATGTCAGACAGTTAACCATTGTGAATTGCAGTTTTTATGAGTGGCTGATTAGGGCATACCTGAAAGTGAGACCATATTATAGCTTGCTTTTATATATATATATATATATATATATATATATATATATATATATATATATATATATATATATATATGTATGTCAGCAATTCAAACAAAGTATGCTGGAGAGACAGATATGTGTTTAGAGACTGCCCCTACTTTGGAACAGGCTTCCTAGTCACATTAAGCAGAGCACTTGTCTGGCTCTCTTCAAATGCAGTTTGGGTCAATTAATGTGGAACCACAAATTCACATCTGGGGTAGTGGCTATGTCCCTTATGGAGAGGGGCAATCTGTAAGTTACACAGGCACAAATGCATGCCATTCTCTTACCCCAAGGGGTCATATATTGAATAAAATCGGGTTATATTGGTTAGGCTTGTAAGGGCCCTTACACCATTAGCCTAGCAATCTCCTCTAAACCTATGAACCTATATATACATACCCACACACACACACACACACACACACACACACACACACGCACACACACACATATACATATGTATATATATATATATATATATATATACCCCATTTCACTGACAGCTCATTTCACTGACAAACTTTCAAGGTGGGGTTCTACCCCTTGATTCTCGGCTGGGTGTGTGGAGTACCCACTAACTATATATTACAACTCCAAGGTCGCATAACAGTGGGGAGGGGGGCAAATCCCAGGTTTTTGCCCTGATTACTTTTGTCAGTGAAATGAGGCTGTCAGTGAAATGGGTTTCAGTGAAATGGGATGTTGGTGAATAGAAGTAGACCCATATATATATATATATATATATATATATATATATATATATATATATATATATATATAGATATATAGAGAGAGAGAGAGAGAGACACACATCTCTCTCTCTCTCTCTCTCTCTCTCTCTCTCTCTCTCTCTCTCTCTCTCTCTATATATATATATATATATATTTTTTTTTTGTGGGTCAGGTGCCCTTCTCATTTTTATTTTTTTATATATATATTTTTTAAACAGAGAGGGAAAGAAAGAGAGGAAAAGAAGGTATCGAAAAATAATAGGTGTAGGTATGTAGGGCAGGTGAGGTAGCAGGTGTAAACATACAGCACATACAAGATAGGGATGCTGATGGACACAAAAGACAGGGAGCACCATGAATGGGGTTAGGTATGGGACTTCAGAGGTGTGTCCTCATCCAGCATTAACATATTTGGAATCTTGTTCATATTCTCAGAACTATCACCACTTATTCAATAGATGTGATAGGTACAACTTTATATGGGGGTAACATTTAAACAGGTGGGTGGTTTTATCCCATCAAGTGTTATATTCCCATATAAAGAAGACTACATACAATCAAATGTCCTGCAGAAGATACCCCTTCCAGTGTGTGTTTTCTGGCAACTCTGATATGACTTTCTCTGAGGCATCAGCATTTGTTACACAGGTCCTGAGACTGTATAGGCAGATGTTCAAATCTGGCAATGTGTACCTTGTATGACTGTGTATATTAACAAATTATATCAGCTTACTCAACAGCTGTGATGTGTTTAATTGCCCTTAGTGCTATCATGAAGATATGGAGGGGGTTAAGATCCCCAATTGCTGTATTCTCTTTTGAGAGAAGCAGTATGTAGTCAGACAGTGCTGAAACTGACACCTCAGCTGTGTACTTTAGATAGACAGGTGTTCGAATATGGCAATGTATATCTTGTATGAGTGTATACAAAAGCAACTGTTAACAAGCAGGACTGGCTTACTCAACAGATGCAATGTGTATAATTCTACATAGTAGTAAGGCTTTCACACATAGATTCATAGGTAGGTACTAGGCTATCGGCCCAAGGGCCTATGTAAGCCTAGCCAACAAGGTTTCCTGGCTTATGCCACCCAAGAAAGTTATTTTCCTGTGCCACTGTCGAGCAGAGACACAGAAGTGATCCCGGGGGAGGGTTTTGATCCCCCAGGTGATACACTCTCTTCCAGGGGAGGCCATTTGTATTCAAATACACTGTCCAAGTTATCTGTTCAGCTCTATGTTTTTCACCACTTTAATGTGAGTTCTTCTGTGGCACTAGCAGTTAGTACACCAGTCTACAGACTGTAGTTTGGTAGGCAGGTATTTGAATGTGGCAGTGTACACCCAGTATGAGTGTTTCGAAAAAGAAAAATGTAATAGGCAGGAATTGCTTACTTAAAATATATGGATAAGTGCAATTGTATTTAGTGGTAACATTTCTACAGATGGAGTGTTTTGGTTTCCACATCTGCTGTACTACCTTTTCAGAGGGACATTTGCATTCCAGCACAATGCTCAAGTTATCGTTTCAGATGTGTGCCTTCTTACAACTATGTCATAATGTCTTTTTGACATACCAGCTACTTCACAGGTCTACAGACTGTGCATTACACAGTCAAATGTTCACATCAAACAGTGTGTACCTTGGCCAGGTGTGTACAGGAAAAAAAAAGAAAGAAAAAACAAAATATATATACAGGTAGATAGATAGACAAAGATAGATACAGATATGTTGGTGACATGCAGGAATGGGTTACCCCACAGTTGTGACGTGTTTATGTTTTTTTTTTTTTTGTTAGGTGGCTGATTCTGATCTCATAAGTGCTGAACTTCCTTGTAGGTATGACCATTTTATTAATATACCTTTAATTTCTCAAAAAGTAGTATCATTATTTAACGGTTGGAAATGATAATTCTTATTTCTCATCCTTTGGATAAACCTGTTAAGAATTTCATTTCAGCTGCATGGCTCTACTGATAGATAGGCAGTGGAAATTCTAGTCAATGCATGGAGGGCAGCAAACAACAAGATTGATATAGACGTATTTGCAAATATAAAAACCGAGGCACTAGAGTGAGGATAAAACAACTTGAACTTCACAACTGTGGATTTATACTTTTTTGGAATTTTTTACATCTTTGCAGTTTGGTGGATCTGTAACAGTTGACAGTAAGTTTGGGGATTTCTTCGTTGTTGCTCTATTTACAAATATATTCTGCCAACTCTCACAGGTTACTCTGTTCACTTTAACCCTGTTTTGCTCTTCCAGATGTCTGTGAGGTATGTTGAGCATTGTGATCCAACAATTAATATTGTCTGTTGTACATAGCTTAATTTCTTTGTTATTTTCCAATAACGTTCTCATGCAAACTTCAAATGTGTAGTTTTACAAAACTGTTTTACAAATTGTTTTGTGCTGGCATTACCTAATATATATAATGTGACTGTAACTTATGTAGACAGCCTTTCCAATCATATTTGACATACACTGAAGCAGTGCATGAAAGACTTGTTACAAGCAAGTTGACTTACTGCACAGATATGTTGTAAAACATTCTCCTTGGTATGATCATTTCATAGGGGTTATTATACCCATTTTTGCACATTACCATATACTTTCATACATACACTTGCTGATTAACTTCCTGTATATGAGTGATTTCTGACAAGAGTCACAGTACAGGTTTAACAACATGTCCCTTATCGACCGCATACATCCATCTAACTTGTTATGATATTCACAGCTTGACCAATGTATGCACCTTAATAAGTTACATGGTGCTCTACCTGATATTTGTGGTTGTCTGGCATAGCCATGAAGATTGCAGTCACTAATGACTACTTTTTCTGTGTTAATATGCTGCACACTGCTACCACAACTATTATTGTATCCATTTTCCCAACTTAAAGGAATGTCATGTGCAAGTCTGAACATGCAGTTATATGTATGTTTATCCAGTATTCCTGCACTGGGGGATTGAAAAACGTGCCCTTGTAGAATGTAAAGTCTTAGGCTGGGATTGTCATACAACACATTTTTAAGCTGACTATTTAATGACTTCTTCTTAATGTGAATCAGATTGCTAGTAATGTCCATAATTACACTCAGAGAACTATACAGCACTATCAACCTTCATTATCCATTTGTTGCTAGGCTCTCCCATGCACACGCACTCCTGATTTACTTACCTGATGTTACTGACTACTTGGGCACTGATGCTCTGGTTTGTTGTGCACATTCTTTTGTTTACATTATGAACACACATATGGTAATGCACTTAGCACAATGTGGCCATGAGCTTATGCTGTGGGATCATGGTGAGGTTCCTCATCATGCTATGTGCCTTGGCTTCTTGACTATTTGATTAGCAATGCTGCTCATTGTTGTAACCTGATGACCTTATTAGCTTCTTCATTATTTGTATACCATGGACAGAAATATCTTATCATATAGTAACCACTCCTGGAAATACCGTACTGTATACTTTTAGCATACTCAGAACAAAGAATTTCTTTGTAACAAGATCCAAATCAAATGTAGCTGCAGATTAAGAACATATTTTTGTTGATTGTACCAATCCATGAGCTCACCGGAAACAAAAACAAACATTTGCTCAAGTATTATGGACTGGCAATTTGAATTTTTTTTCTATATAATATTTCAAAACTGGCAGGTGTAAATGCTAACAATTAAAAACTTTTTAGGCACTGTTAGATATATCAATAAAATAATGAAAAAACGATTAAAAGAAACAGAACCTAAATTTGCAGAATTTATATTGCTCCTTTAGGAAGTCCATGATAAACAAAATGGTATAATAAATGGGCAAAATAAATAAAAAGGAAATAAAATACAGCAATTTTAGAAATATATAACAATTATGCCAGATCAAATGAATGAATGATGGCTTTCATTCTGTATATAGAAAAATTATTATATTTATGGAAACGTACATATCTTATTAGTTGAGTAGTAAGTAAAATTATGTTTAGACTGAAATTTGATTGACAGGCAAAGAATGCTTAAGAAAAATAATAGCTATATTAGATATTTATTGTGATATGGTAATAATCTAAAATGTATAATTGTCTCAATCAATAAAACAGTTTTTGAAACAAGATATAAATCAGTACCACTCTGAATGAAAGAGAAATATGTCAGGTCATTGGTCCTTGTGTTCCACTCACAATACCAAAGAGTGTCCCACAGGCCACCTGCCTTGGAGATGTAAAAAAAAAAACATAGTTATCAAAGCAAGATCAAGCACATAAAAGCTGCCATATGGTGTTTGTATAACCATCCCTATTAGCTCTTATATTTGCCACTGTTTACCACTAGTGTGTTCCTACTTCTCTTTATTCTTGTTTGTCTTTTTGGCTTTTCATGGTTAGGGGTTGCCACAGCAGAACTCTGCCTGCTAATGATTGGCAGTTGATTTTTTTTATGGTGCTGAGTTGCCATCCCAATGCCCAACCTTCAGTAAAGGCACACCCATACATGCATGTCTTTCAGAGGCCACTCGACCGAGGGGAGGACTTGTAGACTCCACACAGAAGGCACTCCAGCTGAGAATCGAACAGGAAAACCTCTTGCTGTGAGGCAACAATGCAACCGCTGCACCACCACGGCATTCTCTTTATTCTTTATTGTATTTTTAAATAAAGCTCAGAAGTGCCTTTCTAGTATTACTTGCTTGATCAAAGACTTCTAATAACCTCCTTTCAAAGTTAAGTCAGTGGTATGGCAAGCTCCAAGAAAACTGGCTAAAATGTGACCAGGATTAATATCAACTTGATTTAGACTCTTTTTCAGCAATGGCTCAAGCAGTAGACTTGGATCACCCCTTGAATAAGTCTGCAAACACTGAGTCCATATGACTCTCTCCCCCATTCAAAAAACGTAGCATGACAGCCCACAAAACAAGGCAAAGTAAGCCTATGCCCTCTTATCTTTAAGAAAGCAGTGCCCCTTCTGAAAAAGTTCTGAAGCCCCAAACCACAACACAGTTCTGTTTTCTGAAGTCAGATACATCTCCATAAAGACATCTTCTTAACTAAGTGACTTAATTGCCCTACTGACCCTCATTCTGAGCACACCTGAGATTAAAAAAAAATGTTAAGATGCCAATTCAGAGCATGTGTATGTATGTATATATATATATATATATATATATATATATATATATATATCTGTGTGTGTGTGTGTGTGTGTATACAATGGTGTTTGCTAACTGTGAAATCATTTTAACAATAATTGCAGTGATAAATACTGAATAGATAGCCCTAAACCCTTAACTAATGCCTGTTTTGCAATAGCTATTTTTTATCTATTTCTCAATAACCATTGCTTGGTAAATCTCATCAAGACCAGGACTTGAAATATAAATTATGGGCCAAACAGTACACTACAGTTGTTATCACTACACCTTTTATCATTATCAAATCATCAGTCTCAAGTATGGGCACTTGTGCTTTCATTTTAAGGGTCTCACAAAGGCCATACATCCCTACAAAGTCTACTGTACAACTTCCAGGTTCCAGGAGGACAAGACCCCTTAATTACCTACCCTACTTATGCTTTCAGACTCAAGCATCTTTTCTCAGCTGGAGGTCTGAGGTGGATTTACCTTCACTGATATTGCCCATATCCAAAGGAGATACATTTTCAGCAGTGTCATATATATTTTCCTAGAATATGTATGATACAAAAGTGTTATGTTAAAAACTGAAATCTGGAAGACTAGGATGCACCATTGCCCAAAATTCATACCGCAGCTTGATTATGAAAATCAGACAGAATTATTATAACTTGTTTGGTCTTGCCCCTGGGCTATTACTGAAACTCTATGGAGCAAAAGTTCTGAAAAGTAATGTCTTTCAGTATCTCAGAGCTTCCAACACCTCAGCAAAGGACAAGCAAAACACACCTTTTAAAGTAACTCCCACTTCTTATTGGGGGGGGCCCTCCAAGAGGTAAAAGTACCAGGTTAAAAAGATTTGCCTTTTCAAAGGCCAACGGGTTGGGGTCATTTTAAGTCCCCAAACCTTTTTTTGTTTCCCTAATGATTCTTTCCCCCTAACTTTTTAGACCCAAAAAAAAAGGGGCCTATTCCCCTCTTTAGAGGGGTCCCTTTTGGAAAGGGCTGGCCCAAACCACAAACATATCCTGTAATAAGGCTAAGGTTAAATAGCATTTTTATGTGCGGGTTTAGCTTCTCTTGGAGTTCACGTAGCACGCAACCCGGGATACCGTCAGGTCCCATTGATGCTGTGTTTTTGGCTTTGCTCAGGGCGGTTCTCACCTGGACATCTGAGATGACAGGAAGGTTACATTCAGCTGGGATAAGTATTTCTTCTTTTGGGGGTGAGGGAGGGGAGAAATTTGCACTGAACCTGTCTGCCAGAATGTTGGCAATATCTGTGGGTTCAGTGTATTTTTTGTCATTGTGAACTAACTCTGAACATATCTGAGGTTTTCCACCCAGGTTTCTAACATAGCTGAAGAAGGCCTTATGGTTATCTTTAGTGTCCATACCGATTTTACTCTCAAAGTTGGCCTTGGATGTTTTTATGACAGAGCATAGCTTTCTACTAGTGCTGATCAGAGATGCCTTCTCTTTATGGGATTTTGCTTTGTCGTGCAGTAGCTTCCTTCTTTTGTTATACAATTTGTTTATGGCTGGGGTCCACCAGACAGGACGCCTGCCCTTGGTGGAGAGGGTCTTGGTTTTATTTGGGATTGCATGATCCATGCATTCTTGGAGATGTCCGTAGAAAGCATTTGTGAAGGATTCTGCATTGTGGGATGTGGTTTCCACTGTCCCAGTGGGCTTAAAGGATACCATCTCAGTTTTAAGAAGTGTAAAGTCAGCTTTTGAGAAGTTTTTCACTGTAGTCTTTTGTGTTGGGGGTGGAGGTGGGATATGTATATCCAGGGTGATTAGTTTGTGGTCAGATCTCACTAGTGAAGGGTATACTTCCGGTGTGGAGCACTTAGTCCCCATGTTTGTGATGATCAGGTCTAGTATATTATCTCCCCTTGTGGGAGAGGTGACTAGCTGTCCCATTGCATTTGAATTTATGAATCCCAGGAACCTTTGGGCTAGGGTGTCTGGGCTAGAATAATGCACCCAGTCTATGTTAGGGTAGTTGAAGTCTCCCAATATGATGGTGTTTGGTGAGACATTCATATCCTCCAATGTCTTCAGGAAGGCTGAGTGGGGTTCCTGAGATTGGGAGGGTGGTCTGTAACATGCTACCAGTTGTATATCAGTTTTGCCTACGGTTAGTTGCACCTGGATGGTCTCTGATGCTTCATGTGTTGCCACTAACCTGGAGGTGTGGGTGTCCTTGATGAATATGGACACTCCCCCTCCCTTTTTGGTTTGGCCCGAGTTTTGGGGCCGAAAAGCATGATACGAGGTATAGCCTGGTAGTGCTGGGGTGCTCTCAGGAGCCTTGAACCAGGTTTCAGTTACTGCACAGACATCGATGTCCTCCATACTGAGGAGTGCTTTGAGAGCCTGCATCTTGAGATTTAGACTTCTGGCGTTGAGCAGCATTACCCTTAATTTTTTTCCATTTTTGTTTTCTAAGGAGGTGGGTTTGTCTTTTGAGCCTTGCCTAAAAAAAGGCACTATGGGGGAGGCAAGAGCCTTAGCCAATATCCGGCAGCCCAGTGGTGACAGATGCAAGCCGTCCCTTGCGAAGCAACGTGGCTTGTCCAGCATGTCATCCCAAGCAGACAGACATTGGATCCCCCTAGAATGACACCAGTATTTGAGCCAGTTATTAAAGCTGATCATCTTGTCTTTGTATTGTGGCATCATTCTTGGTGAGGGCAAGATGCTGCTCAGGGTCAGGGTCATACCAGCCTGGGCTACATAATCAAAGAGCTCCTCTATGTCTCTTTTCATGTAGTCCAGGGAGGTACGTCTCAGGTCATTCACGCCGGCATGGACAATGATGGAGTCATATTTGTACTTGCTTTGGAGTGACCTGAGTGCATGTGTTATGTGGCGGATCCTATCTCCCGATAAGCAGCTCACCGTTACCCTCTCCTTGTTCAGCCTGGTAAGCGGAACGTCAGTGTGTCTGACTATAGAGTCACCTATTACTAGTGTATCAGGCATGGTGTTTGGCCTTAAGGGCTGTGATTGTTTGACACACTGATTTATTGAAGTATGTGATGCATGTGTTATGTTTTGAGATGGTGGATTTTTGGGTGTCTGCTTTGGGAGCCTCTGTTGTTTTGGTAAGTTTTTTGTTAGCGCCTCCGAGTATGTCTTTGTGTTTTTATGTGTTTGGTTTGCAGTTGTGGTAGATCTATGTGGGACTGGGTTTGGTGTGTGTATGGTTACCTTCTCCTCCTGTCTGGTCTTGCCAGTCCTGAGTTGAGAGAGTTCAGCCTCCAGTTTGGCTATATAGTTGCATCTCTCACATGTATTTGTGTTTGTTGGGAGGAGGAGAGGGTTGTCTGTGTACATGAGACAATTGTAGCATTGTCTCAAGATTCCCAGATTAAACAGCTGAACTGGAGAGGATGCCAGCAATCTACCACTTGACATGCTAGAATATTATAAGGGAGTGCTGTGCCTTTAAGGGAAGTGGGTACTCACAAGGAAGGTAGGTGGATGTAGTGCTTACTTTAGTTAGTGAGTGCTTACTTAGAAGAGAAGTTTTGAGAACAAGTGCTAGGCTTATAATAAAGCGATTAGACTAGATTATTATAAGAGTAGAGCTTTCTTAAGGGAAAATTTGAAGAGCAGACTTGGCGGAGCCAGAAAAAGTTTAACCTTGTTTAACCGGCGCTGCGCTATGCGCACAACCGCGCAAAGCTGTGCAAATGCGGATTTTAAACAGGGAACTTCAAAAGAGCTAGAAATGGTCCAAAACAACCAATTACTACAAGCTCTTGTGCTGAGGTCACTCCTTCAGGGACAGATAGGCTGCTCAAGGCTCCACACTCCCACTGGTGAGCAAAGAAACTTCCTTCTATCCAAGTAAGGTAATGGACACCACAGGAACTACACCACAGCCCAGAATACAGCAAAGCCTGTATACTGGTCTAAACTAGTTGAGCAGAGGCAGGAAAACAAGGATATTTTTTTGGTTTTTTTTTGTTTTTGAGATAGAAAGCACACAGAAATGCAGGAAACAGTAATAAATCAGTTACACCGGCTAGCACACTTTAGTGGGCAGCCTCAACAGTTAAATTAACAAACAAACAAACAACTTTCGACCAATTTTCGACTAAATGAAACTTTCTAGCCTAATACCATCAGACCTTATTTGGACCCTCTCCTAGATCCAAAATACCTAAGAGTGTCCCACAGGCCACCTGCCTTGGAGATGTAAAAAAAAAACATAGTTATCAAAGCAAGATCAAGCACATAAAAGCTGCCATATGGTGTTTGTATAACCATCCCTATTAGCTCTTATATTTGCCACTGTTTACCACTAGTGTGTTCCTACTTCTCTTTATTCTTGTTTGTCTTTTTGGCTTTTCATGGTTAGGGGTTGCCACAGCAGAACTCTGCCTGCTAATGATTGGCAGTTGATTTTTTTTTTATGGTGCTGAGTTGCCAGCCCAATGCCCAACCTTCAGCAAAGGCACACCCATACACGCATGTCTTTCGGAGGCCACTCGACTGAGGGGAGGACTTGCAGACTCCACACAGAAGGCACTCCAGCTGAGAATCGAACAGGAAAACCTCTTGCTGTGAGGCAACAATGCAACCGCTGTACCACCGTGGCATTCTCTTCATTCTTTATTGTATTTTTAAATAAAGCTCAGAAGTGCCTTTCTAGTATTACTTGCTTGATCAAAGACTTCTAATAACCTCCTTTCAAAGTTAAGTCAGTGGTATGGCAAGCTCCAAGAAAACTGGCTAAAATGTGACCAGGATTAATATCAACTTGATTTAGACTCTTTTTCAGCAATGGCTCAAGCAGTAGACTTGGATCACCCCTTGAATAAGTCTGCAAACACGGAGTCCATATGACTCTCTCCCCCATTCAAAAAACGTAGCATGACAGCCCACAAAACAAGGCAAAGTAAGCCTATGCCCTCTTATCTTTAAGAAAGCAGTGCCCCTTCTGAAAAAGTTCTGAAGCCCCAAACCACAACACAGTTCTGTTTTCTGAAGTCAGATACATCTCCATAAAGACATCTCCTTAACTAAGTGACTTAATTGCCCTACTGGCCCTCATTCTGAGCACACCTGAGATTAGAAAAAATGTTAAGATGCCAATTCAGAGCATGTGTATATATATATATATATATATATATATATCTGTGTGTGTGTGTGTGTGTGTGTGTGTGTGTGTGTGTGTGTGTGTGTGTGTTTGTGTGTGTGTGTGTCTGTGTGTGTATACAATGGTGTTTGCTAACTGTGAAATCATTTTAACAATAATTGCAGTGATAAATACTGAATAGATAGCCCTAAACCCTTAACTAATGCCTGTTTTGCAATAGCTATTTTTATCTATTTCTCAATCACCGTTGCTTGGTAAATATCATCAAGACCAGGGCTTGAAATATAAATTATGGGCCAAACAGGACACTATAGTTGTTATCACTGCACCTTTTATCATTATAAAATCATCAGTCTGAAGTATGGGCACTTGTGCTTTCATTTTAAGGGTCTCACAAAGGCCATACATCCCTACAAATTCTACTGTACAACTTCCAGGTTCCAAGAGGACAAGACCCCTTAATTACCTAACCTACTTATGCTTTCAGACTCAATACCCCACTCGGGCATTATAGATAAGCTCACCAGCTTAAATATAAACCCCTATGTCACTAGATGGATTGCAAACTGGCTCAAGGACAGAACCCACATGGTTAGAATTGCTGGAGCCATGTCAGACTCCAAACCAGTTACAAGTGGTGCCCCACAAGGCTCAGTCCTGGGACCTCTCTTGTTCGGTATATATTTCTCGGAGGTACAGGCCAACACGGAAGGACTGTGGCTGACCATGTTCGCAGATGACTGCAAACTGGGCACCATAATCGACTCTCCAGCCAACACAAGCATCCTCCAAAAGGGCCTCATAGAAACAGACAACTGGTGCCAGAGCCATGGCCTCAAGCTAAACGCCAAAAAGTGTATAGTCATCCCTTTGGCAAAACAAAGTGCTCACAAATTACCACATAGGTGGTAATCCATTAAGTACAGAAGAAGTAATTAGGGACCTGGGGACCCAAGTTGATAACAATCTCTCATTTGACAACCACGTGGCCAAAGTGGTTAGAAAAACATTTTATATAGCCCACCTAATCATGAAGGGATTCACATCTAGATCAGGGAGGTCATCGCCTCTTTACTCAACCCTCATCAGGCCCATAATTGAGTACAATGCCCTTTTGGGATGTACCTTACCAGACACCTGCAGCAACTGGAAAGACCCCAAAAGTACCTCACCAAGAGGATCAAAGGGCTCAAACAGATGCCATATGCTGCCCGGTTAAAGAAACTCCAGCTCTACTCAGTGGCATATCGCCTGTTCAGAGGCGATCTGTGCCTGACGTATAAAGCCATGTCCAACCCGAATTAATGGACATGCTGCACCTCAGAAAATCCAAATCCCATCGAAGCTACGCCGAGAGACTTGAACCTCAGCACTGAAATAAATAGGACATGCTGGAGGGACAGATTCATAACCCAGAGGCTCCCTTCACTCTGGAATAAAAATCCCAGTCCAGGTTAGGCAGAGTCCCTCATTGACTCTCTTCAAGAGGAATCTTGATGAGTGGATGGGAGATCGTAGGTTTACCCCGGGTATCACTTCTGTGTCACTGTTAGACAGAGGCACAGTATACTAACCTCGAAAAAGGGCATAGCAAAATAAATTTAAAATGGGTGGCGAAAGCCAAACACATTCTGGCTAGGCTTATAAATGCCCTAGGGCAGATAGCCTAGTATGAACCTATGAACCTATGAACCTATGAACATCTTTTCTCAGCTGGAGGTCTGAGGTGGATTTACCTTCACTGATATTGCCCATAGCCAAAGGAGATACATTTTCAGCAGTGTCATATATATTTTCCTAGAATATGTATGATACAAAAGTGTTATGCTAAAAACTGAAATCTGGAATACTAGGATGCACCATTGCCCAAAATTCATACCGCAGCTTGATTATGAAAATCAGACAGAATTATTATAACTTGTTTGGTCTTGCCCCTGGGCTATTACTTAATCTCTAAGGAGCAAAAGTTCTGAAAAGTAATGTCTTTCAGTATCTCAGAGCTTCCAACACCTCAGCAAAGGACAAGCAAAACACATACCTTTTAAAGTAACTCCCACTTCTTATTGCATCTGACGAAAGTTCTAAATCATGGTCTCTTACTCAGTCCTTCGTCTAAAAAAAGATTTTACATTGCATTCTTTTCATATGGTCATAGCTACATACAGTCTTCCTGGCATCCTAATCCTGTGATAGCTCTATAGATTCCCTCTTAGTAAGGAAGACGAGGACTTTGTGAAAGCCCTACATGGTGATGCTGTCCCGCATGCCAAGAGAAAAAGAGCCTCAAATGAGACACACTGGTCACCTTACTCACAAGTGTCAACCCTAACCCTACCCCTGACTTTAGCCCTACACATTACATTCCAAAAAACCCTTTCTCTAACAACACAACTTCACAAGACAAAAGGACACAGAACATGCACAGCAAACATACAAAACACTATATCTGTCACCTTACCTAAACCTTACTCTAATCCTAACACTTGCACATACACAGTGACTGTTATAACATTTTCAGTTAAGCATCCATTTTCCTCCACACTCCTACTTATCTATGCTAAAGAAACGAGCATTCAGTAATTTGATAATTCAGTGATTTGTACATTCAATCTTTTTTTAGACCCACGCAATGCTTTCATTCAAATCTGTATTAGATATTTTGAATGGTATGTGCAATAATTTGTAATAATGAACTTATAAAGTGGTATATGATCTCTAAAACCTAATCTGAAATGCTGTGACATAGTTCATACCTGACCTGACAATAAAATTGCACTCAGGTCATATTGTAAATGATGGTGTCTGCATGTCTTTGAGGCAGAGAGTAGAAGGACTGGTATCTGAGGTTACTTTACCATTTGCCTTGATTTCAAATAAGGACTGACCAATTGTCATGGCATGTAATCTACCTATTCCACTACCTGCTGCTGTTATCCTTTACAGGCAACTTATTTTTCTCTACCTCCTATAAGAATTGCAGTATGGCTGTTACATGGTTTCTTGTTATCTGTCATAGCTCTGACCCTAACAATTCTTTAGGAATTTTATTTAAGTCTAGCACCACACTTGCTTAGCAGGTGCCAGGAAGGCCAAGCAAGATGGCTGCTTAGGCTTTGATCTCTGGACAAAGGTCAAGAAAAGCATCATTAATCAAGCAGTTCCCAAGTGAAAAAAAGAAAATCACAGATGGAGGACAAAGGAAAAAAGAGAAAAACATTCGGCAGAGTTTAAAGCAGCTCCACAAAAGGAAGCGCTATGTAAAGTGATACTAAAGTTGTTGAAAGTCACTAATAACTTAGGTCTAATGAAGGAAACAGGCAATCAACAAATATTATTGAATAAACTAAAACCAGTAAATCTGGTCAGATCCCTAAATTGTCCAGATATTCTCAGAATGTCCAGATTTTTGTCTACTTTTTTCCAGAGCCTCATAAAATGTGTGGTTTATGGAAATCTTTGAGGATTAAAATCACAAAAATGGCAAACATCTGAATTTCAAATTTCATGTCCTTTAGAAAATGCATGCTAATGCAAAACATGTTATTCTGGCAATGTTTTATGTGTATAGGAGCAATATTTGAAATCTGTCCCTGCTTTGGGGTTCATTAGTTTTGGCTTTGTCCAGATTTCTTGGGCTAAGATGTTGATAGGTATGAATCCAGGACTTGGAAGAGGACAAGAGCACTGTGAGATTAGATGTACAGGAACATAAAAGGAGGTAAGGCAAAAATAGGGAAAAAATGGCAAACTGCATGACCTAGAAACCATGTCTAAAGGAAACAGCATGAGGATAATAGGCAGAGTATTAGAGCAATTCATGTGTCAAGAATAGGAAAGAATACAAAAACTAATAATAGAAAGAATCCACAGAGCTGGTAGAATGAAAGGTCCAAAAGAAGGACAGAAGGAATATGTACTAGCATGCCTGCACAGCTATAAACGTATAAAATAAATTATGTGGTAATCAAGACCACATAAACAGAAATTTATTAATGGTCTGCATGTAACTACTGGAACAAAGTAAAGGGACTGCTGACTTATTAGGGCAATAGAAAGACCAGTGAATTCCTTGTATGGATTAGCTATCCCTATCATCTTAACTGTAGTATGCAAGAGGAACAGACCAGGCTTCCACACAGGGAAAAGCACAAACAGTTATTACAGGGACTGGGCATAGTGGACGATGGAGCAACAGACACAAACAACTCAGTTCAAATATCCCACTAGAAATGGACTGGCAGACAAACTTGCAAAGGGCCAGAGAGAAGGTAGATTTACAAGAGTCATACTGAGACTGTCTGATGTAGATGCACCAAAGAAAAAAAAAACTCAATAGGTAGTAAAAAATGAATGCAATTCAGAAACACTCCCAACAAGGGTGGTAAGACCTAGTGCCAAAAGTGACTGCTTTTGAAATAATGAAAAATGCAATTCAGAGAGACATTTTATTGACAATTTCGAATTACCTCATAATCAGCTAAAATGTACATCTTGGAACTGCCCATAATGTTCTTGAGTGCAAATCTTCACTTTCCTGTGGTAAGCATCTCAGGTAGCTCACATATTGTTTTGGTACAGGAACCCCTCAATTAATCTCCCACACACTTGTACACATTTAGGCGCACACACACACACACACACACACACACACACACACACACACACACACACACACACACACACACACACACACACACACACACACACACACACACACACACGTGCGTGCACGCACGCACATGCGTGCGTCCACAAGCACATATGCATACATCCCTACATACCCCATCCCTGTCCCTGAGTTGACAGAATGTCCCTGATGTGTCTGCTTTTTTTTGTCCCTGACCTCGTAAGTCACAGATCCTTACAGTCAGTCAGTAATGACATACATTAGAGTTTAATTCTTCTTATTGTTCGTAAAGTGTACCATGATGTTAAACCTGTTTCTATATTAACTTTTGAAGAGAGTCCAAGTAATGGTTTACCTTTTCTCCAGTGTTCCTAATGCCTTTGTCGCAAAACCTTAGCATGGTTGTATACAGGTATCACAGTGTACCCCACCTGTCTATATCTCCACCTCTGTCAACTGTCCATGATTTTCTGGGTCCACTATGTAATCCTGAAATACTGAAATCCCAAATTTCAGTATTTCAAAATTACATAGCCGAAAACTCAAAGTTCCGAAACCGACAGAAGTGCAAAATTCAAAATCCCGAAGCATGGAGATGTTGAATTTCCGCTTCCGCTGATGCGGTATCTGGATAGATGGGTGGAAGTTTAGGTAAGTATGTATGTGTAAGTATGTTGGTTAGGGGCTTTAGTGTGTGTAAGTATGTGTTGTGACTGTGATGTGTGTGTGTGAGGGACTGTAAAATGTGTGGGTGTGAGTTTCCTTTGTGCGTCTGTTTCTGTGATCTCAGAGTTAGAATATATAAATAGGGGGGTGTGGATGCAGGGTGATTTGCCCCTACTTATCTGTAGTGTAGTATTATTTATTTGATGGTGGGGGGAAGTTGTGTGTATGTTTATGTGTGTGCTGTATGTGTACTGTACATTCGGGATTTTGAATTTCGCGGTTTCGGAAATGTGTGTTGTAGTTGGGTTTTCGGCTATGTAATTTCAAAATACTGAAATTCAGGATTTCACTATTTTGGGATTACCTTGTGGACTCGATTTTCCAAAATGCTCCTGATTTTGTCTGTTATACATGTCCAGTTCCTTGCAACTCTTGGACCGTTGCAGTCAGTGAATGATGCCATACATTAGAGTTTTATACTTCTTATACCTTGCAAAATAGACTGCAATGAAAACTATCTTCATTTGGCATAGATACTTTAATCTCTTGCTTAACAAGCTGTTTTCTGTGGCAAGGATGAAGCATTTGAGACTTCCTCTGTATCTCCCATTTTTTGTTTAGAGATTTAAGGTAATATGTTAACAGCATCCCTGGTCGCACAAATGTTAATATTCTACTATGAATGTGGGTCATATGAAGAGAGTACAGTGTTTGAAACCCCCTCTTTTTACTTTAACTTATTATTTTTTTCAAAAAGTTAAGATAATATGTATGAATATCCTTAGTGTGTAGTGGTAGTGTGTATATCATTGTGTATATTGAACCTAGTCAGCCACTGTAGCTAGATAGCACATGCATATAAGTTACTGCACATGTGCAAGATCAGTGCCATATTGTAAAGTCAGTCAGAGTGAATGCAGGCATGACTGGAGATGTACATGTCTGTGTGTTTGAAGTAATGAGTCAGTCAGTTAGCTTAAGTACATGTTCCAGTTATAGTTCCTGATGTGTTTGTTTACAATAAATATCTTGAATCTATGCACCACTTCATCGTCTCTTTTATATACATGAGACAAGCGACATGGTGTCAGAATGTGATCCGAAATTGCTTCAGCTTACAAACGATAAGTCACAAAGTTAGAAGTGGAGAAATATACAGGAGTGAACTTACCAATAGGTCAGCGGTTATTCAAAGGTACTTAAACTTGTTTAAATGATTTTTCAGTTGCCGAATGTGTGGCAAAGCACTCAGAATGTTCAAAATGATTACCGAGATAAACAAAATGTCAGAAATAGCAACATATTTATAAAAGTATTCAAAATAGTTAATGAAGTGTTTGAAATAATTTCCAAAATGTTTAAAATGTACAAAAAAGATAAAACGACCACATTTCTTCGCAATGTACTACTTTTTCACATTAACTAAAGCTAGTCAAAGTATCTGAAGAGTCCGGAATATTCAGTGTTTGCAATGTAAAATAAAGCCATTTCAGAGAGATTGTTATGCCCAACTATAACATAATTACAAGTACCTGTCTATGCTTATATTTAAATGAATTTTGTTGTTATGGCAGATGGATTTTGCGACCTGAACCGCTGGTGTTTGATAACAATATTGCAGAAAACTGGAAAGTGTTTGAGCAAGAATATAATATTTTGATACTGGCTGCATTTTCTGGTAAATACCCACATACATAAGAATTTATATTTCTTAATTTAGCTGGCCTGGAAACCATTGAGAGGGAATATTCATTTGTGTATGCACCTGCTGTGTTTTGGCACAGGATGAAACACGGGAAGACCTTGAGTGCTTAAAACATAAATTTAGAGAAATGTGTAACCCTCAAAAGAATATTACAATGGAAAGGCACATATTTTACTCAAGAAATCAAAAGCCTGGTGAAATTATAGCAGTGTGTATTACTGACTTGAGAAATAAAGCTAAAACATGAAGATTTGGTGATTTACAAGATGATCCTGATAAAACCTCAAGGCAGGGGCAATGAAAAGTCTCTTCTCAAGACAAACAGGAATCTTTATTTAGTGTAAGCGCTTTCATAATGTAAATCATTACTTCTTCAGACACATAAAAACAATCAAATCACCTTTCTTTTATATTAAGCCACATCCAATCAACTTACTTAAAACTCCCTCCAAAATGTAAACTAGTTAATCAGGAATTTAAAGAAACAGACATATAAAAACCATATAGAAAACATATAAAAAATTCCAATAGCATGTAAATAAAATCCACTTGGTTCATCATAAACCCCATGGCTTAATATAGCAATAACCCATGCCTGGGTGTGGGTAATGCTGGATTTACCCACGGTTGGTGTGGTTTGGTCATGAGGGTGAAGCCCAAGTGGCCAAACAAAGCCAACCGTGGGTAAATCCAGCATTACCCACACCCAGAAGTGGGTTATTGCTATTATACAATGACATTATTTAAGAAAAAAAATAATTACTTTACTTAAATAATGGCATTGTATAATGCCTCCTTGCTGCCCTTCCCCAGCTGTCTGGTATTCTGCTGCACTTCTGATGTACTGCACATGTGTATGCCCATGCAGTGCATCAGAGCTGTGGGCAAAAGCAACAGAGAAAGAAAGATCTCCGTTGCTTTTAACAAACTGTCTCGCCATGTTAAAGGAGTTTAACATAGCGAGACAGCTTTAAAAAAAGCAACAGAGAATCTCCGTTGCTTTTTTAAGGCTGTCTCGCTATGTTAAACTCGTTTAACATAGCGAGACAGTGTGAAGCAATGGAGATCTTGCATTCTCTGTTGCTGTAAAAAAAAAGAGTTATAGTAATGACCGGACCTTTTTCCATTACTATAACTCAGATTTACAACGTGCACGCTGCCAATCAGCGTGCGCGTTTTTGAATATTAATGGGGGGTACGTTGTATAATAAACATGTTTTAACCATCTCTAAGCCTTCCTTATTTGGAATGCATGTAAAGAGAGAGACCTACATTAAGGGTTATTAACAAATCAAAACATTCACTTGCCTGGTCTGCCATAAATGTGTACAAATCAGTTAGAAAATGTTCAGTGTCTCTAAGAACAACAGGATATTCCTGTATAACTCTCCTGAGTTCCTTATCTAAATAAATAGAAATGGTCTCACTGAGCCATCCTGCCCCTGCCACTATTGGTCTAAATTTAGGCTTCAGTGGGTCTTTGTGTATTTTAGGAAGACCATTAATTTGCGGTATAAGGGGGGTTTCTACACTAAAATAATTCAGCATTTCTTTGGTTAAATAACCCAAACACAAACTTTCATACAAAATCAATTGAACACTATTATTCATTTTCTGAATGGCATCTAGTGCGACAGGTTTATAAACACATAACAAAAAGCATGTTTTTCATTTCATTATAATAATACACCACATCTAATCCAACCACAGGACCACCTTTATCTGAAGGTCGAATAATAATATCTTGATTATTTTGTAAGCTAGAAATGGCTAGGCAACCATCTTTTGTAAAGTTACCAAGATTCTTGACTTTTCTACTACAAAAGTCATCATGAAGGTCTTTTTCACAAGCATGTAGAAATATATCCACATTAGAAGGCATATTCGGTGTAAACACACTCGTTTTTTTATAAACAGACATGTCACTGCCACTCTCATGTTTATACAATTTTTTCAATGTCACTGTACGTGCAAATAAATGTAATTGTATCAAGATATCACTAAAATCTGATTTTACCGTAGCTCAGACCTTTTGAGAGCAAATGGATCTCGGCTGCCGTTAATTCATAGTTCAAAATATTCCATACTAGTCCTGTTCTCCGTAGCCCCACATTTTTTTCAGCAATCATTTGGATGCTCACTGGTGGGTCTTTCCTCTTGTGTCCACCTTGCTGGGCCCCTGCATTGACCAGTCTCTTGTGTGCAGTCCGGAATGGCAGGGGAAATGTAGAAAAAAACCTGTTCAGGTTGCTCTTGCTGTCTGGATAAAATCTTGCATCTCATGACTGGTCCTGCTTCAACATTGTGGAGGCAGAACCCAAACCATCAGCTGGGGGTAGTTGAACCAATGGAGTAGAGTACACTGAAGAAGGTTATTCCGAAAGCTCAGGAAGATCTGCCAACACAGGATTGGTTACTTCCTCCACAACAGTTCTTTGATTGGAGGAATTGACTGATGCTACTTCCTGATTGGTATCACTGCTGGTCTGCCCAGGATGATTCCTGGGCCAAGTAAACACATGTTGATGTGAAAAATCATGAATGTCTCTCGATAATTTTTTTTTTTTTTTTTTTGCTGCAAGATTTTATTAAGAATCAGGTCTGCAGACCCATGTACACAGGAAGGATTGTTATCATCCCTCACTTTTGGAAAGAAACAGTATGCACCCACATAGTGGAAGGACAAGCATTAAGAGTGTCAAAGCTTTCTTCATTGAATACAGACTTTGAGAAGGGTTTGGAATTCTTGAATAAAGCCTTTATTAATAGAGGGTATTCTAGGAAGGAAATTGATTGGGCATATTCCAGTGTGAGACAAGAGAGAGAGAGGGGAGAGGTAAACCCTATTTCTCCAATGGGCGTAGAGGGGAGATACATAGGGTGGGACAAGATGTAAGACTTCCTGTGATTTTATAATATGTAGAGGACGTGAATCTGGTTAAACAGATAATAAATAGAAATTGGCATATTTTGCTTGTAGATGAGAAATTAGCCAGATAGTGGCAATGAAACCTAGGTATACATATAAGAATACATTAAATTTGAAGAGACAGCTGTGTTATCCTAGGATATTGAAATCCCCTATCAATGTGAATGTAGGTACATGGAAGTGTGGAGCCTGTGCTTTTTGTGTATGCATTGATGAGTCTAGATATTTTAGACATCCTGATACCAGGTGTCTTTGGCAGATTAGGTGTAGTGCTGACTGTAATACCAGAAATGTTGTATACATTACCCACTGTGTAGTTTGTTTTAAATTTTGTGTGGGAATTAATGAATTGTCGGCTTAGAGAGAGGATTAGGGACCGTGCATACTGCACAAGGAAAAGGCAAGACTGTAGTACCATAGCTAAACATACGCTCTCAGAAGGTGAAGCAGATAGTTTTTTATTTCAGGTCCTTCAAGTTGAATATGAGAGTCCAAGGTTAGGAGATAAATGAGGAGAAGCCATGGGCACTCCATGTGCCAATAGTTATGCAAATATAGTATTAGCCCAATGGGAATGCCAGTGGAGCAAAGATGAAAATAATATAAGGCAACAACATATACAATTCTATAGATGCTTTGTTGATGACATTCTTCTTATATGGAGAGGGCATGAAAGTTTGTTGCAGCAATTCATTCAATTTCTAACAACAACAACGGGTTTCTTAAAGTTTGAAATCAAAATGTCACGGAAGAAAATAACATTTTTGGATGTTAATATTATTATGGATGAGATCAAAGGATTGGAAATAGCCTTGTATAGAAAAACAACTTGGAAAAAACATCTTTTACATAGATCCAGCATGCATCCAGGCCATATTTTTAAAAATATTAAGGACAATCAGGTGCAAAGGGTCTCCAGATTGTGTACCAATGATAATATATTTCGAGAGGAAATACAAGGATTAATGAACAACTTTACAGCCAGAGGGTATAAGGAAGAAAAAATGGATGAAGACAAGCTTAGAGATATCTGAAGGAAGAAAGGGAAACCATACTATTCAGCTAAAATTGATAAAGAGAACAAAGAAAGGGAACCGAACAGAAAAAAAGAAATAGTAAGATGTCCTTTGACATACAGTACAGATAATGTTATCATAAGAGAAACTATTAAGAAATGCTGGCCTATACTAACAATGGACCAGAAGATAAAAGACATAGTAGGAGAACATCCTAGTTATACTTATAAAAATAAGAAGAACTTAAAGAGGCTCCTATGTGACATAGATAGGCAAGAGGTAAAGATGTATCTATGCCAACAGGAACATTCAAATGTGGAAAATGCAAAGCATGTCAGTACATTATGAGCACAGATAGGTTTCAGCATCCAATGACAAATAAGGTTTACATCTTTCAAGAAAGAACAACTTGTAACAGTGAGAATGTGATCTATGTAGCAAGTTGCATGGTATGTAAAGCATTCTATATAGGTAAGACTAACAGAAAATTCAAAGAACGAGTATTAAGACATATACAGGACATTCATAATAAAATAGAGACTAATGCTCTTTATGTACATATTAAAGAAAATCCAGAGCATAACTTTAGATTTATGGTTATGGCACAGATTAAGCCTATGGAAAGAGGAGGTGATATAGTAAAAAGAACAGAAAAAATAGAGTTGCAATGGATAATTAATTTACTATCCAACCAATTCCCTGGACTAAATGCTATAGTCCCGCTTAAACCTGTTCTAAAAGAGAGGAAACTACGAGGGAAATGAATTATGCATCTGCCAATGTAGCTCAGTCGGTTGAGCATCAGACCCTTATCCAGAGGGTACAGGGCTCAAGTCTTAGTCTGGGCACCATGGTGAAAGGAAAAGAAATCCCTAATCATAAACGAAAAGAGTTGAATTTAAGTTTACTGTGCAAGAAGAAGTTTGGAAAACATTGAAACCAAGAGCATCAAAGGAATAAAAAGAGTGTAGTTTGCTTATCATTTTTTTGGCCTATATGTTATAGTCCTCCTCAAGCTTGTTTAGAAAGAAAAGAAAACTAAGAGGGAGTTGAACTATGCAACTACCAACGTAGCTCAGTCGGTAGAGCATTAGACCCTTAAACAAAGGGTTCAGAGTTCTAGCCCCAGTTTGAACATTATAATGGAAGGAGAGTAAACTCCAAACTATAAATAAATTGAAATCAAGTTCATTGTGCATGTAGAAGTCTGGAAAATATTGAAATTTAGAGCGCTAAAGGAATAGAAAGAGTGCTGTTCATCCATTATTTACATCAATTAGAAAGGAGAAATGATGTGTTACGGAGATCAAAGATATTTGTTAGCGGAAATTTGTCAGCAAATGAAGAAAAGGCATTGAATTAGCAGAGAGTTTGGAATTAGTATGAGAGAAAAAGGAGAAGAAGTGTAATTTGCTAACCAATGGATTACATAACATTAAAAAACAATTAGGATAGCTTCTTAATAAGACTGAGTAAAGAGCTCTGTACAAAGTAAAACTCAGATAGAATAACAGGAATCAGCAGTACATCTTCGAATATAAGCAAGCGCTCTTAGCCAGAAAGAGACTTGATATTAAGAAGCAAGACACAAAATAAAAAAAGTTTTTGATCTATGATTTTCTATTACACTTGTGAGTTAGCAAGTGCATCTATGTAGTTAAGTAAGCGCTATCAGTTTGAAAGAGACCTGATGACATGGAAGTAAGAGCATTTACAAGAAAGTGTTTGATCCTATGTTTTAAAACAAAGGAGAAAGCCACTGTACTTGTGGTTTACCTAATGAAGACAACCCGTGAAAGAGAAGAGGTTGTAGCTCTGTTATAGGCAGACAGACGCCTCTAATATAGAGGCGAAATACATGAAAAATGCTATGCAGGAAGAGTGATTAGTTTTTACAAAAGGCAAATAAGAACATGACATAAAAAGGTGGAGCCTGCATCTTGCAACAGGATACACACAAGCCATTGGAGCAAAAGAAAAAGAATAGCAAATTAGGTGAGAGAAAGGAATGAATAAACATTGGTAGATTTATTAAAACTTATTTGCATGGAAGAAAGTAATTGGCTTCCAAGAAATAAGAACCAGAACACCAGATTGGATTACAAGTACATCAAGAATTAGCATAGAGGCTCCCATTGGTAGTGGGGGATGACACTAAGTAAGCAGCATGAATATAAATAGAAGCAGCTGCAAATGTTAAGCAGATCTGAAGAAGGTTGATAAATCGAAAGCGCTCATCTCTCTTTTTTGTGTTACAATGCTAACTTTCAAATGGTTAGGTTGTAGCTTTTATTTTGTTTTTTTGTTTTAAATCATTTTAATAAAAGTTCTTTTAAAGAAGAAACAAGGAGAAGTGTCTTAACAAGAATTTTAACAGCAGTAGCCAAGGAGGAAAGCACCATTCTTTGAAAACATACAAGGTTAGGAGATATGGTAAATAATACAGAATGTGCAGAGTTAAAATGGATCTTACGCCTCGGAGCACATCAGGGGGGCAAGGTTGAATGACACAGTCCCCCCTGAAGCCAGTATTAAAAGCCAGAAGATTGAAGCATTGAGTTAGTAATAATAATATATTGCAATATATATTTTTTATATGTTTTCTATATGTTTTTATACAAAGCTCTTCACTTTTTATATGCCCATGGCTTTTTATATGCTTATGTTTTTTTATAGGTATATGCTTTTTATATGTCTGTTTCTTTAAATTCCTGATTGACTATTTTATATTTTGGAGGGAGTTTTATGTAATTTGATTGGATGTGGCTTAATATAAAAGAAAGGTGATTTGATTGTTTTTATGTGTCTGAAGAAGTAATGATTTACATTACAAAAGCGCTTGTCTTGAGAAGAGACTGTTCATTGCCTCTGCCTTGGGGTTTTATCTGGATTTGCTTTGGAGTTGCTTAAAGCACCTTAGTTCGCGGGAGTTTTGGGACTTCTTCTTGCTAATTTACAAGATGAGTTGATAAAAGACAGATGTGCCTGGTGTTAATAATGATGCAGTGAGAACAACTTTGCTTTGAGACAGTGATTTTACTTTAAACAAAGCCATATATATGAGTTAACAGAAAAGCACAGAAATATACTTATGAATGAGAAAAGCACATTTGCAGGATCTACCAGTGTGAATGTTGATACCATACAACAGAAAGCCAAAATAAAAAAGAACTGTAAATCAAAGGGTCTGGCAGTACCCAACCTTGACTATAAACTGAATGGGTCACAGCACCTGAACTTATTGTTAACTGTCGTAATTGTGGAGACAGCCATGAACCTAAATAAGAGAAATGCTTAGCTTTTGGGCAGCAATCTCACAAATGTAAAATGTGGAATAATTTTAAAAGGCTTTGTAAGTCTAAGGTGCCACATTCCTATATTAAAAGAGAGCATCTGAAGAAGTAAGTAGATCAGATACAGAGATGTGAGCAAACTTTTTATTTTGATGGTGTTTCTGCGATCAATGAAACAATTAATGCAGTAGACTACCAGCTTGCAGCCAACGGTGAAATATTTTGTACTGTACAAATTAATGGGAGATTTGTAGAACTTAAAGTAGACACTGATTCAAGTGTAATGTTATATCAACACAAATGTTTGCCAAAGTACCAGATGGTGAGAAACTTGATTCAGCAAAGTGTACAAAACTAGTTGCTTATGGTGGTGAAGAGATTCAAACTGATGGTGCAGTAGTTTTTTCATGCCATTCTACTGGAAACAGCTATGACTTGCAGTTTTACATAGTCAAAAGACAGGTACCATCATTGTTAGGCCTCAGAGACAGTTTGAGAATGGGATTGATTTAATTTAATAAAGAGGTCCACCATCTAAGCATGAACCACAATGAAAGTTTTACACAGACCATTTTTTGTGAATATGTTGATATTTTCAAAGATGAGCTTGACAAACTCCCAGTCACATATTCCATGAAGTTAAACCATTAAGTAAGTCCAGTTGTCAGACCAGCATGAAAGATTCCAGTACCAATGCAGAGAAAAGTAAAAGCAGAACTAGACAAAATGGTGAATTTGGGTGTAATTACTCCAGTAGAAGAACCAACTGAATGGGTATTCTCCATGGTCATAGCTCATAAGAAAGGCTATGATGATATTTGAATATGTATTGATCCAAGAGTCTTAAACGAAACACTTAAATGTCCTCATCCTCATCATCCAACATGCACAGTGGAAGAAGTAGCCACCCTCATGCCAAGTGCCACTATTTTTTCAGTCTTGGATGCAAAAAGTTCCTTTTGACAAATTTCGCTGGATCACAAATCATTGTTAACCACTTTCAGTACATCATTTTGTAGATACAGGTTTTTGAGAATACAATTTGGGATAAATTCTGCCAGTGAAGTATTTTAACGTATGATGGAGCAAATCTTTTCTGGTTATCCATGTACTATCATGGTAGACGATATTATTGTAGGGGGCAATGGTGAAGACGAACATGACAGAAACCTAAGGAAAGTTCTAGACCATGCTTGTGAAATCAATCTTAAACTGAATCCTCAGAAATATAAATTCAAACTGAAAGAAGTTACTTATGTGAGTCATCTGTTTACCATTTCTGGCTTACAACAAGATCTGTCTAAGCAAACATCAATTATCGAGATGCCAGTTCCAGAAAATGTCACATCTTTACAACATTTTCTTGGTATGGTCAACTATTTAGAAAAGTTCACCTCAGACTTGAGTGAGCTTTCAGCACTACTACATGAGTGACACGCAAAAATGTAAACTGGTCCTGGTTGGAACAACACCAAAGAGCATTTGATATTCCTAAGAAGAAAATTGCCAGTCCACCCACATTGAGATATTATGATGTTCACAAACCTGTAACTCTTTCATGTGATGCTTCACAGTATGGTCTTGGTGCAGCATGTCTTTAAGAAGGCATACCATTAGCCTATGCACCCAGAACTTATTATACAAAAATAGAGAAAGAGCTTTTGACAGTAGTATTCGCATGTTTGAAGTTCAGTAATTATATTTATGGAAGACCTATCCAAATAGAGACTGATCGTCAACCTCTAGTGAGAATTTAGGCAAAAAACAGAACTAGTAGTAAAATCCCACGGCAGAATAAACAGACACGGACCTTTATTGTAAGCGCTTTCGGTCAAGGTATTACCTCAACCTTCTTCAGACATAGACAATTTTAACAACCACACAACTTTACTTAGATACCCAGTACTTAATTAATAATTCGCTCCCTTAATTAATCCATTAAATATCTTGGCATTTTAAAGCAACAGCAAGCTTATAACTTTTACTATGGCTATACATTTGTTAAATAAAAAGTAAAATAAATGAATAATGTGCATAGTATAAGTAATATGTTCATGTATATATACAGAATGTGTGTCTGTTTATTCTGCCGTGGGATTTTACTACTAGTTCTGTTTTTTGCCAGTTTTCGTTTTGAATTTATTGTTTTCCAAATCTAGTGAGAATTTAAAAAAAGCCATTACATACAGCCACTGCACACCTGCAATACATGATGTTAAAACTGCAAAAGTAGAACTTCAATATTATCAATACAAAAGGCAAATATTTCTACCTTGCTGATGCTTTGTCATTTGAATGCAGACAAACAGAGCAACATGACAATAAAAAAGTAGACTTTGAAGTCATGGAAGTCAGAAATTTTTCATTATCACATCTTGATGAGCTCAGAAATCACACAGCTTCAGACTCACTTCTCCAGAAGCTGAAAAACTTTATCAGTCAAGGATGGCCAACATGACAAACCAGTTTGCCACTTGACATACAGCAGTTTTTTCCTTACCGAGACAAGCTCATGATGGAAGATGGAATCATCATGAAAGGTCCTAGAGCGGTAATTCCTAAAGCATTACAATAGGAATATATAAAAATTTTGCATCATGGTCACATGGGTATTGATTCAACCAAAAGAAAGGCAAGAAAGTATTTTGGACTTCTATGTCAAAAGATATTTATTTATTTTATTTGTTACCGTTTGTTTACCGGGATAGTCCACTGGGCCAAGAGGAGCCCATTTTTAAAGGAGTCTTGGGGAGAAAATCTCAATGAACAACAATATAATATGAAAATAATGCATCTACATTTATGCAATGCTATTGAAGAATGATGGTATTACACAACATGACAAAAAATCTATGATTGCCATGAAAATACAGTCAAAAAAACAAGAGGTAAAATTACAGACACACACACACACACACACACACACACACACACACACACACACACACACACACACACACACACACACACAAAGTCAATTAAAATAAGAAATATTCATTGGTGCATATTCCTGTTAGATTTGTTACAATGTAAAATAACACAGGGTGACATTACAGTTTTACATGAAATCCTAGCAGAGTTAAAGTAGGACAGGGGATACGAGGAGTTAACTGTTGAATCTAAGGAGGGTGGGTCAATAAGAAAAAAAAGTAGAGCAGGAGTAGGAGTAAATGAGAAAAATGACAATGGTAGTAGTCGGAGAAGGTCAGTATGATAGAGAGAAGTAAAGGAGTGTGAGAAATGGGGAGACAAGAGGTGAGTCATGTGGGATGAGAGCAGGAACATTCCCAGAGGGTTTTGAGATGGGAATGAAGCAGGGTTTTGAAGGTAGAGTGGTTGTCTGTAGTACGAATAAGAGGTGGCAGGAAGTTCCAGAGGCGAGCTAGGGAAAAGAATAGTAGGTGTTTGCCTGGAGGACAAGCAGGCTTGTGCAGTTCAAGCAAATTCTTGTTATCGGATCTTAGAAGTCTGTTGGGTAGGTGCATTTTGAAGGAGGAGGCAAGGGAGGGGTAGATGGAGGGATTAAAGATGAGTTTATGGGCATAAGTATGTAGAATGTAGGTAAGATGGATGGGAAGTCCGAACCAGTTTAGTTTGTGTAGGGCATTGCAGTGGTGGAAGGAGGATTTATAGCCAGTAGCAAACTTAGAAATGTTGTTATAACAGGAGGACAGCTTTGTTTTTAGAGAAGACTGAAGGTTGGTAAGAAGTGGGGCACCATATAGGAGTCAAGGAATAAGGAAGGTGTTGGAGATTACAAGTTTAGTAGTCGGAGTGATATGGCGGTTATAGTGGTAGAGCATGCCTTTCTGGTGGGTTTTCTTTATATTGGTTAGTAGGTGGGTATCAAACTTTAACTGTTCATCAATAAGGACTCCTAGAAGCTTTGCACTGGATGCTACCTCAAGAGAGGTATTGCTTTGGCTAGTAATGCAGAATGAGTTCTTGTCTATAATGGAACTTTTTGAAGGGGAAAATAACATAATTTTAGTTTTTGATGCATTGAGTGATAGGTGGTTGTCTATCATCCAATGTTCAGTATAAGGGAAAGCATTCTGAGTTAGTTTTAAGAGAGTGGAGGTGCAAGTGGTGGAGCAGATGATCGTAGAGTCATCTCTGATTATTGAATCACTTTAGCACTAGGAATGTTTTGGTGGAAGTCGTTTATGAAAATATTGAACAGTAGGGGACCCAATATGGAACTGTGGGGTATGCCTGTAGGTGTATTAAGGTAGGAGGAGGTGGCTTTTTTCCATTTGACAGTTTGTTGTCTGTCGGAGAGGCAACTAGAAAACCAGTTGACAGAAAAGTGGGATAGGTTTAGATTAGAGAGTTTAGATAGAAGAAGGTTATGGGAGATAGTGTCAAAGGTCTTGGATTTCCAGAAGCAGGGTGGACACTAGACAGCTGTAATCCCTGGCTTTGTTGACAGTTTTGAGGAAGGAGAGGAGAGTGGTTGTGGTACTGTGGCCAGGTCTAAAACCATGTTGTGTAGGGGTAAGTAGGTGGTTGTCTGTGAGGTAGGGTAGAAGTTGAAGGTGGATACACTTTTCTAGAACTTTTAAGATAGGGGATAAGATAGTGATTGGCTGGAAATTGGGAATGTTGTTGTTATTACCTCCTTTGTGAAGTGGAATGATTTAGGCTTTTTCCAGAGTAGGGGTACATAGTTTTATTGGACTGAGCGGTTTATTAGAATGGAGATGGGAAAGGCGATGGCATCAACAGCAATTTTCAGGGAGTAGGAATGAAGGTCATCAGGGACATTTGAGCATGGTTTCAGTTTCTGATGAAGTTTTTTTTTAAGGTGGAGATAGGAATGGGTTTGATAGTGATGGAAGGGGTTGGGAGGTGGTAGTGTTTGGGGAGGGAGATATAGGAGGAGGGGGAAGTGAAGCTTTGTTGGGGAAGGAAGTAGTTTGGCTACAGAATCAATAAAGAAGGAGTTAAATTGGGTGGCTAAGGAGAGGCCTGGGAGAAGAAAAGGAAGATAAGGAAACTCTAGCATGTTCCATTTGTAAAAGTACTGAATCACACCGACAAAAAATAACCTCTTCAGCTAAACCAGATACCTTTATTTCCTTTCCTTATTACCTTTAATGGTTGCTACTGATATTTTCGAATGGAATAGTCAGCATTACTTGTTTGAAGACTCTTGTTTGAATTGGTTTGAAATTGACCTTCTTCCTAATTTGACATCCAGCACAGTCATTACTAAGTTGAGGAGACATTTTTCTGTCCGTAGTAGTCCGCACTAAGTCATTTCTGACAATGGTGCCCAGTTTATAAGTCAGCAGTTTAAGAAATTTGCTGAGTTTTGGGACTTTGTCCATGTACTAGTAGTCCTGAATATCCACAGTCCTATGGATTAGCTGAGCATGCAGTTCAAAGTGCAAAATGTTTGTTGGAGAAATCCAAGCGAGATGATACCAATGTTTCCCTTAACTTAGTCAATCTCAGAAACATTCCTTGAGATAATTTGCTTAGTTCACCTGCTCAGAAATTAATATCTAGACAGACAAGAACAACTTTACCTATCAGTAAACAATTGTTAGTACCAAATGTGAAGAACAACAACATGGTCAAGGCTCAACTTTTCAGAAAACATCAGTCACAAAAGTTGTACTACGACAAGTCCTGCAAACCCCTTAGACCATTAAGACAAGGAGAAGTTGTAAGAATGCAAACATCCAAATGATATGATCGATTGAGTATCATCAAAAATCTTTGTTAAGAACCTAGATCTTACATCCTACAATCTGAAGGAATGGATTTCGAAAGGAACTGAAGACATGTACTTCCAGTCTCCAAACCAGTGATGCAGCAGATTGCCTGTGCCAGAGACTCTATTTCTCAGAGCGACTCTACACTTGTTTGAATTCCAGAGGACAGTGTACATTCTTAAAGCAATCATGATGTAATCCCTGAAGTTCCAGTTCAGAAAGAATCCCCAGCAACTGTCCTTGTTGCTAAACCCAGTCATAATTTTTGTGTGACCAGATCAGGTAGAATTTCCAGACCCAATCCAAAATATACAGCGAGTTGGACTTGAACTCATTTGTTGTTGAAATTTTGATGTGATAGCTAGTATGTAAAATGTTTTGTTCTCCTTTTGCATATCGAACAAATTAAAGAGGGAGGATGTAAAACATTGTGTATACTGAACCTAGCCAGCCACTGTAGCTAGACAGCACATGCATATAAGTTTCTGAGCACATGCGAGTTTAGTGGCATTTTGTACATTCAGCCAGAGTGAATACAGGCATGAATGCAGATGCACATGCAAGTGTGTTTGAAGTAATAAGTCAGTCAGTTAGCTTAAGTATATGTTCCAGTTCCAGTTCCTGATATGTTTATGTACAATAAATATCTTGAACCCATACACTGCTTCATCATCTGCTTTGAATATACGAGACAAGCGACAGTGTACAGGCCCAAATCTCTACTAATAGCCTGTTTGTGAGTGCAAAGGGTAAGGCTTAGGAGTATCCTTTGTGTCTAGTGTTTCTCATGCCCCAAAATTACAGGATTGGCTTGTTAGTCTAGGGGAATGTAGAGGTATGCTAGCCCTCTAGAGATACATTCACATATTCATGCATACAAATGTAGACAAACCTCTCCTCCTCACCCCACTGTACTTATGGACAAACTCACCCATTCACCCATGCACACACACCTGTCCTATCTATTGCATCACTAACTCCCCCAAACTGCAACCACCCAGGCAAAGACACACACACACACACACACACACACACACACACACACACACACACACACACACACACACACACACACACACACACACACACACACCCCCAAGACCACGCACTCCTCTGCATACACTCACATATTCAATCACATACAAACACACATGGCATACAATCCCCGCTACTACCTTGTTGCTACACTCCCTGGCACTTACGTCTAACAAGATCTCACCCACTGGACACCACCTGTTGGCTATCACTCACTGGAAGTCATAGGTGAATGTAAACTTTTTAAACTTTCTTCTGTGTTTATTGACACTGTTGGCCAATGTAACCTATACAGTTGAGTGATTACCTGAATCACTTTGCTGCATGAATGTCTTACTACAGGCATTTCTGAGTGGGGTACATGGCTAATTAGCATAAGCTGCTCCCTCAAAAGGCCTCATTCATATTTGCAGTAGGCCATAGAGAGAGCCCACTGTGATGCTGCACCAGTTTGTGGTTCTACACTGCTATAGGGCTGCATCTGTATCAGAAATGGTTACCATGAGGGGTAAATGGGCTTACCTGTCATGGTAACCTTTCTGAATTAAAGCATCTGAGATGCCGACAAAATAGATGTGACAAGACCTGTGTATGGCAAACTGCAGAAATTCATTAAAGATCATGGAAAAAGAGTAAATATGAGAGTAGTGCACAGGAAAGATACAGTAAGAATAACAAAAAGCTAGTCAAAGCAGGAATTCATCAGAAAAGGAGAGTGCAGTAGTGATCACAGCAGAGGCAGGAGTAGTGATGCAAGAAGTAAGAGGAGAAGAAGAAGGTTTCATAAAAGAGGAGACTGTAAGAGGTCAGAGGGGATTCACATGCCTAATGTTGTACTCCAGGGGGCTGGAGCATGCTGGACTAGTCAAAGTGGAGGGAAGAAAAAATAAATTTATTATAAGCCAGAAATAGAAGTAAAGGTAATAGAAGAAATGAATAAATGGAACAATGACAGGTGAATTTTACCAGGGGATGAGGCCAAAAGGGGAAGCTATCAAGAGCTAGATAGCCTGGTAACATAGGTAGAGATGAGAGAAGAAATGAGAGACAATTCCAGGGAAAATTAGTGGATATACATATTAAATTCATTGCTATGCAAGTATTTGATTATGTCTGCATGACAAAAGAACTGAAAGTGTAATGTCATGGAAGTGACACAGCTAAAGAGAGTAATGACAGTGAATAGGTCTAACGGGATATACAAATACTGAAGACCATTCTAAAGAAAAGAAATATTTTAATGCAGTGTGATCCAGCATTAATGATATAAACATTTATATGGAAGCAAAATGGTGAAACGTCCTGACCAAGGTTGCAAGAGAAAGGTCTAGGGTAAAGGAAAGGATCCCAGATAAGCAGATTAATGTTTTATGATACACCATCTTACATAATGTTTGTATTTTTGTATAAAAGTAAACTTTCAGTTTGAAGCCGTGGACAAACCTGTCATTATACCTAAAGAAAAAATTGGGGAGGAAGAGAAAGAAACAAAGTTGGGGAGGAAGAGAAATAAATAATTATAGAAACATCAATCTTATGATTGACTGAGAAGTATCAGAGCACAGTGAAAGAAAATACATGAAGCTGTCAAAAAAGTAAGATGGAATGCAAAAAAAAAACAAGTATCAGCTATGGGAAAGGGGAGAGATAGACAAACAAACAACATAAAGGAGGCCATCAGGGAGAAGTAAAAGAAAGGACAGGGGCAAAAGAGAAATGGGTAAAAAGGACAAGGTGAATGATCCAAGTCCCGAGGTACTCAAATCCCAGGCTAGAGAGCAACAAATCCAACAGTATGAAAGGGTGGGGGGTAAAGGGATGAGCATTGACAAAGGCCAACAAAGGGTGAGCTGCTCAAAGGCAACATTGGTGGAGGAGGGGGACAAAAAACAATGATGGAAAGTGGTAACCTGGAAGATGGGGTGAGGGGATTCACACCCAATCTAATTAAAAAGTGCAGAGCAGAATGAGTATGATGCGAGGGGATAAAGTACCTCTCACGGAGAGCAAATTAAAGATAACAGACGGAGGGGAAATCATGATTGAAAGAGGCAAAAAGTTTGTGTGGGGGGGGGGACTATCCTTTTCAAAAAGGGATTATGTGTACTGACCAAAACGGTGCAGAAAAAAGAGGAGTGGGGATGTTGATCATTTGACAAGGAAGTATACATGAAAGGAGACAAAAAATAGGGAACCTGTGTACCCAAAAACAAGGACATGGAGGGCTTTTACTTTGTGTTTTTGAAGAAAGGAATCGGGTAAAAAGTGATGCAGGGGGAAATAATCATAAGGGATTTCAGTGTCATACCAGACTCAATAAAGGTAAATTATTTGCCAAAAGGAAAAACAACAGATGAAGTACACATTTCCTAGAAATGCTTGAGTCAAGACGGTAAACTTGCCAGGATACTATGAAGAGAGATACTCTAAAATGGGTGGAGAAGACAAAAGTGCAAGAGAGATACAAATCAGAACATGCAGCAGTAACAATGACAGTAAGTACACAGGGGAAACAAGGTGATTGGGATAGAGATTGGCAAGCTGCAAGAGAAATGTTCAGGAAAGGAAGCAACAGTTACACAAACTGAGAGGCGAAACTGTGGAGAACACTATAGATAAGACAAAAACGGGGAAACACTGGTAGGATGGAATCAAAGCAGCAGTTATGGGGAAACCATGAGACTGGATGGGTGGAAAAGGAGGCAAATGCTGGGGTGACAGCCAAAGTGAAAGCACTGGAAAGAGACCTGATCAGGACAGAAAGGGAAATATGGAAAAATGGTATGGATAGAGAACCACTAAGAACTCTAGAAGGATTAATAAAAATTGAAGCAGGAGGAAAGGTGCCAACGGTAGTGGAAATAGAACAATTTTACCAGAAGAAATACTGGTGGATGATTTGGAGGAAATGGGAATCATCTAGGAAAATGTGAGATAGAGGTACAAACAAGTAGGGGTAAACAGAGAGAGAGAGAGAGAGAGAGAGAGAGAGAGAGACAGAGAGAGAAATCATAGTTCATTCCCTTCAGTACAGCTTTTTTTGACTGTGAACGTTTATCTCCTAGTGGGTGTGGCTTGAGCCTTACAAAAATTAAGTTATCTCCTTACAGTTCAAACAAATATCCATATGTCTGGAACCAAGAGTGTTACTAGATATCTGTAAATTGCAAACTGTTCTGGATAAATTATTCTTTACATTAGTGGCTTGCATTCAGTTTGATGTTTTAAACAGGATTTTATAACTCAAAATAAAGGCAGAGGATATTAATTTTGTAATGTTATATGAACAGCGTATGATATCTCAGTAACCATTCAAGCAAGACACACTGCCAGCAGGATTTTCTTCATACATCTGTTAGCTTTAATATGAAGCTATGCAGTTCTGTCTGTGTTACCTGAATGTTGACATATTTAAAGAAAGATGAAAATTATTGCAATACAAATAAGCAGTATAAAAATAATATTCAATGTCTTTTAGCTACATTTGACAGAGGTCAACTATCAATACGATCGTGTTTGTTGTCATGTATGCTTTACGATGAAGTCTTCTGATACCTTGTATGTAGCATTGTTCTGGAATTATTAATGCAAATATTAACAAGCAATAATTATTTCATACAGGTGTCACTAGGGGTTAAGTGCAGAAACGCTTGGAGGTGTACTCGGCTGTAATGAGATAGAACAGCAGCAATAGGGAAGCCTTTATGGAATACTACCAAAAATATACCAGGAAGAAGAGAAGGAAAAGGAAGTCCATTGGGAGGTCACAGACAGATGAGAGGGATACAAAGTAAAGGAATACAGGAGGTAATGAATGGAAAAATCAAGATGGAGGAGTTCAAAGGGTCAACGGTGTTAATGAAGGTCAGGAAGGTACAGGGCAGGAGGGGCAAAGTGGCTTTGTGAAACGAAGAAGGGTAGAAATGAATTGGTGGGCTCTAATGGCGTTTATAGAAAGAGAAAAAGCAAAAGGGGGTACCCAGGCAGGCATGGTCTTTTTAAACTTAAAAAGGACTTTGACACAGTCGGATGGAAATTCCTCAGAGAGATACTAGGAAAAAAGACAAAGAAGGGGGATGAAGAGGACAGATAAAGGTAATTTACAATGTGACATAAATAGAAGTGAAGGTAAGTGGAGGAGTTTCCAAGTCACTAAAAGTAGGAAGGGGAATCAGACAGGAAGCCCTCTTTTCCCAGGGCACTTCACGGCAGTAATAAAATAATTCACAATGGAAGTGAAGAATAAGTTAGCTCAGTTGGATGGAAACAAGCTTCCAAATATATACAGATGACTGCATGGTTATATAGAAATAATTCAGATAACCGTAGAGAAAATAATGCAAATATGGACAGTTTCAAAGGCCATCATGTCTTTGGTGTGACAAACCAGAAAAAGACAGTTGTGGTCAGGATAGTTTAGGGAAAAGGAAATGGAGGAATGGAACACATTCAGCAGAATGAATATCCAAATATCAAAGAGTATATGTAGGACATACATTAAGTGAGACAGTACCAAAGAATCAGTAGAAAAGGGGAGAGTGAAAGTAACAGGGAATACTGAAGATGGAGTAACATAAAAGATAAATTAACTAGGTAGAATAAATGTAATTTGAGTGATATGTCCCCCACTAATAGTACATGCTTCTAAGCACTCTTGCAAGTGGATCCAATGTAGACCAAACTGCGAAAATTATTGAAGGAGATGGAAGAGTCTATAGAGAAAATAAAAGGAAGAAGAATCTAAAAATAAATAAATAAGACTGACTAGGAATAAAAGGGGATTGGGGTATCTTGCACATGCCCACAAAGTCCTTAGTATATATTCCAATGAGATGAAATGAGAGTAAAAGAGAGATCAAAGGGAAAGAGGAGAAAGAACAGATATGATGACAGCAGGGAAAATATAAGAGAATAATGAGAAAGTGCTAAATAAATGAGGCAATATAACACAGGGACAAGGGACAAAACAGAAATAAGGGGTGAAGGAGGATAGGGTCACTTTCTAAAGTAAGAAATGAACTGGGAATAGAATGAAAAAGGTCTAATGTTAATGAAGGAAGGGGTAATAGAATTGGCAGCATTTAGGACCCTACAGGAATTAACACAATAATATGAATTAACACAAAAATGAATGGTGAACATACACCAGACTGAGAGAAAAAAAATGGCTGAAGGAAACAAAGAAGGAGAAGCCCATTGACAGAACAGGGAAATGAGAGTCTCATGGAAGAAATGGGAAAACAAGGCAAAAGTAGAGACAGCATGATCTGTGACAACCTGAGGAAGGACATAGAGGAAGACAGAAGGAAAGAAAAAAAGAAGGGATGGGAGAAGGGAGATAGCTGGCTGAGAAGGGAAGGTGAATGATGAAAAGTCCTCAAAATAACATCAGAGAGGCAGAAAATGTATAGGGAGGGAGATCAGCTGTTAAGAGTTCTGCAAAAATGGTATGTCACACTGAAACGATTATATAAGGATGGAAAGAAAACAGACTAAGGATGCTGGAGGTCTATGACAGAAGAGCTACGAGTGAGACACATCTTTTGGGAGTATATCTGGGTACAAATAATCTGGAAAGAACATGATATATGGAAAAAAGGGAAAAACTAGGAACTTGGAATATTGGGTACAGGTAATAATTGGGAGGTGGTGGCAGGAGAGCAAACTGTGGGCAATAAGACTAATGGTAACCTAGGTGAAGAGTGTAATATTCAGAAACTAGAAAACGTGGGCCAAGTACCAGAATGGGAAGCTAGACAGGAGATATCTAGACATTGTAAGGTAAACTATAAACTGAAGCAAATAAGACGGGCAGAAGAAAAAGAAAGGCATGAATGGACGGAGGTGATGCGCTACTACCAGTCAACAGGTGGGGGGAAGGATGACGAGTGAGAATAATGAGAACAGCAATGAGAAGCAGGATCACTTGTGTAAAATAAAAAGAGCGCCATACATGATGACTGCGCGGTGTGTGACTGTCAATACATCTGGAAAACACATTCAAAAATGCTTTGTTGTATCACCCCCGATCAGTTAATTTTGTATTTCCTGATTGAGCCTTCTTATTCTCCTGTTTATGTCTTCAAGTCTTGCAGCCAGTTTAGGTACTTGAAATCATTATTATATCCCACCTCTGCACATTTAAATTCTTTAAGACAATGCATTTTAAACTTTTCTTTTCTCTTTCATTCTGTGGCTCCTGATACTGACAGCATCCTTCTGAGATGCTTTCAGCTTAGCTATGTTCATGCAAAAATGGGTTCTCCAGATCATCACACAATACTGTTGACAGAGCCTGACCTCCTGTTTGGATGGAGGGGGGAATTACTTTTTCTTTAGGACTCTTTATTGCTACTGGTAACTTTTTGACTACATAGGCAGACAGTTACTCCTGTGAAGGGCTGCATGTGGCCAGAACACAGTGATAGTAATCAAAAGTAATAAAGGAATAAACAAGGAAACAGACACATAAATAAATGTCAAACTGCAGATGCTCTCCAAAAAAAGAGCAATTTTGTATTATACTGTTATCTGCCATGAGGCACTGGATAGCATATAGAAGTAAAACTTTAGTAAAAACTTTTTAAGCTTTCATCTGGCCCTCTAGTGACCAGTTTTATTCCCAGACCTGGATCACTGGTGCTACAAAAAAAGTAAAAAAAATCCAGCTGCTGAACCCAGATATGATCAGTTCAGTGTTAATCTACATAACTACAGCTAATTATGCTTTAAAGAAAATCCCCATGCCTGTATGTGCATGCTGATACACATATCATAACAACCAGAACTGTACAGATACTTAAAATTACGTAAACAGGTATGGATATTTCTTTGCGGTACAGCAGTTACAGGCAACTGGGCAACTACAAGAATACTTTAGAAATTACTGAGATTATGCAACATTTCTTGTATATGGCTTGAGCAACCACTGCTGGTAAATTACAGGCTGTGTTTGTTCCATAAAGCAAAATAAATACAAAAAAATCTGATTCTCACAATTCTTTGTTGCAGCCATGATACTTTTTGGCATTTGTTTCACAGAGCAAGTCTTGCAAGTCATGAGTTGCTGTTCCTCTTCTAATATTTTATGAAGTAAATAATTATGATATACTGAAACTTTTCACCTGTCCTGTAAAATTACAGGAATGTACACATTTTTGTATTAGCAAACAGTCATATGATATCCCATATGTGACTGCCCCATTTACTCCACCCTAGCTATACTACTGGGCAGTTGCATGGTACAGTGTTTGCTGCCACACCTAATCCTCTGCTGTGGATGACATTGCATTAAACAAAAGAAGACAACAATAAAGTGAAAAACAAACACAAAAACAATTATCAATACAGTGCGCCACACTGGTAGTAAGCACCAGTTCCAACGGAGCAAAATGTAGTTAGGCATGTAATGGCATATCAAAAGCAATATACAGTTCTGATGCAAACATATTGCAGAATTAAGAGCATCAAAAGGGGCAAGATGACATGGCATCTAATCAGTCACCTTTGTATGGGACAAACATTTTGAATATAACAGGAAGTGAAGGTGGACAGAAGGAATCCACTGAGGATGAAGTGCCCAGCCTTGAGGAGATTAGCTAGGTGGCATTCACAGACTACCAAATGTTAACCTGCATGACACCAGGTAGACCATGTCACATATACCCTGCCTCAGAATTACAAAATGAATACATATGGGACACGTAAACCCAGTTGTCATGCTGCACTCTTGACATATGACAGACAGCATGAAGCATCACCTGAAAGCCTAACAGTGACATGGCCATTATACACCAGGTATAACTGACACAGACATGTCCAGCTGAATAACCAGTGTAAGAGTAAGCCATGGTAGTCTGATAAGGACAATATATAGTATGGCAGGTGGATGAATAAGATATAATATAGCAATAACCCACACCTGGGTGTGGGTAATGCTAAATTTACCCACGGTTGGCGTGGTTTGGTCCCGAGGCGGCCCGAGGGACAAAACAAAGCCAACCGTGGGTAATTAGCATAACCCACACCCAGGTGTGGGTTATTACTATTATACCATGACATTATTTAAGAAAAGAAACTATTACTTTTCTTAAATAATGGCATAGTATAATGCCTGTTTACTGCCCTTCCGCAGATGTCTGGCATCGTTCTGATGTACTGCGCCTGCACAGTACATCAGAGTTGGCAAAAGCACGGAGAAAGCAAGATCTCCGTTGCTTTTTAGTGTTTCGCTATGTTAAATGAGTTTAACATAGCGAGACAGTTTTAAAATAAGCAACGGACATCTCCGTTGCTTATTTTAAAACTGTCTCGCTATGTTAAACTCATTTAACATAGCGAACACTCAAAAAACGGAGATCTTGCTTTCTCACAGCTATGTTAAATGGGTTTAACATAGCGAGACAGCTTTAAAATAAGCAACGGACATCTCCGTTGCTTATTTTAAAGCTGTCTCGTTATGTTAAACCCATTTAACATAGCGAGACAGTGTTTTAATACCGAAGTTATACTAATGGAAAAAGTCCGGCGACCGGACCTTTTCCATTAGTATAACTCGATTACAACGGCACGCTGGCCAATCAGCATGCACGCTTTTAGATCATGGTATAATATAGCAATAACGCCTGGGTGTGATTTACCCACGGTTGGCGTGGTTTGGTCCCGAAGCCAGAAGGACCAAACAAAGACAACCGTGGGTAAATCCAGCATTACCCACACCCAGAAGTGGGTTATTGCTATTATACCATGGTGTTAGTTTGTTTTGTATTATGTTTGTATTGTTGTTATTTATGTTTTTGTTTGCTTTTTTTTGTATTCTTCCACTTTTTGTAAGATAAAATAGTCCACACTTTCAGTTTGTGTTTATTGTTTATTTCTGTTTTAATTTAAATACATGTTATTTTTTAGTTTTTCAGGAAATGTTAGGAAAGGGTTAGGTGGTGCTTGGTATAATATAGTTTAAGCAGTGTAGAAGTTTATAACGTGTAGTTATGTTTTAGTAGTTATAGGTATGTTGAAATGTGGTGTAGTTTTAATTTGTATTAATTTTTTTAAAATATGTACTTTTACTATTTGGTCACTAGATGGTGGTGTTGTATGCGCTTTTATTAGATGTATGCTGATGTGGACGTTCGGTATGGTGTGTGTTTTTGACTTTGCGAGGGATGTGGTGTGTTTTTAGTATGTGCATTTTTGGAGTTGTCTGTGTATAGGTATTGTAGGGAATATAGTAAGTGAATGGTTTTATGAGAATGCTTGGTTTTATTGTGTTATAAGTGGTGGTTATGTAGTGTGTGTGATGTATTTGCGACTGCATGACTTTTTATTTTTTTAGTGTTCGAGGTGAGGGAATGAGGAGTGTAGTATGGAAATTGGTTAGTTTTCTGTGTTTTCGTTAAATTGTTGTGTGTTTTGGGTATTAGATTTACTTTACTTTACTGTTTATTTGCTGTCGCCGCATGATATTTAGCGACCGGACTTTTTGCGTTGTTTCTTGTAGGATTTACTATGTGCACGCTGGTTGGATTAGCCAATCAGCATGCACGTTTGTCGGGTTTGCGATGTTCGCATGGTATAATACTTAATAATGCCAACCCCACAAGTCCACAAGAAATGATGGCACCTGGGATGGTGGTGACAGCACACCCACTGGTATCCCAGTCTGCATCACCATGACACTGCTGGAAATACCTGGTGCAGGAGTGACGGTAGAACAGTTTCCCATGTAGTTGCAAGGTGTATGACACATAAAGCAAAACAAAGCTGTCGTTAGTGGTGAAAGTTATTAGGAGCACTGAAATGTGAACAGTGAAGCAGGTGACCAAGGCATATGCAAATGTAACACCAGTTCTATATATGTACCTAAACACTTGAATAGCCATGTTTGCCTCATCTTGTATAGCTGACTATTTTCTCAATCTCACCAGGTGCTTAAAAAACAGACAAAAACTAAGAAACATGTCCATGAAATCCAGTAACTGCATATAGCTGAACAAAAAATGCTTACCTATGTATAAGAAGTAACCTGTGACTCTTGCACACAGTAGAACTCTGACTCCATCTCCTTAATCTCTTCTTCCTATTGGTAGATAAGATTATGGTGGCACCTCATCAGGTTGCTGTAATGATGCTGGCAGTGCAGATCAGAGTGGCTGATTTCAGCAACAAAACTCACAGCACCAAAAGGCAGTGCAAGGCATTCAGGAATCCATTTTATATTGGTGGTACCATTAGAGCTCCCCAAAAGTTGCACGTGGTAGCACTGATACAGCAGGTGGAAAAATATTTTTTCTCCCTCATGCATCAAATGGGAGCTCTCCCAAATTCATCACCCCCCTCCCCAAGCAATAGCCACTTCACAGGTTGATATCTGGAGGGCAGTAGCAGCAGATTCATATTAATGTACCTTCTGAGAATCCCATAATGCATCAGGGAGGACAATGCAGCCTAAGGCTACAACAGAGAGGTGTGATAACAACAGGTGTGTGAACAGCGAGACGGAACCAGGTACATTGCTACACAAGGTATCTAGCCTGCAAGTACTACTTTACAGTAACTCCATTTCTGGAGTTACAATGATATTATGGCCCTGGGGCCTAGTGAGGTAGATTAGACAAAGCTCACATAGCTGCCAAAAACATGGGCATGCCCACACATGCCTTGATTACTTCAAAACAGTGCATGTACACTGGCAGGCATAAAGCCTGTAGAACAGTCTAGGTCTGGCATGCATTGCCCTAACTGTGAAATATAGAGAGAGATTTGGCATAAATTGCTTCATTAGTTTAATCAGCATATTTCAAGGTCTGAAATAGCACAATATAAACAGCCACCACCAATGTGCTACGTATTGCACTATTTCATTTTCTCTGTAATAGCAAATGGATATTTAAAGAGGTCTGCAGAGTGAAGGACTACTCTACAGCTGCTGAGGTGTGAGTCCATAGGCTAGTAGTAGTGGCGAGAGGGACAGATGTGTGTAAGATTGCCTATTGGAGGTGAGGGTGTTACTCCACAGCAACTTGCTGACAATAGGATGAAAAGCTCATGGAGAGCTGAGACAGATCTCTGCAGAAAATAACATTGATCTACACTGTAAAGAAGTCTTGTATATCTGTGCAGTATAAGTGTACAGTCCAAAAGTATATAGAGAGGGTGACAGGATAGGTGTATGATGTTTTAATTGTTGGTGGGGGGGCTTGGGTGAGGATAGGGATGGTGGGAATGATGAATGAGAAAAGACAAGGTATTGGTACAGGCATTAATAGCCCATCAGATGCATAGATGAAGGGCACTGTGAGGTGGAATATGTTACTTGGTAGGCAAATCAGATGGAGAGGGATGTGATGGAATGCACATAATCTGCAACAGGGCTTCAGTTGTGGTGCATAGTGGATGGGCTGATGTAGGGGAGGTACACCTGATAACTGACGTAGGCTGTGGGTGAGTATAAGGGGAACAGGTTGGTTGTGCTTTGTTGAGTAGAGGTCATGGTAGGCAGATACCAGGGTGCATGGGACAACCTGATCTGTTCCTATTCTGTCCTACAGCGCCAGTATGGGGATGTGGCCCATTATATGGGGTTATGGCAGGTATGGCACCTTTCACTGTCTTTGCTGTTGCATGTGTTTGGAAATACTACAGATGATATTGTACATGTGTTTGCTCACTGACCTTAGGTGTGCCCACATTTACAGGTAAACTCAGAGCACCAGAGGAGCAGAAGTATCTGGATACGTTCTCCCAGGCAGTAACTGATGTGCTATTGCATAGTTGTTGTTATAATAGATGGTGGATTCCATACATAAATGACTTACCAGGACTTCTGAGAATGTCTGCAGTTTGAGCTGGTTGCAGATGCTGGCCTTGACAGTGTGTAGATCAGCTTAACAGGTCCACTGTAGGGTCACTGATATGATTCTGCATGCTCAGTTAAAAGTCCATACCATTGCACAGGTGTGAATGGCCATAGTGGATCTGCCATTCCAGATCACCCTCATTAAGACAGAGGAGCTCCTGGTGTCCTTGCTGTGAAAAATTAAAAGATGCTGATACCTAGCAGTGGCCTGGATATGGGAGCTGAAATGGTTGCACCATCCATTGTCTCTAATGGGGATGCACCAGATTAGTATCGCCTTATATCAGACCGTGTTATGACATGCTATTCCATGAGCTCACAGATGTTAAACACTGCCATATCTCCCCCAGAGTCACATCCAGGATGCAGGCATTAAGACTTAAAGGCATAAACACAAGGCCATTTGCTTACATTCAGTGAATGCACTCTTGTCTGTACTGCTGTTGCATCACTGGGATGTGGGATTGTCACATATTAACAAAGTAACATATGTTTATCTGTCTGCTTTCACTACTGATATTGTCATTATGTCCTTCACTGTGGAGCATGATATGGTTGATGTCAGTGCTGCATGGAGCCTGATGATGATGGCAGCTTAACTGTAACACAATCTGAGGGCACAGTGACACTGCTGCCAACTATAACTGAGGCCACAGTACTACACATGTCCACTGGTAAAGCTCTGCTGCCTATAGAAACTGCTCCCATCTCAGCAGGACCTGTGAAAGACAAATCATGCTCGGCACCCCTACATATGGTCACCCCTCATCCCCTGCTCACTCACCTGCAGTGGGTAGTGTTGACACCACCAAGTGTGGGGGCAGTGGTTGGGCACAGTTGCAATCAACATCATGGCTCCTGCAAGTAACTCCCACTTCTTACTGCATTAGAGGAAAGTTGCAAATCATGGTATTTACTCAGTCCTCTTGCTGAAAAAGATACTGCATTGTAGTCTTTCCATATGGTCAAATCTGGTATCCTAATCCTGTGATAGCTGTATAGATTCCCTCTTAATAAGGAAGAAAAGGACTTTGTGAAAGTCCTACATAGTGATGCTGTCCTGCATGCCAAGAGTAAAAAAGCCTCAAGCGAGACACACTGGTTAGCTTACTTTTGTGTGTTAACCCCAACCCTAACCTTACCCCTGCCCCTAACCTTACACATTACATTACTAAAAACCCTTTCTGTAACAGTACCATTACACAAGACAAAACGACAGAGAATATGCATAACACCAAACATACAAAACAGTGTGCTATCACCTTACCTAAGCCTTATTCTAACCCTTACTAATGAACACTTACACATACACAGTGACCACTATAACCTTTTCAGTCAAGCATCCATTTTTCTCCACACTCCCACTTATCTATGCTAAAGAAATAAACATTTAGTAATTTGATAATTCAGTGATTTGTACATTCAATCTGTTTTTACACCCAAACAAACTTTTCAGTCAAATATGTATTTGAGATGTATGTGCAACACTTTGCAATAATTAACATATAAAGTGGTATATGATGTGTAAAATCTAACCTGAAATGCTCAGACATAGTTTGTATCTGACCTGACAATAAAATTGCACTCAGGTCATATTGTAAATTATGGTGTTTGAGGCAGAAAGTAGTAGGACTGGTATCTGAGGTTACTTTACCATTTGCCTTGATATCAAATAAGGATTGACCAACTGTCAGGCCACATAATCTACCTATTCCACTACCTGCTGCTGTTATCCTTTACCGGCAACTTATTTTTCTCTTCCTCCTATAAGAATTACAGTATGGCTGTTACATGCTTTCTTGTCATCTGTCATAACTCTGACCGTAACAATTCTTTAGGAATAACCAAAAGAAAGGCAGCTGAAGGAGAATCTGGCAGTAAAGGGTAAAAAAATCCAGCTTTAATCCACTAGGCAAAAACTGTAACAGCACCAAAGAACAGATACATAAACATAGGTCTCAACCTGTTAAGAGGCCAGTGTGGAACCCAGACCCGAACAATGTGTGACAAATGGTCAAAATGTGGAACACCCTATTTTCGCAATGCGTGAAACGTGCCATTGCCATGGATCATGGTAAAACATCTGTAAAATTCAATAAAACACACTTCTCAGATCCAAAACCTTTATTTGATAATCTGCAAATACCATAACCACACAATAAGTAAATGAAACAGCACTTTACAAAAATAATAATCAGATTTACTACATTTTCTAAACAGACATATTACAGAGACACTTATATTGCTCCTATAACCTTAGAAATATTGATAGAACAGGATCTGTCTTGGCATTCAGTTTCTCTAAAAAATGGCAATTACTCTCTGAGACGTACAAGGGGACAAGCATCACAAGCAGACACTTTAAATATTGCTCTTATAACCTTAGAAATATTGTTAGAATAACAGGATCTGTCTTGGCATTCAGTTTCTCTAAAAAAATGGCAATTACTCTCTGAAATATACTAGGGGGACAAGTAGCACAGACACTTTAAATATTGCTCTTATAAATTTAGAAAGTTGCTAGAATAACAGGCTCTGGCTTGGCATACAATTTCTGGAAAAAAATACATATTAGGGGGACAAGCAACACCAATACCAACATAGAGACACTTTAAATATTGCTCTTATAAGCTTACAAATATTGCTAGAATAACAGGATCTGTGTTGGCACACAATTGCTCAGTTACTTTCAGACTTCAAAATCTTAGGGGGACAAAGTACAAAAACAAACTTTAAATATTCCTGTTATTCTAGCAACTTTTTAAGTCTATAACAGTATCTGTGTTGGCATACATTTAGCTCCGTTTCTGGCAGACTTCAGAGACATACTAGAAACAAGCAGCACAAACTTACAGACACTAAACATTGCTCTTATAAACTTGGAAAGTTGCTAGAATAACAAGATCTTTGCTAGCAAACCAGTTCTCAAAGAAAACACTTGCCATTACAGCTAAAACACTTACCTTTGCCTAGGTACACAGCACCCGCTCAATATGTAGTTAGCCAAAGTCTCCAGCAGCACAAATAATCCACCACAATGACCACGGCACAAACTATGATAATCCCAGTAAAACACTTACCTTTGTCTAGGTACACAGCACCCGCTCAATATGCAGTTAGCCAAAGTCTCTAGCAGCACAAATAATCCACCATGATGACCACGGCACAAACTATGATGATTCCAGTAAAACACTTACCTTTGCCTAGGTACACAGCACCCGCTCAATATGCAGTTAGCCAAAGTCTCCAGCAGCACAAATAATCCACCATGATGACCACGGCACAAACTACAATGATCTCAGTAGTCCAGCAGCAAGCAGCAGCAAAATAAAAACCTCAGCCCGTCTGTTCTGACCGCTTCCGAGTCCCGATGTCTTCAATCCGCACCTTCCTTCTCCTGATGTCCACAACATGCACCTTCCTTCTCCCGATGTCTTCAACCTGTATTCTGCTCCTTCCTGGTCTTCTTTCCTGGAGATTAGACTTAAAAAGTAAAATCCCTGATTCCTGGAAGCCTTTTTCAAGCCATTATTTTGGCACTAAAAGGCTTCCTGGAACGTGATTGGCTAATACTGGGGAGCTCTCATAGGTTCTTGTCCTCCTGAGACTCTTTACTTGATTGGCTCATGGAATGCATTCACGATTGGCTGTAAATGCAGTCTTCGAGCCAATCAAAAACTGTGGCACACAGCCAACGCTATGTAATGCAGAAGGGTAGCAGAGGTTTGCATTGGTTTGTATGCTGTTTGGCAGAGCCACAGCTGTTCAATGCGGAACAGTGGAACGGTGGCTTCGCTCATCTTAAATGCGGAGCATTCCACATAATCTGGAGCACTTGGATGCTCAGTACATAAACGCTTTAAAATCACACTGTGTTTTCATTTCAATTAACTTCCTCAGATGTAAAAAATATTTCACAATGTAAAGTGCTCATTATAAACCCTGCCAATTAACTTTTATCCAATGGGAACAGCATTCAAGTTAAAATTAGTAAAACCAACTTCCTTTTGCACAAAGAACCTGACTTGACATGAATTTGTTCACAAAAATAGCAGACTGCAACTTAAAACTGTCAGTTTCAATCGATCACCAAAAACACCAAATGCAATAATATTGCAAAAATATAAGCAAAAAGTAAAATAATGAAATAATAAAAACGAATGTATGTCTGTGTATATGGTGATATAATGGCAGGTCTCATTTTTAGCAGTGGCTTAATAGAAATGTTCTCATTTAAGCCAGGAAATTTATTGGCTTCTAAAGTTACCTGCCACCACAATTCTTAATATTCAATTTGTGTTTCCCAAGCGCCACCCCTCCATACCTCTCAATGCCTTAGAATAAGAAATCTGGACAAAGATTGACATAATGGGTGGACAAAGGCACAAACATAGGGACAAATTTTAAACATTGCACTTATAAACTCAGAAAGTTGCTAGAATAACAAGATTTGTATTTGCATGCATTTTCTGAAAGATATGAAATCTTAACTCAAATGTATGTCATTCTTTAGTGACTTCAGTCCTGGGATCATCCCAATGATTTGCCAGGAAACCATACATTTTATGAGGAACAGACCAAAAATATTAAGCAAAAATCAGGACATTCTGCAAAAATCTGGGCAGTTGAGAGGTGTGCACTCCTCTCATTCCTGTGTACATCCTGTAGGACAAAATGGAGAATGTTTACTTAACACATGTTTTGGTGTGCTTGAAAAGAGCATTGTTCCCATTTTCATTCTGAATATCAGAACTGTCTTCACAAGTTCTCCTTCTGAGCTGTCTTTCAGTTTTACCTATGCAGAATGAACCACATAGGTCGCAAGTTGCTATATATACTAGCCTTGCCGAGTTACAATTATAATATTTCTTCCCTTCTAAACATTTTTTCTACTCTTTACAAAAATGCATTCCTTGTGGGAAATAAATGGACATTGTGAACACTTTTGACAATTAAATGTTCCCTTTTTCCTCCTCATGGGTAGCAATAACAGCGTTTTTATCATTTTCTAATGTTTCGTTTAAATTCTTTCCTTTCCTGTACACAGTATTCAAGGGTTCTTTCTTTATTTCCTTTAAAGCTATTCCACTCTCTTTCAACTATAGATTTAATATTCTTACTATGTCCATTTTATTCTCTAATAAAACACCTTTCTGTAATCATTCACTTCACCAATATTTATTCCAGTGGTGTTGTGGAAAAAATTATTCTCTCCTAATATGGCTTTGAATTTCTTATTTCTCCCCTCCAGAACTTCTTTATACACTTCTTGTATTAAGGCATCTGGGTATCATCTTTACTTAAATAATTTGCTAAGAAAAGAACATTCAACTTCAACATCATCATCCTCCGATGTCGTTCTGCTACATCCTACGTACTGCCCTTTTATAATACCTCTTTTCTGATGGTAAGGATGGGCACTGGTGAAATGCAAGTATGAGTTGGAGAAGGTGTCTTTCCTGTTAACATTTGACTTAAACTTATTCGATTTTTGTATAGTGATGTCTAGATAATTCAAAGTTTCATGAAAAATATTATGAGTAAATTTTAGAAAGTGGGTGGAATTCTCTGTATATGTAACAAAGTCGTGGAGCTTGTCCAAATAAGCTGTTCACAATATACAGATATAATCCAAAAATCTTTTATACAGTACCCAGCATTTCTGGTATTCTGAGTGATGTATAAATTTCTCCTCCCAGACTGCTAGGACCATGTTGGCATAAGTGGGGGCACAAGCGGCAGTCATAGCCACACCCTGAATTTTCTGGAAAAGTTCACCATTGAAGAAAATGCAGTTATTTTTGAGAACTATTTCAGTTAATCTTTGACACAGTAATAATATTTGCGTTCTAACCACCTATTTTGAAATAAAACTTCCTCAAACAACTCCAAACCATCATTGTGGGGAATACATGTAAACAGATCTATAATATCAATGGTGACAAAAATTAAGTTCTCACCATACATATCTTGTTTTATGCTCCTTGAAAAGTCCCATGAGTCCTTGGTAATTAAGTTGTCACCATACATATCTTGTTTTATGCTCGTTAAGTCCCATGAATCCTTGGTAATTAAGTTGTCACCATACATATCTTGTTTTATGCTCGTTAAGTCCCATGAATCCTTGGTAATTAAGTTGTCACCATACATATCTTGTTTTATGCTTGCTAAGTTCCATGAATCCTTGGTAATTAACTTCTCACCATACATGTCTTGTTTTATGCTCGTTAAGTCCCATGAATCCTTGGTAATTAAGCTCTCACCATACATGTCTTGTTTTATGCTCATTAAACAGACCCATGAGTCCTTGGTAATTAAATTGTCACCAAAGTTTTTTTAGTTTTAAGTCTAAGAAGTTTGCAATAGGGGCCATTTTAGAGTTCTTAGCTGTCACTATCAGTCTTAGGGGGATCTGTTTCACTTTTGTGGATTTTGAGTATTCCAAAAATGGCTGGCTTCACATTTGTGGATTTTGAGTAGTCCAAAAATGGCTGGTACCATAGGCATTTCATTACTCATATAGTTGTAACCATCCATGTCCAAAATCCCTTCTAACAACATATCATTCATGACTACGTCAATTTTTTTATAAGATATATGTATTTCATTTTTGGATACTTACTTGGTTGTATTTGTTTGTGTCTCCTAAAATGTCATACATTTTTCGTTCATATAATATTGTGTCTATCAAAACAGCACCTCCCCCCTTGTCAGGCTTCATTGCCCTTACTTTCCTGTCCTTGCTGATCTTGTGTAGTCTTTCCTTTTTCCCCACTAACAAGTTGGACTTATATTTTCATTTAGAGAAAGCTTCCCTAATTTCCTTCTCTACTACCATTTCAAAGTTTTTTAGTTGGGGATGGAGTGGGGTTATAGGTACTTTTCTTTTTAATTACATCTTTGTCATTTCCTGAGTTAGGAGGGAAGTTGAATTCAAAATTAATTTTCCTAACTAGCATTTTTAAATCAATCAATGGTTTGGTTAAGTCACCCCTTTGCTGTGGAATAAACTTAAATCCCTTGGATAATAATCTAAAATGGTCAAGGGTAAGTTCTACACTGCTGTAATTAAAATGTTGAAATTATCATAACTGAATTTTACATTATCTGCGATAATCAGTTGTTCAGGTAGTATGGACTGACTTAGTAGCCTCCTCTTCTCACCTCCTTTCCCCTCTGGATCCCTTCCTTGGGTGAGTCTCCCTGTAAATGGGTGGGTTCCTGTTTTTTACTCTCTCTGATCTTCTGAGTGGGGGGTATTCTAAAGGGTCATCCCAACTTCCTTCCTGTTCCCTAAATCTTGTCTCTCTCCAAGCATCCACACTGGTTCACTCTCCAAGGGGGGAATACTGACATTGTGCCCACTAGTAATCTTATCATTAAAACTTTGGGTTTGGGATAGCAAGTTTTGTTCATGTATTCTAAGATGTCCTTTTCAAGTTTCTTAGATTTCCTATGGATAACACTAACTCATTGTTTATCTACCTGTGCCCTAATGTTGAAATTATTCTGTTTTTCTCTCCCTCCACAATAAACAACAAGTCAGTAATTATATTTCTGTTAACCTCTTCAATGTGTTTATGTAGTCACATGCTCACCTTTACTTTGTGCTTAATTAAAATTCTTAACATATCAAGACCACATCTATTAAAAACTTCTTTAAGTTCGTTGTGCAGTTCAGTATCATCCATTACATTATTTGGGTATTTACAAATACGTAGCCCCTTTGGTACAATACCCATATTTACACACTCTTTAAAATAAGCCACTTCAATTTCCAACATTTTAAACTTGTACAAATAATTGTGCAAGATGTCAAGATTGTTTTTATAAGTGTTGGTTGGTAAGTTTCTGTTTTCATTAGGCATTTTAAAATTATAATTACATGTTTGTATGAGCCAGTCATTTATACCAACATTAGTGTCGATGTTTAAACAGTCTCCACATTCATTTCCTCAGTCGTTTCAACACCCTGGGTGCATTCTCACCTCAAAATATGTGAAAAATGAGAGCTGCTAAGTTATAGCTTCTTTTTCTTCTTCTACTTCTTCTTCTTCTTTCGGCTGCTCCCATTAGGGGTCATCATAGCGGATCATCTGTTTCCATTTCTTCCTGTCCTCTGCATCTTGCTCTGTCACACCATCCACCTGCATGTCCTCTCTCACCACATCCATAAAACTTACCTTAGGCCTTCCACTTTTCCTGTTACCTGGTAGCTTCATCCTTAGCATCTTTTTCCCAATATACTCTGCATCCCTCCTCAGCACAACACTCTCTGGCTTTGTCTCCAAACCTTCCAGCCTGGGCTGACCCTCTAATATACTTATTCCTGATCCTGTCCACCCTCGTCACACCCAGTGCAAATCTTAACATCTTTAACTCTGGCACATCCAGCTCTGACTCCTGCCTTTTTGTCAATGCCACTGTCTCCAACCCATATAACATAGCTGGTCTTACTACCCTCTTGTAGACCTTCCCTTTCACACTTACTGGTACCCGTCTATCACAAATCACTCCTGACACCCTTCTCCACCCATTCCATCCTGCCTGTACTCTCTTCTTCACCTCTCTTCCACAATCACCATTACTCTGAACTGTTGATCCCAAGAATTTAAACTCATCCACCTTCGCCACCTCTACTCCTTGCACCATTCCTCTAGCCTCCCTCTCATTCACACACATATATTCTGTCTTAGTTCTGCTGACCTTCATTCCTCTTCTCTCTAGAGCATATCTCCACCTCTCCAGGGTCTCCTCCACATGTTCCCTACTCTCATGCAGATCACAATGTCATCTGAAAACATCATAGTCCATAGGGACTCCTGTCTGATCTCATCTGTCAACCTGTCCATCACCATTGCAAATAAGAAAGGGCTCAGAGCTGATCCCTGATGTAATCCCACCTTCACCTTAAACGCATCCGTCACTCCCACCGCAGACCTCACCACTGTCACACTACCCTCGTACATATCATGTACCACTCTTACATACTTCTCTGATACTCCCGACTTCCTCATACCATACCACAACTCCCCTCTAGGCACCCTGTCATATGCTTTCTCTAAGTCCACAAAGACACAGTGCATCTCCTTCTGACTTTCTCTGTACTTATCCATCAACATTCTCAGAGCAGTCATCACCTCCCTTCTTAACCTAGCTTCCACTACTCTTTCCCATAACTTCATGCTGTGACTGATTAGTTTAACCCATCTGTAGTAACTACAGCTCTGCACATCACCCTTATACTTAAAAATCGGTACCAAAACACTTTTTCCCCATTCCTCAGACATCCTCTCACTTTCCAAGATTTCATTAAACAATCTAGTTAAAAACTCCGCTGCCATTTCACCTAAACACCTCCATGCTTCCATAGGTATGTCATCTGGACCAACAGCCTTGTCATTCTTCATCCTCTTCATAGCTATCCTTACTTCCTCCTTGCTAAACCACTGCACTTCATGATTCACTATCCACACATCATCCAACCTTCTCTCCATCTCATTCTCTTCAATCATCAGCCCCTCAAAGTACTATTTCCATCTGGTCAACACACTCTCCTCGCTTGTGAGTATGTTTCCCTCATTATCCGTTATCACCCTTACCTGCTGCACAGTTATAGCTAAAATGGTATATTTTCAAACATGTTTTGAACCGGTTTCCCTGAAAGTGTAATTTTCACTATCTCCACCAGATGGAGCCATCACAGTTTTATTAAATCACATTATACACAGACATATATTCGTTTTTTTTTTGAGCAATTCTTTTTTTTTTCAAATATAATTTTTATTGAATTTCACTTCTATTTAAATACAAGAAAAGAATGACACAGAAAATATGCGTACAAACTACTTGGAAAGACATATATTCGTTTTTATTATTTCATTATTTTACTTTTTGCTTATACTTTTGCAATATTATTGCATTTGCTGTTTTTGGTGATCAATTGAAACTGACAGTTTTAAGTTGCAGTCTGCTATTTTTGTGAACAAATTCATGTCAGGTCAAAGTTCATTGTGCAAAAGGAAGTTGTTTTACTAATTTTAACTTGAATGTTGTTCCCACTGGATAAAACTTAATCAACAGGGTTTATAATGAGCACTTTACATTGTGAAATATTTAAAACGTTTATGTATCTGTTCTTCGGTGCTGTTACAGTTTTTGCCTAATGAATTAAAGCTGGATTTTTTACCATTTACTGCCTGATTCTCCTTCAGCTGCCTTTCTTTTGGTTATTGGTACTTTCTGGCAACTGCTTCTCTGTGTTGGAATTCTTTAGGAATGTTATTTAAGTCTACAAACTCACTTTCACTCAATATATAATGTTTAGCAGGTACCAGGAGACCTGAGCAAGATGACTGGTTAGGCTCTCATCTCTGGGCAAAGGTCAAAAAACATAATTATCAACCAGTTCCCAAGTGAAAAAAGAAGAAAATCACAGTAACGAGGATATAGAACTAAGGGAATAATGTGGCAGAGTTTAAAGCATCTCCATAATAAGAAGAGCTGTGTAAAGTGTTCCTAAAGTTGTTAACAGTTACTAATGGTGTAGGTCTAATGAAGGAAGCAATAGGCTATCAACAAAAAGTAGTGAATAAACTGAAATCAATAATCTGGGTATACCTTTCAATTGTCCAGATATTCTCAGAATATCCAGATTTTTGCCTCATATTTTTTCCTGAGCCTCATAAAATTTGTGGTTTATGGAAATCTTTGAGGATTAAAGTCACTGAGAATTTTAGATATCATGTCCTTTAGAAAATGCATGCTAATGCAAAACATGTAATTCTGGCAATGTTTTATGTGTATAGGAGCAGTATTTGAAATCTGTCCCTGATTTGGGGATCATTAGTTTTGGCTTTGTCCAGATTTCTTTTGCTAAGGTGTTGATAGGTATGAATCCAGGACTTGGAAGAGGACAAGAGCACTGTGAGATCAGATGTACTGGAACATAGAAGAAGGTAAGGCAAAAATAGGGAACAAATGGCAAACAGCATGACCTAGAAAATATGTCTAAAGGAAACAACACGAGGATAATAGCTAGAGTATTAGAGCAATTCATGTGTCAAGAATAGGAAAGAAAACCAGTGGAATTACCAGAAACAAGATTTCACTCACCCAAATTACAAAAACTAGTAATAAAAATAATCCTCAGTGCTGATAGAATAGAAGGTGCAAAATAAGGACAGAAGACATATGTACTAGCATGGCTGCACAAATATAAACTTATGAAAGAAATGATGTGCCAGGCAAGACCATATAAACAGATCCTCCTTAATGTTGTGCATGTAAAACTGCTGGAATAAAGAAAAGGGACTGCTGACTTTTTGGACTGTAGAAAGGCCAGGGAATTCCCTGTATGGATTAGCTATCCTTGCCATCTTATCTGTAGTATGTAAGAGAAGCAGGCCAGAGTTCCACAAAGGGAAAGGCATAAGCTGTTATTACAGGGACTGTGCATAATGGAAGCTGAAGTAACAGAAACAAAGAACTCAGTTCAAATATCCCACTAATAATGCATTGGCAGACAAATTTGTGAAGAGCCAGAGAGATGGTATATTTACAAAAGTCACAGAGACCGTCTGATCTAGATGTACCAAGGGAAAAAAACCTAAAGAGCTAGTAAAAAAAAATGCATAACATTCAGAAACAATCCCACCAAGGGGGTAAGATCTAGTGCCAAAAGTGACTGTTTTTGTAATCACAAAAAATGTGATTCAGAGAGAAATGTTATTCATAATTAGGAAAGACCTCGTAATCAGCTAATTTGTGCATTTCAGAACTGCCCATAATGTTTTGAGTGCAAATGCTCACTTTCCTGTGGTAAGCATCTCAAGTAGCCCGTATATTGCTTTGGTACAGACACCCCTCTTTCATTCTCCCACATACGTGCACACATTCAGACAATCACATGCGTGCACGTGCATGCGTGCATGCATGAGTCCACAAGCACATACGCACACACCCTGACATACCCATTACCTGTCCCTGAGTTGACAGAATGACCCTGATGTGTCTTCTTATTTTTGTCCCTGCCCTCGAAAATCACAGATCCTTACAGTCAGTCAGTAATGACAGACATTAGAGTTTAATTCTTCTTATTGTTCGTAAAGTGTATCATGATGCCAAACCTGTTTCTATATTAACTTTTGAAGAGAGTCCAAGTTGTTGTTGTGTCTTTCGGCTTATCCCATTTAGGGGTCGTAATAGTTTATATTTTCTCAGTGGTGCCACCTAGTGTTACTAATGACTTTGTCTCAAAGCCTTAGCATGGTCGCATACAGGTATCACAGCGTACCCCACCTGTCCACATCTCCACCTCTGTCAACTGTCCCTGATTTTCCAAAATGGCCCTGACTTTAGCTGTTATACATGTCCTATCCCTTGCAACTTTTATAATTCTTATACCTTACAAAATACACTGCAATGCAAACTATCTTCATTTAGCATGGACAGTTAAATCTTTTGTTTGACAAGCTGTTTTCTGTGGCAAGGATGAAGTATTTGAAACTGCCTCTCTCTCTCTCTCTCTCTCTCTCCCATTTTTTTTCATTAACTTTTTTGTTTTTCTTTAGAGATTTAAGGTAATATGTTAAGAGCAGCCCTGTTCACACAAATGGTTAACATTCTACTCTGAATGTGGGTTGTGTTAAGAGGGTATAGTGCTTGAAGCTCCCCCCTTTTTACTTTAATTTATTTTTTTAAAAAAACTTAAGATAAAATTTGTAAATACCCTTTTTATGTAGCAGTAGTATACAGGTCCAAATATCTACTAAAGTCCTGTTTGTGAGTGCAAAGGGTAAGGCTTAAGAGTATCCTTGGTGTCTAGTGTTTCTCATGCCCCAAAATTACAGGATTTGAATGTTAGTTTAGGGGAGTGTGCAGGTATAACAGCTTCCACAGATGCAGTCCCACATTCATGTATATACATGTATGGAAACCCTCCCTTCTCATCCCATTGTATTCGTGGACACACTTACCCATTCACTTATTCACACACACACACACACACACACACACACACACACACACACACACACACACACACACACACACACACACACACACACACCTACCTGTCTATTGCATTACTAACTCCCCTAAATTACGACCACCCAGGCAAATATGCACGCAAACACGCACACACACTCACACACACACACACACACACACACACACACACACACACACACACACACACACACATGCACACACACATGCACACACACGCACATACACATGCATGTACACACACGCGCACACACACACACATGCACACACACGCACATACACATGCATGTACACACACGCACACACACATACACACACATACACACCTGAGGTCAATCATTCCTCTGCACTACTATCTTGTTGCTACATTCCCAGGCACTTACCTCTAAAAAGATCTCACCCATTGAAAGTGATGGGAGAATGTAAACTTTCTAAACTTTCTTTTGTGTTCATTAACACTGTCAGCCAAGGTAACTTACACAGCAGAGTGATTATTTCAATCACTTTGCTGCATGAATATCTTAGAGCAGGCATTTCTGAGAGGGGTACATGGCTTATTAGCAAAATCTGCTCCCCCAAAATACCTCATTAGCATTTGTAGTAGGTCATAGTGTGAGCCCACTGTGATGTTGCACCAGTTTGTGGTTCTACACTGCTGTAGGGCTGCATCTGAATCAGAAATGCTTACCATGAGGAGGAAAATGGGCTTACCTCTCATAGTAACCTTTCTGAATTAAACCAATACAGAGATGCTCACATGATAGATGTGACAAGATCTGTGCATAGGAAATTACAGAAATTAATTAAAAATCATGGGAAAAGAGGAAATATGAGAGTAGTGCACAGGAAAGCTACAGTAAGAATAACAAAATGCCAGTCAAAGCACGAATTTATCAGAAAAGGAGAGCGCAGTAGTGATCACAGCAGAGCAGGAATAGTAATGCAAGAAGTAACAGAAGAAGAAGATACTGCAGAAGAAACTGCAAGAAGTCAGAAGGGGTTGACATGCTTAATATTGTACCCCAGAGGGCCAGAGCATGCTGGGCTAGTCAAGAGTGGAGGGAAAAAAATCAAATTTACTATGAAAATATGAAATAAATTTACTAGCTCTACTCAGTTGCATACCGCCTACTTCAAGGCGATCTATGCCTGACATACAAAGCTATGTCAAATCCAGAATTAATGGACATGCTCCACCTCAGTAAATCTAAATCCCTTAGAGCCACATGCTCAAGGGACTTGAACCTCAGCACAGAAATAAATAGAACTTGCTGGAGGGACAGGTTCATAACCCAGAGGCTCCCTTCGCTCTGGAATAGAATTCCAGTTCATGTGAGGCAGAGCACCTCACTAAATCTCTTCAAGAAGAATCTCGATAAGTGGATGGGGGTTCGTAGGTTTGTCCCATGGATTACTCCTGTGTCACTATTAGACAGAGGCACAGTAAACTAAACCTTAAAAAGGGCACAGTATACTCAAATCAAGGGGTGGCGTAAGCCATACAGAATCGGGCTAGGCTTATAATTGCCCCAGGGCAGATAGCCTAGTATGAACCTATGAACCTATGAACCTATGAGCCAGAAATAGAAGTAAAGATAATAAAAGAAATGAATAAACAGAACACTGGCAGGTGAATTTGACCAGAGGATGAGGCCAAAGCGGGGGGGGGGGGTATCAAGAGCTAAATACCCTGTTAATACAGGAAGAGACAAGAGAAGAAATGAGAGACGATTCCAGGGAAAATGAGAGGATGTACTCATTAAGTTCCATGGTATGCAGGCATTTGGTTATGCCTGCATGACAAAAGAACTGAAAGACTAAAGTCATGGAAGTGACACAGCTAAAGGGAGTAAATGAGACTGAATTGGTCAACACTATTCAAAAGGTAAAAAATATTTTAATGCAGTGTGTTCCAGCATTAATGATATACACATTCATACAGAAGCAAACTGTTTTGAAGGGTGAAACTTCCTGACCAAGTTTGTAAGAGAAAGGTCTAGGGTAAAGGAAAGGGGCAGAAATAAGCAGATTACTGTTTTATGGTTTGTTTTATGATACACCACCTTACATCATATTTGTATTTTCATATAAAATAAGGTTTCTCTTTGAAGCAGTCAACAAAAGTGTCATGGTATCTTAAGAACATATGAGGAGGAAGATAAAGAAATAATTATGGAAACACAAAGTGTCAGAGCACAGCCAAATGCAATGCATGAAGCTGTCACCAAAGGATGGTCAAATGCGAACGACACAAGTAGCAGCTATGGGAAAGGGGAGAGAAAGACAAACAAACACCATAAAGGAGGCCATCAGGGAGAAGTAAAAGAAAGGACTGAGGCAAAAGAGAAATGGGTAAAAAGGACAAGGTGAATGATCCAAGTCCAGAGGTAGTCAAATCCCAGGCTAGAGAGCAACAGATCCAACTGTATGAAAACATGGGGGGGGGGGTGAGGGATGAGCATTAACAAAGGCCAAAGTTGTTCAAAGGCAATGTTGGTGGGGGAGAGGGACAAAACCATGCTGGAAATTGGTATCCTGGAAAATGGTGTGGGGGGATTCACGCCTGATATAATTGAAAAAAGTACACAGCAGAATGAGTATGATGCAAGGGGATGAGGTACCCCTCCAGGAGAGCAAATTAGGTAATAGAGGTAGGACAAATCATGAGTGAAAGAGACAAAATGTTGGGGGGGGGCTGCATTTTCAGAAAGGGATTATGTGTGCTGACTGAAAGGGTGCAGAAAAAAGGGGAGTTGGGATATTGATCATTTGAGAAGGAAGGATACATAAAAGGAGACAAAATTATACACAAACAAGGACATAGAGTACTTTTACTATGTGTTTTTGAAGGATGGAATGAGGTAAAAGAGAATGGAGGGGGGAATAATCATAAGATACTTCAGTGTTATAATAGACCCAATAAAGATAAATTATTTGCCAAAAGAAAAAATGATGGAGTACACATTTCCTCGAAATACTTTACTCAAGATGGTAGAATGGACAGGATACTAGGGAAAGAGGATAATCTGAAAAGGGCGGAGAAGGCAAATGAGCAAGAGAGATACAAATCAAACCATGCAGGTGTAGCAATGACAATAAGGACAAAGGGGGAGCAAAGGGATTGTATGGGATGGAGATTGGCAAGCTACAAGAGGAATGATCAGGAAAGGAAGCAACGGTTACAAAAACTGAGAGACAAAACTGTGGAGAGCACTATAGATAACACAAAAATGGGGATCATATACATTTACCTGTCATTATGCATGGACAATTTCCCACAGTTTCTCCAGCCAGCTTGCTTGACATGGGCATCCTGAGGCAGTGTATCAAATGCCTCAAGTTCACTGACAAACTTTTACTCCTAGTCCACACAAACACAACATGTGAGAGATGCAACTATATTAAGAACCTTGAATCTATGCTCTCACACACCAGTCAGTACATATGACAATGAATGGGTTCTCAGCACGTACAACTCACCTCCTACTCCACCAAAAAAAACATCACACACACCTACATATGCAGAGGTCCTCACCAGAAACATATCTGAACACTAGAGACCTCCCAAACAGAAACACAAGAACACTACATATAATACGTCCTCTGCAGAACACATTACACATAATAGCTCATGCACCAGTGTCTCACTGGTCAAACCCTTAAGGCAAAACACAAAATCAAACATATTAGTCATAGGTGATTCCATCATGAAACACATTAATGTCCCTCTCACCAGGCTAGATAAGGAAAAGTTCATGGTCAGCTGTCTGTCAGGTGCCGGAATATGCTCTATCACACAGGCATTCAAGTCTCTCAACAACGGCTTCGTCATAGTCCATGTTGGTGTGAACAATTTGAGATGTACCTCTGTGGGCTATATGAAGAGAGACATGTCTGAGCTCTCGGGACTATGTGTCTCAGGCAGGTAAGTCCCTAGCCTTAAAAAGCATTTTGCCTTCACCTAGGATGATGCCTCATTACAAACAGAAAGTGATTGACCTCAATAATAGGCTTAGCTTCTGGTGTCATTCTAAGGGGATCCACCTATTCTGTCAGCCTGGGATGACATGATTGACAGACCTCAATGCTTTGTCAGGGATAGTCTTCATCTGTTATTCCTTTGATTTCGGCTACTGGCTAAGGCTCTTGCCATACCCATAGTGCCTTTTTTGGGCAGTGTCTGAAGGACAAAATTCCAAATGTAAAAACTCCATCTAAAAACAAACTCAAAGTTATGCTGCTAAACTCTAGGAGTTTCAACATGAAACTACACTCACTGGTAGCTGTCCTCACCTTGGAAGATACAGACATTTGTGCAGTCATGGAGACCTGGTTCAAGACTGTGGAGAGGATCCCATCCATACCAAGTTACACCTCCTTCCACATGTTCAGACCTCAAACTGAAGGTATGAAAACTAAAGGAGGTGGTGTATCAATATTCATTAAAGATAAAAACACCTCCAGATTTGTTAAATAGTATGATTCCTTGAAGACACTTCAGGTGCAATTAACTGTTGGTAGAACACCTATTCAAGTCATTTCCAGCTACAGGACCCCTCCATGAATCAGGGTACCCCCTCTTCCTATTTGGATCTACTTGAGTCTAATCAAGATGCATACAAGCACCATGGTTTTGGGAAACTTTAATTACCCGTCCATTGATGGGTAAATTACCCATCCTCAGACTCACTTACCCAAAGGTTCCTCGACTTCATTAACTCCAGTGCCTTGGACCAGGTGGTTGACACCCCCACAAAGGGTGCCGACATCCTGGATCTGGTGCTTACCAGTATGGCAGACCACCATAGCACCTGCACTGTGAGGTCCTCTCTGGTGAGATCTGACCACAAATCAGTCTCATTTGAAGTAACTATCACACCTGCCCACCCAGAAGCAACTAAACTAAAAAACTTATCCAAAGCAGATTATAACTTCTTACACAATGGTATAAATAACTTCACTGCACCTCCTGCTTCGGATGGAGCTGGCAACTATGACGAGCTCTACACCAATGCTTTATATGAACACCTGTATACCCGCATTAACTTAACCATACATGATAGGACCAAAACAAGCTCCTCAAGGAAGAGCAAACCTGACTGGTGGACAACTGCCATTAACAGGCTTTACCATAAGAGGAAGAGATTGCTGTAGTAAGGGAGAGCGAGTCCTCCTAAACTGGAAACACTCCCTCCTCAGCATAAACAAGCAAATGAGACTTTCTGTGAAGTCCTCCAAAGCAAACTATGAGTCCAAATTAGCTTCCTCAACAAAGGACAAGCACAAGGCATTCTTTAGTTACATCCGTAATGTAAACAGAAAGGCCCAGATATGTGCCGAACTGGTAGATAATGATACTACATATACTGCGCTTGTGGACCTAGCTAACATGTTGCCCAATAGATTCTGTGAAATCTTCACTTCCCTGTCTCTGCCACATGTACCCCATGACATCCCTACCACCTGTCCCTTACCTAGTATCTCTGAAGAGCAGGATATAAATGCCCTCTCTAAGGCCAAAAACACAGCATCTATGGGACCTGATAACATCCCGGGCTGTGGCCTTCATGGGCTCCAACATAAAATAGCAACACCACTGGGTACTCTTTTCAACCATAGTCTAAGCACTGGCTTTGTACTAGCTGAATGGAAAATAGCCACCGTTATTCCCTTGCACAAAGGTGGTGCTTCCACTGACCCCGGGGACTATAGACCTGTTAGCCTGACTAGCCTTATCTGCAAGGCCATGGAGTGAATCATCATGGACTTTATCAACAAAGATATAGGTACTCTCCAAACACTTGACCCTACTCAGTCTGGATTTGTCAAAGGGAAATCATGTCTGTTAAACCTGGTGGACTTCTTCGAGACAGTCACCAAGGCACAGGACAAAGGGAAATCTGTGCATACAACATACCTTGACTTAGTCGAGCCATTTGACGTTATCCCCCACTCAGGAATCATTGACAGACTCACCCAGCTAGGCATCAACCCTTATATCATTAGCTGGGTCACTAATTGGCTTACTGATAGAACACATATAGTCAAAATAGGGGAATCCACCTCCAACAGCAGACCTGTAACCGGTGGTGTTCCACAGGGGCCAGCCGTGGGACTCCTACTGTTTGGAATCGATTTCTCTGAAGTACAAGCAAAAACTAAAGGTCTGTGGCTGACAAAGTTTGCTGATGACTGAAAACTGGGAGCGGTCATATAATCTCCAGATGATTTCAACATCCTACAAGGGGGTCTTACACAAGCAAATGATTGCTGCCAAAGTCACAGCCTGCTAACTACCACATCAATAGAAACACCTTAAGTATGCACTCAGCAGTGAAAGACCTGGGCACACAGGTTAACAGCAACCTTACCTTTGACCACCATGTCTCCACACTGGTAAGAAGGGCATTACATATTGTCCATCTCATAAGTAAGGGCATTGCTTCCAGAAAAAAAGAAGTTATAACCTCCCTGTACTCTTCCCTTATCAGGCCAATAATTGAGTACAACACCCCTTTTGGTATGTACCTATCCAAGCACATGCAGTAATTGGAGAAACCACAAAGATTCCTCACAAGGAAGATTCAAGGTCTTCATTATCTGTCCTATGGAGATCATCTGAAATCACTGTCACTTTATTATGTTTCATACAGACTACTCAGAGGTGATATCTGCCTTGCATACAAGGCAATCTCTGACCCTGCTTTACTGGAAATGCTGCATATCCATAAGTCAAATGGTACACGAGTTACTCACTCTAAAATCCTTAACCTGGTATGTGACATTAATAAAACCTACTGGAGGGACAGATTTGTCTGCTAGAATTTACCACACCTTTAGAACAGACTCCCACTTCATGTCAAACAAAGTAGCTCTTTGGCCCCTCTTCAAACTCAATCTGGATGATTGGATGGGTGACCATAGATTCACCCCAGGGTTCCACCAGTGACCCTCTTGGACAGGGACAATAGGTGCTGATTATGGAAATAAGGGTAAGAACTTGGCTAGGCTTGTAAGGGTCCTAGGAGCATTAGCCTAGTAGCTTCCTGTGATCTTATTATCCTATGAACACTGGTAAGATGGAATTAAACAGAGAGTGGATGAGTACAAAAGGAGGCAAAATGCAGGGGTGATAGCAAAAGTGGAAGGACTGGAAGGAGACCTAATCAGGATACAAAGAGAAATAATGAAAAATGGTATGGACAGAGAAGCACCAAGAACAGTGGAAGCATTAATAAAAATTGAACTAGGAGGAAAGTGACAACTGTAGTGGAAATAGAACAATGGTACAGGAAGAAATACTGGTGAGTGATTAGGGAGGAACTGGGAAACACCTAGGAACAGGTGAGAAAGAGGTACAAACAATTAGGGGAAAAGACAGAGAGAGAGGTATCTCTGTCATATATGATAATTGCAGGATTAGGGAAGCCTTTATGGAATACTACCAACAAATATACCAGGAAGAGGAGGAGGAAAAGGAAGTCCCAGATAGATGAGAGGGAATCGAGGGGTACAAAGTAAAGGAATACAGGAGACAATGAATGGAAAAATCAAGATGGAGGAGTTCAAAGGGTCAATGACATTAATGAAGGGCAGGAAGGTAAACGGCAGGAGGGGCAAAATGGCTTTGTGAAAAGAAGGGCAGAAATGAATGGATGGGCTCTAATGACATTTATGGAAAGAGAAAGAGCTAAAGGGGAAACCCAGACAGGCATTTTTTTAGATTTAAAAAAGGACTTTGACACAGTCAGATTGAAATTTTTCTGGGAGATGCTAGAAAAAAGACAAAGAAGGGGGATGTAGAGAACTGATAAGGGTGATTTACAATGTGACATAAACAGAAGTGAAGGTAAATGGAGGAGTTTCCAAGCCACTAAAAGTAGGAAGGGGAATCAGACAGGGGGCCCTCTTTTCCCAGGGCACTTCACAGTAGTCATAAAAGAATTCACAATGGAAGTGAGGAATAAGTTAATACAATTGGATGGAAACCAGGAGTACAATCAAGCTTTCAAATATATACAGATGACTGCATGGTTATGTAGAAATCACTCAGATGGCTTTTGAGGAAATAATGCCAAAACTGGAAGTTTTGAAAGGGCATCAGGACTTTGTGGCAAACAACCAGAAAAAGGCAGTTGTACTCAGGATAGTTGAGGGAAAAGGAAATGGAGAAATGGAACACATTCAGAAGAACAAATATCCCAAATATGAAGGAGTATATGTAGGACATACATTAACTGGTACAATGCAAAAGAAGTTTTGAAAAAAGGGAGTGAGAAAATAACAGTGTGTGCTGGTGATGGAGTAACATAAAACATAACTCAACTAGGTAGAAAAAATGTGATTTGAATGATGAATCCTCCACTTACAGTGCATGTAATAAGCAACCTGCAAGTGGATCCAAATGAGACCGAAGTGCGAAAAGTATAGAACGAGATGGAGGAGTCTATAGAGAAAGTAAAACGAAGAAGGATCTGAAAATAAATAAACAAATAAATAAGACTGATTAGGAAGAAAGGGGATTGGGGTCCTCTGCACCTACTCATGCAGTCCTTAGTATATGTTCCATTTAGGTGGATTGAAAGTAAAAGGCAGACTAAAGGGCAAGAGGGGCAAGAGGAGAGAGGGTAAATATGATGATAGTAGGTAAAATATAAGAGAAGAATGAGAATGTACTAAAGAGATGGGGCAATATAACGTGGGTACAAGGGGCAAAAGAGACATGGAGAAAGGAGGTTGAGGGCTTTCTTAAGGAAAAAATAAACTGGGAATAGAATGAAACAGGTCTAAGAAGAAAGCAGAAGTTAATGAAGAAAGGGGCAGGAAAATTGAGTGTATTCAGGACCCTACAGGAATTAACACAATAATATGAATTAACAAAAAATGAATGGTGAACATACACCAGACTGAGAGAAAAAAATGGCTGAAGAAGAATGAAGGAGAAACTCAGGGACAGAGAAGAAGGAAAAGGACATCCCCATGGAGCAAATGGGAAAACAAGGGAAAAGTAAAGGCAGAATGACCTATAGCAACCGGAGGAAGAACTGGAAGAAGCCGCAAAGAAAGAGATAAACAGAAAGGGAAGATAGCTGGCTGAGAAGGGAAGGTGAATGGTAAACAGTCCTCAAAATAACATCAGAGAGGCAGAAAATGTATGGGGAGGGAGATCAGCTGTTAAAAGTGCTGCACAAATGGTATCTCACTCTGAGAAGATTATATAAGGATAGAATGAAAACAGACTAAAGATGTCGGAGGTCCATGACAGAAGAAGTAAGCATGAAGCACGTATTTTGGGAGTGTATCTGGGCACAACTGATCTGGATAGAAGACCTGGAAATCTAGAACATGATATATGGAAAAGAGGGTAAAACTAGGAACTTGGAATGTGGGTACAGGTAATAAATAGGGGGTGGTGACAGGAGAACAAAATGTTGGCAAGAAGACTAATGGTAACCTAGGTGAAGAGTGTAATATCCAGAAACTGGAAAACATGGGCCATGTACCAGAAATGGGAAGCTAGACAGGAGATATGTAGACATTGTAAGGTGAACTATAAACTGAAGCAAATAAGACGGGCAGAAGAAAAAGAAAGGGATGAATGGATGGAGGTGATGCGCTACTACCAGTCAACAGGTGGGTGGAAGGATGACGAGTGAGAATAATGAGAATAGCAATGAGAAACAGGATCACTTGTGTAAAATAAAAAGAGCGCCATACATGATGACCGCGCAGCGTGTGACTGTGAATACATCTGGAAAACACAGAATCACTTGTGTAAAATAAAAAGAGTGCCATACATGATGACTGCGCGGCGTGTGACTGTGAATATATCTGGAAAACACATTCAAAAATGCTTTGTTGTATCACCCCTGATCAGTTAATTTTGTATTTCCTGATTGTGCCTTCTTATTCTCCTGTTTATGTCTTCAAGTCTTGCAGCCAGTTTTTGTACTTGAAAACTTTATTATATCCCACCGCTGACACTTTTCTTTAAGACAATGCATTTTAAACCCCTCTTTTCACTTTCCTTCTGTACCACCTGTTACAGACAGCATGTCTTTTAATTTCCTTCTAAAATGCTTTCAACTTCCTACATTCATACAAAATTGCTTCTCCAGTTGACCTGTTTTGATGGAGGGAAAAATGACTTTATTCTTTCCGGTAACTTGTTATGCTTTTTGACTACATAGGCAGACTGTTACTCCTGTGAAGGGCTGCATGTGGCCAGAGCACAGTGATAGTTATTAAAAGTAATAAAGGATTAAACAAGGAAACAGACAAATAAAAAATGTCGAATTGCAGATGCTCTCCAACAAAAGACCAATGTTGTATTAAACTGTTGTCTGCCATGAGGTACTGTGTAGCAAATAGCAGTAGAACTTCAGCAAAAACTTTTTAAGCTCTTATCTGGCCCTCCAGTAACTAGTTTTATTCCCAGAACTGGATCACTGGTGCTACACAAACAGAAAAAAACCCAACTGCTGAATCCAGGTATGACCAGTTCAGTGTTCATTTTGTGACCTTTAATTTGCATAACTACAGCTAATTATGCTTTAAATGTAAGAACATCCTTATGTCTTGTAGATGCATGCTGACACACATAGCATTACAACCAGAACTGTACAGATACTTAAGATTATGTAAACCGATATGGATATTTCTGCGCAGCACAGCAGTCACAGGCAACTGTGCAACTGTCTGAATACTTGGAATTACCATGATTCTACAACATTTTCTGAATACGGCTTGGACAATCACTGCAGGTGTATTACAGTCTGTGTTTGTTTTATAAAACAAAATAAATAAAAAAATTTGATTCTCAGGATTCTGTGTTGCAACTATAATATTTTCTAGGCATTTGTTTCACACAGGAAATCTTGCAAGGCATGAGTAGCTGTTCCTCTAATATTTTATGAAGTAAATAATTATGACATACTGAAACTTTTGACCTGTGCTGTAAAATGCACACATTTTTGTATCAGCAAGCAGTCACATGATATCCCATATGTGACTGCCCCTCTTACTTCACACTTGTTGAGCTACTGGGCAGTTGCATGGTGTAGAGTTTACTGCCACACCTAATTCACTGCTGTGGATGACATTGCATTAAACACAAGAGGACATAGATACAGTGAAAAACAAAAGCAAAAACAATTATCAATACAGTACGCTGCACTTGTTGTAAGCATCAGCTCCAAAGGAGTGAAATGTAGTTAAGCATGCAATGGCATATCAAAAGCAATACAGAGGTCTGATGCAAACATGTTACAGAATTAAGTGCATTAAAAGGGGCAAAATTGCATGCCAGCTGATTAGTCCCTTGTGTGGGACAAACATTTAGTGTGCAACGGGGAAGTTAAGCTGAGCAGAAGTAATAACCTGAGCATGGAGTGCCCAGTCTTTAGGAGATGAGTTAGATGGCATTCACAGACTACCAAATGTTGACCTGCATGACACCAGGGAGACCATGCCACATATAACCTGCCTCAGAATTTCAAAAAGGATGTATATGGGACACATAAACCCAGTTGTCATGCCACACTCCTGAAATATGACAGACAGCATGAAGCATCACCTGACAGCCTAACATCTGCATGCCCATTGTAGCCAGCTGAATAACCAGTGTAAGAGTAAGCCATGGTAGTCTGATAAGGACAATATATATTATGGCAGGGTGGATGAATAAAACATAAAACTTAATAATGCCAACCACACAAGTCCACAAGAAATGATGGTACCCGGGATGGTGGTGGCACACCCACTGGTATTCCAGTCTACATCACCATGACACTGCTGAGAATACCTGGTGTAGGAGGGACGATAGAACACTTTCATATGCAGTTACAAAGTGTATGACACATAAAGCAAAACAAAGCTGTCATGAGTGGTGAAAGTTATTAGGAACCCTGAAAATGTGAACAGTGAAGCAGGTGAACAAAGCATATGCAAATATAACACCAGTTCTATATATGTATCCCAACACTTGGACAGGCATGCTTGCCTCCTCTGGCATGGCAGACTATTTCCTCAGTCTCACCAGGTGCTGAAAAACAGACAACAATAAAAAAAAAAAAAAAAAAAAAAACATGTCCATGAAATCCATTAACTGCATATAGCTGGACAAAAAATGCCTACCTATGTATAAGCAATAACCTGCTACTCATACTCACTGCAGAACTCTGAATCTGCCTCCTTAACTTCTTCTTCCTATTGCTGGATTAGATTACAGTGGCACCTTATCAGGTTGCTATAATGATGCTGCCAATGCAGACCAGAGTGGGTGATGTCAACAGCATCACTCACAGCACTGAAAGGCAGTGCAAGATGTCCAGGAATCCAGTCTGTATTGGTGGTACTATTAGAACTTCCCAGCAGTTAACCATGGTGGCACTGATACAGCAGGTGGAAAAACATTTTTGCCTTCCTTATGCATCACATTGGAGCCCTCTCAAATTCATCTTCAACCCCACGCATGCAATAGCCACTTCGCAAGTTGATATATGGAGGAAAATGGTTGTAGTGCATTATGTGAACTACACGATGCACATCAACAGGCATGAGAATGCAACCCAAAGCTTCAACAGAGAGCTGTGATAACAACAGGTATCTGAACAGTGTGAGGGAAACAGGTTGCTATGCACGATATCTAGCCTATAAGTACTACTTTATAGTAGCTTGCCAATCCACTGTCAGTTCTGGAGTTACAATGATATGATGGCTGTAGGGGCTACAGAGGTGGATTGCAAGAAGCCCACATACCTGTCAAAGACATGGGCATGCCCATGCATACCTTGATCACTTCACAACGATGCATGTGCACAGGCAGGCATAAGCCCTGTAGCACGGTCTAGATCTGGCAGGCATTGTTCTAAATGTGCAACTGAGAGACATTCGGCATAATTGCTTCATTAGTTTAATCACCAAATTTCAAGGCCTGAAATAGCATGATTTAAAGTCGCCACCAATGTGCTGTACTTTTCTCTGGAATAGCAAGTATTAGAAAATGTTTACAGTGGTCTGCAGAGTGAATTACTACTCTGCATTTGCTGTGGTGTGGGTACACAGGCCAGTGGCAGGTGAGGAGAGGGACAGATATGTATAAGATTGTTTATTGGAGGTGGGGGTGTAAAACTGCAGCAACTTGTTGACAGGAGGATGAAAAGCTCATGGTGAGCTGAGACAGCTCTGCAGAAAATAATAACATTGATCTACAATGTAAAGAAGTCTTGTAGATCTGCTGCAGTAGGAGTGTACAGTCCAAAAGCAGGTGGAGTGGGTGACAGGATAGGTGTATGATGTTTTCATTGTTGGTGGGGGGGTGAGCATAGAGAGGGTGGAAATAATGAATGAGACATTAGTAGCCCACCAGATGTATAGCTGAAGGGCACTGCAAAGTGGAATATGTTACTTGGTAGGCAAATTAGATGGAGAGGGATGTGATGGAATGAACATAATCTGCAACATGGAGTCAGTTGTGGTACATAGTGGATGGGGAGGTATAGGTGACATACACCTGATAATTGATGCAGGCTGTGGGTGAGTATGTGGGGCACAGGCTGGCTGCACTTTTTTGGGAAGAGGTTAGGGTAGACAGATACCAAGGTGTATGGTCTGTCCCCATGCTGTCCTACAGTATCAGTTTCACAATGCATGGCACCTTTCACTGTCTTTGCTAATGCATGTGTTTGGGAACACTACAGCTGATACTGTACATATTTGTGTCTGTTCACTGACCTTAGATATGCCCACATATACAGGTACACAAAGAGTACCAGAGGAGCAGAAGTATCTGGAGAAGTTCTGCCAGGTAGCAACTGATGTGCTATTGCAGGGTTTTTGTTAGCATGGATGGCGGATTCCATACACAGGTTACTAAGCAGGACTTCTGAGAATGTGTGCAGTTTGCAGATATTGGCCCTGTCAGTTTCTACAATAGAACAACCTAACCCATCTATTGCAGGGTCACTGATATATTTCTGCATGCCCATTTAAAAGTCCATACCATTGTACAAGTGAGGATAGCCATTCTAGGCCACCTGCATTGAAAGAGAGGAGCTCCTGGTGTCATTGTCTGTGATAAATGAAAAGATGTTGATACCTGGCAGTGGCCTGGATGTGCGATCTGAAATGGTTGCACCATCCATTGCTTCTGATGGGGCTGCACCAGTTTAGTATTGCCTTATATCAGCAATATGTATGATATGCTTATTCCATGAGCTCACAGATGTTAAACACTGCCACATCTACCCTAGATGCACATCCAGGATCCAGGCATCAAGACCTAAAGGCATAAACGCAAGGCCCATTTGGTTACATTCAGTGAATGCACTCTTGTCTGTACTGTTGTTGCATTAGTGGGATGTGGGATTATCACATATTAATAGAGTAACATATGTTTAGCTGTCTACTTTCACTACTTATACTGTCAAGGTGTTCTTCACTGTGGAACATGACATGGTTGATGTCAGTGCTGCACTGGAGCCTAATGATGAAGGCAGCTTAAATGTAACACAGTCGGAGGACACAGTGCCACTGCTGTCAATAGTAACTGTGGGGCCAGAGTACTACACATGTCCACTGGTAAAGCTCTGCTGCATGCAGAACCTGCCTCCATTTTAGCAAGACCTGAGAAAGACAGAACATGCTTGGCACCCTTTCACAGGGTGCACTCTCATCCCCTTGCTCACATACCAGAAGTGGGTAGTGTTGCCACCACCAAGTGTTGGGACAGTGATTGGAAGCAGTGGCAATCACTATCATGGCTCATGCTCATTGCCAAAACTGGTCATCACAATGCCTATTACATAACAGTTGTGCAGGGCAGCTATTCATGTACAGCTGGACTCCACCACACCCATCGCAGAGAAGACAGATATACTCCATAGCCTACATGATGCTGTACATGAGGGTATGAAATACATATCTCTACTGAATGGCAATGCCAGAGAAGCACCTGGGTGCCTCCACTACTTCTTTGGGGCCATCTGCCTCTACATAGCATGGCCTGCATTGTTTCTGTGACCTCCAGTCATTTGCTACCAGTGTGGGAAAATCCCAACATGGCAGGTGGGTTAAGACCTCATACCACCTACTGGTGGTGAGCCTGGGGTGGCATAGCATGGCAGCATGCAAGGACATAACCTATGCAGTGGTCATGCACATGGCACAACTATGCAGTTATGGTGATGTAGTTTTCCTTTGTCCTTGGAAGTAGGCATTGGTGCCTATACCATTCCTAAGAGCAGATACACCTATTGCTATGGACATTCACTGTCTGCTTTGTTTCCATCTGAGGACCTACAACAGCTATCACGGCCACATATGCACAGCACAACAACATCTGTAGGAAATATGTCCCGCAGAACCCGTACTGAGAATGTACCCACTATATCTGGACACTTTTTCTCCTCTGGAAATGTCATCCATTACCTGCACTGTATAGTCAGCATGCCTTTACCCAACTGTGCCATTCAATGCCTTATCCTTAGTCCCCCCTTCCACCACTTTACCTATTATTGTTCCCTGTCAGTGAGCCCCTTGCCACCTGTCAGTGAGCCCCTTGCCACCTGTACAGTTGATGACAGCTGCGTCTTACCCTCACTGCTGTTACATAGATAAGTAATGTCTGATTCACAGTATGGCAAGTTAATGCACTGCACAGCCTAGCTTCAGTGTAGGATTACATGCATTAGTTTTAATCTTTGCATTGTCTATTATGGACATTTTGGCCTATATTTGTGGACCAGGCACTGCCCTTTTACGAGTGTCACAGTATCACACTAGCTGTCTGCTTGTTACCATATTGTTCTTAGCTTTTACTTTAAGAACTTAAAAGCTGTTGTAAACTTTGAGAGACAGTTAGTACTACCTAAGCTTGGAATACATGGAATTAGGCTCTTGTCCCTCAAGTAATTCTTATTTATGTCTAAAACTAATGCCTTTTCCCGGTTAGGGATCACCACAGCAGAACTCCAGTCTGCTAATGATTGGCACTGGATTTTTACAATGCCGAGGTGCCAGCCCAACACCCAACCTTCAAGTAAGGCACACCCATTCATGCACGCACCTACCTACATGTTTAAATGTCACTTGACCATGGGGAGGACATGCAGACTCCACATAGAAGGCACTCCAGCCGAGAATCAAAACGGAGAACCTCTTGCTGTGAGGCGACAACGCTATCCGCTGCACCACCACAACCTCAAGTGATTCTTACTTATGTGTTGGTGTAAATTTAGATGCTTAGTGCAGGTATTTGAAGAGCTTTGTGAAGAAATAGGAGGTTAAATAGCATTGTGTCTTTTATGATTCAAAAAGCAAGAAACAGGTCACCTCAGAGCAACTGGTAGGATACTAAGTATAAAGAGAGTTGTGGTAATCTTTGCAATTATACAAAATATTTATACAGTAATTTCTTTTAGCTAAACATGTTCCTCTGCTACACATACAATGCATGCCTGATGCAGAATTTAACAAAGATATGATAAAATAAATGTACCAAGGTACTCCTAGTTAGCCGGCCACATTTATGGTATAAAGTATGTTCTGCAAGAAAAATACATACAATAAGTTCACAGCAGCTTTATTTCACTCTAAGTATAACATTGCTCTACAAGAAACATAGTGAGACACATTACTAAACAGACAATGACACTGGCTGTTCCAAAACTATAGTCATTTAGCTCTATGCAGTACATCTTCAATTAAACTCCACTCAGAAGTACATTTTGGCATTATGTTTTATTTTTGTGTAAAGTAACACGTTTTTCATTAAATTAAGAACCAGAAAGTCGTGCCTAGTTTACAAATGGAAACACAAGCATGGTATATCCAGTAAACCTTTAACCTGCATAACTTAATGTAACCCAACCCAACAAACATTTGACCCACTGGTCCCTTTTACTTTGTAACATTGTTTAAATACTCCTGCAACAAGTAATTCTTGATATGTATTAGGTTTATTCACAAGCCTTTTGTATTACCATGTAGTACTATTATGCACAACAGTATAATGTTTTATGTAGTACTATTACATATGTATGCTTTAGTATTTGTGTAATATATGAAAATTGTGATTCTACAATGTATTATTCTTTGACTTTATGGTATGGCACTTTTCTTCCTGAGTCTCCACTTAAAAGGGGTGTCGTGGCAAGCTGGACTTTCCTAATAAGGAAAAATAAATAAAATAAACAAATTGCAAAGAGCAAGCAGTGAATGTGAATGGGATAGTTAGCCAGGAGTTGATTTGTAGATTTATTGCGCATAACTGCTAACATTTTTAAACAATTTTTACTGGCATTGAATAGATATACATGCACTAAGTCATGTTCAAAATAGCACTTATAACTCCTACAGTAAGTATGCACTAAGTGTACATAATCTGTATTCGAGAACATCTCTACCACATTTTTTGTGCTTTCTACTCACTCAGAAAGATTCTGCAATGGTATATGTAATTTGCACTTTTTGGTAACCTTTATGAATCCCCCTTGACATTTAAGGCTGGAAGAAAATCAACAGGAAAACTAAAATTAGGAGGAAGAAGGTGTGAGTTATGCTTGTGCTGTCTGTTTACTCAGAAAGGTGTACAATTAATATACACATAGTGTAGGTGTTAATGAATCCCTGAGACACACTATATACAAAAGTAACATCAACCTTCCTTTATTACAATTTACACTGCTTCTTTATATTTTTAAGTTTATTGATTTAGCATTAAAATATTTGAAAAATGATAGCTATCACATTTCAAATTATAAAAACAACACATCTCTAAGTTCTATTCTCATTTTTTTCTAATATAGTTAACTTAGTCCCATATTTGGAATTTATGGGTGTCATTTTTGCATACCTCTTAATTGTCCAGAATTTTGCAGAACGCTCAGAATTTTCCTTCATAATTATGGGTTGTTCCACATAAAATTTGTGGGTTTCTGGCAAATCATCGATGATTGAAATCTCTGATGATTGAAATAATAATAGTCGTTTGTGTGTCAGACTTCATATTCTTCAGAAAATGCATCTTAATGAAAAGCATTCTGTTCTGTCCACTTTCTGAGTTTAAAAGAGGAATAACTAAAATTGTCCCTATTTTTAGGCCTTTCTACCCTATTATTTTTGGCTTTGTCCATAATGCTTGCTCTAAAACATTGAAAGGTATGGCTTTTAGACCAGGCCTTAATAATACTAATGTTATTCTTGAATACATCAGCTATATTTATGAATTCTTGAAAGGAAATTATAGTATTTCCATACATTTTTTAGTTACCACTTTTCTCTATCTCTAAAATGCACCAAAGGAGTGAAAATTTGATTCACTAATAGAAATTGGAGTTGCAGCATTAAAAAAATACCAAATGCTTGGACAATACAAAATTGGCTGACCACAATGCATGTGTAGAAGATGTAATTTTGGGCAACATTTTTTAAAGTAACATATTCATAAAAATTATAACATCAGTCCACTTTTACAACTTTGTCACATCTCCATCAGTATAAATATGTCTATTAAATATCTTTCTAATACTATTGGTTTAAAGGATGCCCTGAACATCTTCCCATGCCTTCCATGTATTGGTTAAAACCTTGTACACATTGTCTCTTTTTAGACAAAGTCAGTCCTCTAAAACTACCAATATAACTAGACAGTATCAATGCCCAATGATAGGAGCCTTAAAAAAGTCTATACCCTATAAACACTACATACCACAGAGAATGTTGACATGCACACCAGCCAGCACTGAGAACTGGTTCAAGACCAGTGAAAGCAGTCCATCAGTGGAGGACTTCAACAATTATAATTCATACTGTCTCACAGCATTCGAAGCAGGCACTAAAGGTGGGGGGCTCTTCATATTTTTATCTTGCATCCAGACCCATTAAACAAGTTAATGACCTGAAACTACTGCATGTCTAATTCACTATCAACAATACCCTTTATCATGTCACATCATAGATAACTACAGGACACCACCTTCTATGTCCTTTTTGGCCCATATCTCTCAGTATGGAGTCCCTATTTATTTAGCCAAACACTATTCTCCTAGAAAAAAATCAACTATTCCAGCATCAACTGGGAGCTTTTTACATCCTTAAACTTGTATGCCCAGGGATTTCATAATTTCATAACTGCAAACTCCCTGGATCAGTGAGTCCACACCCTAACCAGGGGAGATAATATGCTGGCCTTCATCCTTACCCATATGGAACAGCTTTGCTCCCTCCTTATTGTAACCTCCTCCATGGTCAATCAGACCACAAGTCAGTCACATTTAACTTATGACTGAAGCCAGAAGTATCCTCCAAAACGTCAGTATTCAGAGACTATACAAAGCCTAATCTACTAAAACTGAGTGCTAACCGGGCTAATTTCAAAATCTCCTTCCACCTCGACCATCCCACTGCTTAGGTGGAATTCTTTAGTGCCAAGTACTATAGACATGTAAATAGTTGTGTCGATGCAATGTAAAATTCAGTAATAAACCTTTATGGAGGAATCCTAATACAAACAGACTCTTAAAAACATTCATTGCATGCAAAAATAAATCTAACTCTCATGAAACTAAAAATGCTCTTGCAAAGCTAAGCTAGGAACTCCAAATCCTGATCAAATCAAATCAACCAAAGCCAGATATAAGATCAAATTAGCCACCCAGGTGAAAATAACTCCAAAACCTTCTTTAGCTATGTCAGAAATATCAGAAACAATGCCCAGCACTAATAGTAAATGATATCATATACTCAGACCCAGAGGATATCACCAATTTGCTAATGGGCAATTTCAGTTTCAACTTCACTTCCTCCACCTCTAATATTCCCAGATCAAAAACACACATTTAAATTCTCCCAAAGTACGATCTGATGCCAAGAACACAACATCTATGGAATCAGATACTATATGTAGCTTCCTACCAGCTAGCTTGAAACATGAATTGTCAGACCTCCTGCATAGGCTAGCCAACATTAGCCTTAAACAAACTTTGTGCTGGATAAATGGAGGACAGCAACATTTGTTCTCTTGCACAAAGATGGGGCTACAACAGACCTGGGTAATTATAGATCCTTAAACCTGACCAGACTAATCTGCAAAGCTATGGAAAGGACAATTATGGAACTAATAGAGATATATGTCACCTACAGAGTCTCGACCCAACTTAGACCATATCGTTAAGGGTAGGTCCATACTACTTAACCCGGTTGACTTCTTCAAAAAAGTTTCCAAGGCAATGGACAATGACAAATCCGTGCACACTGTCCATCTGGACCTTGCAAAGGTGTGAAACTCTACTAGCTAAATATTAAGGAGTCCAAATGGAGAGATGATGAAATCAACAAGAAAAGAAGAGCAGTATTGCTGGAATTGAATGTATCCTCAGTCTTGGTCAGTACCTTGAAGTGGTGGACCCTATTTTCACAACTCTCACCAAGGTGACAGTGACATATAGACTGTATCTTATAATGCATATATCACAGAGAGAGGTGGGTTAAAAAATAAAAAAAAGACAGCTGCATGCATAAGCCACAGGATAAAAAAATATCCAACCCTGGTGTGTACACTGGTGCCAGGACTGTAAAAAAAGGCAGTGTAGAATCCTCAAGACATGGAAACATTCCTACAATGAGGATAGGCTAGGCTCAGGGTGTGGATGCCCCTCTTTGCTGAAGGAAGTAGTAGTCCACAAAAAAACAAAACAATTGACAGGCCAAAAAAGAACCATACAGATGACAGAGTGGACAACTGAGGAAAAGGAAGAAATTATGTATTGTTACTATTATTCAAGAAGCCCAGACTTTCCAGATAAAAGATATTCAGAAAGATTAGGAGAGAAATTAGAGAAAAGAAAAATACTTGCTCAAGAAAAACTGTTAAAAGCTTCAAATGCAAGTTTTGTGCTCATTGATACTACAGATCCATAAAAATATTACACAGAAGAAGAAACTTTGGATTGCCTGGAAAAACAAGCGACAGAGGAAGTGTGAAAATGTAAAGAAAAAACCCATATATTTTTGAATAGTATAAAAAATAAACATGGACTTAGTAAAGAAAAGGAGGTCTGGTATGGTACCATATTTATGCAGAGGAGAAAACCTCAAACTAAAAAAAAAAAAAACAGCTACAAAGATATTTAAAGAGGAATACAGGCAAAGGGGCCCAGATATGGAAAATTTCACAATACAAAAAAAAAGAAAACAAGGGAGAATGCAGAACAGTAGATTAGTAAGGGAGAAGTTAAAGTTTTGTAATACCTATGAAGGCAAGTATTTAGTGCAGAAAATCCAGTACAGGTAATGTCACAGTATGATGGAACAGTGAGTCCCCAAATTAAAGAGAAAAGGTGGAGCGGGAAACATCTGAAGAAGAAATATGTACATGGTAAAGGAAAATAGATTTTATATGATGCAATATTTATGCAAAGGAGAAAAGTAATAAATACAAAAAAGCAGTATCAAAGGTATTTGAAAATAAATACAGGCAAAGGCAGCAATAAAAAAGGCAAAAGTGGAAACTAGAGAAGTGGATTGGTAATGGAGAGGTTAAAGAAACAGAAACTGAAATTATTATTTATTATCTGTGAAATTAAGGATTTAGAACACAGGTAATGCCGCAGCTTCATGGAACTATGAGTCCCCAAACTAAGGAGAAAAAAGTGGAAAGGTAGGCATCTGTTTACTTGCCATATGATGTTCTGAAGCTTTCAGTATGAAATTGGTACAAAAATTCATTTGGAGAAACACAGCAATCATTGTGGAGTTATGGGCCAATGAGTTCCCATAAGAAGGGCCAAAACAGAATTCAGCTGCAGAGGATATGTTACAGGAAGATGTTCTGGAACTTTCTGTAGAATACCTGTTGGAAAGAGAGAGCAAAACTGTGCTCTTAGTTTAGAAAAAAAAATTCTAAGGGAAGAGTTGGTTGATTTAATAGAGATCGATATACATATTAAGACTGATAAAATAAAAAGATTACAGAAAGTAAATAAGACCCCAACTTTTAGAAGTTTGATAAAACATATGAGCACAGTAATCAAAACATTTAACAGAAATTCGTGTGCTATGACCTATGCAGCTAAATTAATAACAGATAAAGTCTTACCACAAAAATATAAAGCAATAAGGGAAAGGAATGGAAAAATAAAATGTCATCATTAAAGCAATGAATAAAGACAACTATAAAGCAATTAAGATAAGAAGTGTCATTATTACAAGAACACAGAAGAGAGAACAGATTGAGAAAACTACTTAGAAAAATAGATGTGGCAAAAGCAATGTACAGTATCAGAACAGACTAGGATCTAGTATATGCTATTGCAAATAATAAACTAATAATAGCAGCATAGGCAGACAATAAAACAAATGCACATACATTTTATTTATTATTTATTTTATTTGCCTTTTGTTAACTGGGTTAGTCTGGCTGGGCCAAAGGCCCTTTTTCAGCAGAGACCCGAGGAGAAAAGCTCCAGTACAAAAACAATTTGTTACAATCCAGTACAAAATTAATCAAAATGGAAGTTAAAAAATGCACAATATTGTACACAGAAGAAAAATAAAGTTTTTGTTGATCTATGGTAGCAGAACAAGCAATGTTGGATACACGAATATATAGCACAGATAATACATAGCTAGATTGAGAGATAAAAGAAAGAAGAAAAACACAGGAGAGGTGGTAGGGTTAGTATTCAAGTAGGGTCATTGCAGGGGCAAATCCAGGTGTTTTGCAGATATTCCATAAGTACAGGTTTGAAACTATTTATTGAGTGATGGGATATTGAGAGGGAGTTTATTCCAAGCAGAGGTAAAAGAGTGACTGTATAGTATTTTGCCTGTGTTTTTTTGTGTTTGGAGATTTGGAGGAGGTGTAGGTCAGAGCTACAGAGTTCACAGTTGGGACCATAGGGGGAGATGAGAGTAGTAAGAGAAGGACAGACTAGGGGTTGGTGAAAGGTGGAGTGGATCAGGTAAGGCTGAGGTAGGATGAGTTGATGTTGAAATTCTAGGCAGTGAAGTTTTTGTAGGTAAAGACAGTGATATGATCGATACGGGAGATTTTTAGCAAATCTAGCAATCTTATTGTGAGTTCAAATTTAGTTGACAGATTTTTTTGGAGCTTCGTAAAGATAGGGGCAGCATATAATAAGGTAGGGAGAGATAGGCTTGAGCTGAGGACAATTTAGATTCTTGAGTTAGGCATTATTTTGTTTCTATAAAGTAGTCCAAGTTTCTGGTGTGTCTTTTTGATGCAATTATTTATGTGGATGTCAAATTTAAGCTCATTATCAAAGAAAACCTCAAGAAGTTTATGTACAAAATAAGCAATTCATTGATGCCCCAAAAAAGTTTTAAGACATCTGAGAAACAAAGCAAAAGGAACAGAAACATTACCAAATAAAGAAGGAATAGACACATTTCTGAGAAGTATTTTGAAGACTCTGGAAAATAACAAAGATTCATAGATTCATAGATTGTTACTAGGTTGATGACCAGGGAGGCCTTTCCAAGCCTAATCAAGTTTTCCTGAAAGAATAACAATGTCCTGTATCCAAATAGGAGATTTGGGGCCAGGCATGTATAAGCTACCTTTGTCTATAAGAAACATCAGTGTCAGGGCCAGTGTAAATTTTCTGTTCCAGGTCTAGGTTGTGCTTAAACTGGGTAACAGAAGAACTCAGCTTCATATGGATGGGAAGCCTGTTCCATAGGAGGGACAGTCTATTGGACACATATCTGTGTCTCCAGCATGTTTTGTTTAAGTCACAGGCAAAATTTAAGTCACTAGACCTTTTTTTTTTTCTGACACACTTTGACTTATGAATTTGTAGGAGATTTATAAGTGTGGGTTTAGCGGATGCCTTGTAAGCTAGACATAGATCACCCCTCAGCAGTCTATAAGAGACTGAGTAGAGGGATAGAGCTTTAAGGTGTTCTGCATGAAACAGGTTTGTTATACCTTGTATTTTTTGGTAAGGAACCTTTGAGATCCTAGCCAAAGTCTCGATAATCAAAATGAATATTCTTCCTAGAGTTATTTATACATTTATAACCACACAAGTGGTAATAGATAATTAATGTTTCAAACAAATACACATGTTTCTGGCCAAATTCATTTGGGAACCAAAAAAAAAATATATATATCATACCAAAAACTGCCAGATGTTAAACTATACTATACCATTATCAATAGTAGCAGAATACTAAAGATAGCAGAATTTGCCCCTTCATCCAACAAATGGTCTCCTATTTGGCTGAAAATATATCATAGCTATATCAAATCAATAAAAATTAATCCTAGAGCTCTTCCTTTTCTAACCAAAAAAGATATAACAGCTTACAAGATTACGGACCCTCTAAGACACTTTATAATAGTATTTCAAAAGTTGTTCATCTCCCTTGGTCTTGAGCCAGCAATGGGCTTATTTCAACCAATCCACAATAACACAAGCTTAAAAATTAAAAGCTCACTGATAAATCTCAACAACTACCCTTTATTACAAGACTTGAGAATTCAAGATCTCTACCCTTACAATAACTATACAATTACAGATCTGCAATCTCAACTTAATTTACCAAATATCGTACACAATTATATTGAGACAAATTAGAGAAGTAAGTTCCAAACACCTTCAAAATACCAAATTAAATGAGGTAGATATAAACAGTTGTGAAACTCTATGGAATATAATGCTAGCCAGGAAAAAAAATGATATCTAACACATACAAATTAATAGCAGAGATCAAATTCCAGGACAATATTCTTATTTCTAAATATTGGTTTAAAATAACTCATCAATAACTGATCAACAATTAAACTAAGCTTTGACATTAACACACAAAGCACTACCTTTGAAAGAGTTAACTTATACACAACGCATGATCAACAACAATGGTTATCTTACCCCCTCAGTACTACACAAATTTAACTTTTCTAAATCACCAAATTGTTCATATTGTAGGTCACAGGAAGCAGATACAACTCATACATTTTGGAGCTGTAAATGTGTATTTAAACTATGGAATTCATTAAAAATCCAACTACAAAAACAAGGTTATGAAAAAGCAACTCTTAATTGGGAATACACATTACTTCATATTCCCCCCTCAGGAATATCACAGAAGCAAGTGACCATACATATTACATTATTCCTATTAATGAAATTATACATTGCATCCAAATGGGGGATAGAATGAATATTAATTGGGCCAAATTCAAAAAGATGGCAATCAAACACATGCTAGCTCATAAATGGATAATAGATGGAAAAAATAACAGTGTGAAGAAACTAAAAATGTGGGAAAAGATATTTAGCATACTACTAGCTTAATCCACCCACACTGATATAAAGTCTTAGACATATATGAGCAAAGATAGACCTCCAATACACATACAGTTATGGAATAACAAGATTTCTCAATACCAAGGTAAACTCATTAAATGGAAGTGGTCAGGATCTATCATATTATTTTGTACAAATGTAAATATTGATGTTTCATGTTGGTGTATGAAGTCTCCACCATTAAATTCTGTATCCAGTGTATATTAATGTTGTTATTTGAATTTTGTGTGTTCTGTATATTGAAAAATTCAAAATAAAAACGTTCTGGAAAAAAAAAACAACATAAAAATGATACTCCTCCTAAAGAGTGAACCTGTAAGCCATCCTAAAAACTATAATCTAATACCTTGCCTTCTGGCCATATACAAACTGGAATTGATGCAGACAGAGTTTATTGTCATTCAGTAAAAAACTCAGTCATGGCAATAGAACAAAAAGATAACAACAGGAAGTCATATGGAACAAAATATTATTTGTTGCTAAATAAAGCCATAATATAAAATTGTAAAAAGGGGAAGAATCTAAGTATAGCATGGATAGATTACAAAAAAGCAATTAACGCCATCCCACATTCATGGATAAAGTAGTGCTTACAGATGTATAAGATATATTTTGCATTAAATAATTACATTGCAATGACCATGAAACAGTAGCAAACCTCTTAGCTGCTCTTTGATTTCTTTGTTAAAGTTTAAATGGTCTATGCTCTCTGTGTTTTTTAGATCTGAAGAAGCATGCAAGTTTGATAACACTTATCTGTTTTTATCACTTTATTTTTTGTTATTAAAGTTTATGCTTGCAGTTGTGGTGGTCAGACTATTATTTTTCTGGACCTTTAGCTTTCTGTGTTACTTCAATATTTTAACCTTTGTAACTACCTGATTGACAGCAATGCCTTGGAAACTAAACCCATAGTGAGAGATCTGGGAACCTATGTTGACTATGAACTGTTCCTTGATCTCCATATATCTAATAATATAAGGAAGCCATTTTTCATTACAAAGTGAATGGTAAGGCATCCAGACCCAGAGACATAATTGTTCCTCTGTACTGGGTACATATTAGGCAATTAGACCAGTCATTGAGTATAATTCCACTTCCTTAATGTACTTATCCATAGCACAGCTTATATTGAAGAATATGGCATCCAAATGCAGGGATGTAATTCTACTTATGTACTCCATATAATCCCTTTCAGTAAGTACCTGTCCAAACACTTATCACAGCTGGATTACCACAGTGCTTCCTCACAAAACAAAATCAAGGTCCTGAATTATAACAACTACACAGATCATCTCAAAGCCTTGCCTCTCTTCTCATTAACATACAGGTTACTGAGAGAAGACGTCTCCCTCACATATAGAGTCTCAACAGATCCTATTTTGTTAGACCTATTACCTGTGAAATGAAGGATTTAGAACACAGTTAATGGTGCAGCTTCATGGAACAATGTGTCCCCAAACTAAGGAGAAAAAAGTGGAAAGCTAGGCATCTGTTTACTTGCCATATGATGTTCTGAAGCTTTCAGTATGAAACAGGTAGAAACATTCAGTTGGAGAAACACAGCAAGGGAAGGAGCAATAATTATGGAGTTATGGGCCAATGAGTTCCCATAAGAAGGAGCAATACAGAATTCAGCTGTACAGGATATGTCACAGGAAGATGTTCCAGAACTTTCTGTAGCATACCTGTAGGAAAGAGAGAACAAAAATGTGCTCTTAGTTTAGAAGAAAAAAATTCTAAGGGAAGAATTGGTTGAGAGATTTATATACATATTAAGACTGATAAAAGAAATAGATTACAGAAAGTAAATAAGACCCAAATTTTTAAAAGTTTGATAAAACAGATGAGCACAGTAATCAAAACTTTTTACATAATTCTGGAGCATTTCTTCCCGGGCCTCCACTGAAAACAGGCTCTGTGAAACCTAGTCGGACATTCCCGGTCAACAAATGTTAAATAAAAACAAATGTTAAATAAATGTGATCTAACCTATGCAGCTAAAATAATAACAGATAAAGTCTTACCACAAAAACATAAAGCAATAAAGGAAAGGAAGGGAAAAATAAAATGTCATCATTAAAGCAATAAATAAAAGCAACTATAAAGCAATTTAGATAAGAAGTGTCATTGTCAAAAGAACACAGAAGAGAGAACAGATCGACAAAACTACTTAGAAAGATAGATGTGACAAAAGCAATGCACAGTATCAGAACAGATCAGGATCTATCATATGCTATTGCAAATAATAAACTAATAATATCAGCATAGGCAGAAAATAAAAGACATGCAGATAAATTTTATGTATTATTTCTTTTATTTGCCTTTTGTTAACCTGGTTAGTCTGGCTAGGCCAAAGGCCCTTTTTTAGTAGAGACCCGAGAAGAAAAGCTCTAGTACAAAATCAATTTGTTACAATCCAGTACAAAAACAAATCATTACAATGAAGTACAAAATTAATCAAGACGGAAGTTAAAAAATACACAATATTATACATAGAAGAAAAATAAAGTTTTTGTTGATCTATGGTAGGAAAACAATCAATCTTGGAAACAAGAATATATAGCACAGATAATACATAGCTAGATCGAGAGATAAAAGAAAGAAGAAAAACAGAGGAGAGGTGGTAGCATTAGTATTCAAGTAGGGTCATTGCAGGGGCAAATCCAGGTATTTTGCAGATATTCCTTAAGTGCAGGTTTGAAACTATTTAAGCTATTGAGTGAACGGATATGGAGAGGGAGTTTATTACAAGTATAGGTAACAGAGTGACTGTATAGTATTTTGCCTGTTTATTTATTTATTTTTTTTTTGAGTTTGGAGATTTGGAGGAGGTGCAGGTCAGAGCTACAGAGTTCACAGTTGGGAGTATAGGGGGAGATGAGAGTAGTAAAAGAAGAGCAGGCTAGCGGTTGGTGAAGGATGGAGTGGGTCAGGTAAAGCTGAGGTAGGATGAGTTGATGTTGAAATTCTAGCCAGTGAAGTTTTTGTAGGGAAAGACAGTGGTGTGATCAATACAGGAGGTTACTAGCAAATCTAGCAATCTTATTGTAAGTGAGCTCAAGTTTAGCTGACAGATTTTTTTGGAGCTTCGTAAAGATAGGGGCAGTATATAATAAGGTAGGGAGTATATAGGCTTGAGCTGAGGACAATTTAGATTCTTGAATTAGGAATTTTTTGTTTCTATAAAGTGTCTTTTTGATGCAATTATTTATATGGATGTGAAATTTAAGCTCATCATCAATGAAAACCTCAAGAATGTTAAGTACAAAATAAGCAATTCACTGATGCCCCAAAAAAGTTTTAAGACATCTGAGAAACAAAGCAAAAGGAACAGAAACATTACCAAATAAAGAAGGAATAGACACATTTCTGAGAAGTATTTTTGAAGACTCTGGAAAATAACAAAGATTCATAGATTCATAGATTGTTACTAGGTTGATGGCCAGGGAGGCCTTTCCAAGCCTAATCAAGTTTTCCTGAAAGAATAATGATGTCCTGTATCAAAATAGGAGATTTGGGGCCAGGCATTTATAAGCTACCTTTGTCTATAAGAAACATCAGTGTCAGGGCCAGTGTAAATTTCCTGTTCCAGGTCTAGGTTGCACTTTAACTGGGTAACAGACAAACTTAGCTTCACATGGATGGGAAGCCTGTTCCATAGGAGGGACAGTCTCTTGGACACATATCTGTCTCTCCAGCATGTTTTGTTTAAGTCAAAGACAAAATTTAGGTCACTAGACCTTTTTTTTTTCTGACACTCTTTGACTTATGAATTTGTAGGAGATTTATAAGTGTGGGTTTAGCGGATGCCTTGTAAGCTAGACATAGATCACCCCTCAGCAATCTATAAGAGACTGAGTAGAGGGATAGGGCTTTAAGGTGTTCTGCATGAAGCAGATTTGTTACACCTTGTATGTTTTGTTAAGGAACTTCTGAGGTCACTCTGGTTGCTGCATATGCTTGCTCATAAGTTCATAGCTAATTACTAGTCTAGTTTTCTTTATAGTCCATTCTAAGCCTAGCCAATTTCCTTCCCATAGCAGAGAATGTGTCTGTGAGTCAAAAACCGCAACCATTATACCAAACACAATCATTATGACATGGAATGGATAGAAAAATTGTAATAAAGATAAGGAGTTCAAATGTACAGGACATGAAATGGGATGAAGTAACAAGTCAGGGAAATTGAAACTTCTTCTTTTGGCTTTTCCCAGTTAGTGGTTGCCACAGCGGATCACCTGGTCACTCATGACTGGCAGTGGAGTTTTACGGGGTTGAGTTGTCAGCCTGGTGCCCAACCTTCCACAGAAGGCACACACTCATGCCAGTTTAGAGTGTCCAATCCACCTACAACATGTCTTTGGGATAAAACCGGAGCACCCAGAGGAAACTCCCACGATCACAGAGAGGATATGCAGACTCTGCACAGAAGGCACCCCAGCAGAGGATCGAACTGGAGGACCTCATGCTGTGAGTCAGTAACGCTAACCACTGCACCACCACGGCTGCCCTTCAAAGAAACAGAAACAAAATTAAGAAAATCTCCAAACTGGAGAATCACAGGTCCAGATGCAGGATCTAACTTCTTGCTAAAAGTATTAGTATCTTTATACAAAGATTTAGCCATGAGTAAGAATTTACTCATATGGGCATCCACACCCGTCTGGTTAACAACATAAAAATTATACTCTTCCTTAAGAGTGAACCTGTAAGCCATCCTAAAAACAATAGTCTAATACCTTGCCCTCTAGCCATATACAAACTGGAAGTGACGCAGACAGAGTTTATTGTCATTCAGTAAAAAATTAAATCATGGCAGTAGAACAAAAAGATAACAACAGCAAGTCATATGGAACAAAGTATAATTTGTTGCTAAATAAAGCCTCAATAGAGAATTGT